>NC_086449.1:264311146-264686146 GCF_028390025.1 Pseudophryne corroboree | reverse complement strand
TACTCATCCTGGTGTACTTCAACAGTGACATCTTCAATATGACTATCAGGAACTGGACTGTGGGTACTCCTTCCAGCACTTGCAGGGGGCGTGCAAATAGTGGAAGGAGCCACCTCTTCCCGTCCAGTGTTGGGAAGGTCAGGCATCGCAACCGACACAATTGGACTCTCCTTGGGGATTTGTGATTTAGAAGAACGCACAGTTCTTTGCTGTGCTTTTGCCATCTTAACCCTTTTAAGTTTTCTAGCAGGAGGATGAGTGCTTCCATCCTCATGTGAATCTGAACCACTAGCCATGAACATAGGCCAGGCCCTCAGCCGTTCCTTGCCACTCCGTGTCGTAAATGGCACATTGGCAAGTTTACGAACGGTGCACTTTTGAGTCTGACCGACACGTTGTGATTTACTGGCATTTATTTGCATGTATATGTATATGCACGACTTGACATGTGTGGAATTTATGGTTTATATTATTGTACATGTAGGCACCAGTGTGACTAGTTTTATTTATACACACATGGACAGGTATGGGCTTTAGATGTTTTTAATTTGGTTCCTGCGGCTCCTTGGGGTTGCGCCAGTATTGACTTCTATATACATTTGATGGAAACTACGTAGCTATATATAAAGTGATTTTTGATAGTCACATAGATTGATAATGAAGTATTATCGGGCCCCCTGCCCCGGTAGCCGCAGGATAGTATTTGTTAGTACGTGGGGTTTGTTTTTAACTGTTTTTCCTGATTGGCTCTTGCACCTTCAGGATCAATGTCCACTCGTTTACAGTTTCCCTTTGATAATCAACAGCTGGAGGGGTGTACCCACCACATCAGTTTATATATGTATATATGTGTGTTTACAAAGTGTTTCCAGGCACGCTGGGATTTTTTCTGGCTGTGCGTCTGGGAGCGCTATTTCACTTCCGCCCGTGTGACATATGCGGTCCACGGACCGGAAGTGTCGGGCGTCGCGTGGCAACGGACTGCAAGTGACCCGTGTTGCCAGGAAACCGTGGTGTGGAGGTGGCGCAGTTCTCCGGGGCTCAGGATGACGGAAACGTCTGACGGAGCGGAGGGACCGCGGTCGCGAGCGGGATCTGGAGCACAGTTTAGGTATTTGGTTACAGTACACCTCTAAGGGGCTTAATACGAGTGCACATTGATTGTGATATTTTGATATGTATATAGGTAGAAGTTTTCTAGCTGAATATTTGCTGTATGGATTTATGCTAAGATGCTTAATTATGATGTCAGAGAGGGATATTTTGGTGCCAAATTTGATTGAATCTGGGTGTATATAGAGCCAGTCAGGCATGATCAGCTTTACTGCTGGATGCCTGGGATGAAATGCTGTTTCACTACTAGTTGTATAAGACACTGCGATTAGCCTCCTGAGGAAGGTCCGCTGTGGACCGAAAGCGCTTGAGGATACTATTGCAAGTACCGAATGGTTTATGTAACGTATATCAGATTAAATATGATGACTTTTTTGCACACTAAAGACAAATCTGGAGAGTGCCTCTGTCAATTCCCTATATTTACAATGCTTCTGCATTAGAGTGGACACCCCAGTCGCTATTTGCTTTTGAAGATGAGAGTGCGACCTGTATTGGATATATATATATATATATATATATATATATATCTATATATCTATATATATATATATATATATATATAGTACTGGTACAAACCGTCACTCCGTGCTGGAAAAGTTGCTTCCTGGTGCCTTCAGTAAAGATAACGAATAGCAAACGAGAGGACTGCGGCACTCAAATTTAAATAGAAGTTTTTTACTGAAGCATGTAAAAGAATTACAGAATGCCTATGCAAGGCCGACGTTGGTTAGCTGTTTTCAAATTCAGTATTTCATGCCTGCCTTGAAAACGGTGCTTGCAGCACCGAAACGTCGGCCTTGCATAGGCATTCTGTAATTCTTTTACATGCTTCAGTAAAAAACTTCTATTTAAATTTGAGTGCCGCAGTCCTCTCGTTTGCTATACATATATATATATATATATATATATATATATACTGCCATAGGAAGCTTGCTATACATTACATGGGAGCGGCACCCCGACAGTTGCTCTCAAAACCGAGTGCCCCTCCACCCTTGCATATATATGTATATATATATATAACATACATACACACACACACACACACACACACACACACACACACACACACACACACACACACACACACATTTTGGGGAGCACATGTGACGAAATACAACTGATAGCTGCTTTAAATTTGGCAGCAAACTCACTGAAATCCTGCCGTTTGGGGGTGTGCAATTAGCTCCGATCATTTCAGAGCTAATGAATTCGCCCCACTGAGTATTAAATTAGAGCCATTTTGATCCGTTTTGAAGGCATTTTCGCCAATGCCTTTTCACTTTTTTTAAGTGAAAAGGCATTGGCGAAAAATGCCTCAAATCGGCGAAAGTGGCCCGCATTTGTGACAGAAAACAAGTGGATTCCACGTGTTTTCTGCCACTGCCGCATTTTTCTCCTAGGTGAAAATCCGGTCCTGCTATTGCATAGGGCAAATCCCTGTTTGCCCTAAAAATAGCAAAAAGCTCAGTTTTTTCGCCTAGGCAAAAAACAAAAGCAAAAAAAACCAGAGCTACTTGCATTCACCCCACCTTATCACTTTTTAGGCTTAATACATTTGGGCCTTGGTTCTCTTCTCTTTCATCTTGATAATGTACATCCATCAGTCTGTAAGTAAATATTGCAAGCTTTACATATTTTCAGTTGCAAAACATAGACTTAGCTAAGACCTGTGCTCTAAACAAAATGGAAAATGCCTGTGAATAGCTCCTGTGCTGAATCTAGTAAATATATCGAATCATGTTCATTTCTGCTAGGATATATTTTATAGCTAATGCATATAATTTTTTTCCTGTGTTTTTGCGTTGAATAAAACTGTTTTAAATGGGCATTTTCTATTTACATATGTAACTATGATCCTTTGAGTTGTTCTATAGAGAAAAAAAAAAATCAGTGTTGGATTAACAACAGAGCAGTTGGGGCCCCCACATATAGCCACAGTACTAGTGTAGGCGGCATTGTAGCATATGTGAACTGGGGGTTTTGTGAGGCATAATATGAACTGTGGCCACTGGAGTGTGTTTTACACATGTGTGGTACTGAGAGTATTTACTCATTGTGCTATTTTATAACATTGCCAGGGTTTCATTGTAACAATATTATTGCATGGCCCTCCACAAGTTAAGGGCCCCATACACTAGAACGATTATGCCCGATGTCAGCCCAATTCGGGCATTCGGCCCGATATATTGGGTGAAATCGGGCATTTTGGCTGTGTATCCGATCCGATGCGCGGCCCCGTGAGCATCGGATCGGATCCACCAGATTGAATGTGCTGCACATTTAATCTGGTCCGACTCCGCAGGCGTGGCTGGGATCGGCCAGGATCGCCCAATATACATCTTATGCAAAAGGACAGCATACGATGTATCTTGGGCGATCCTGCCGCCCGGGAGGCTGCCGGGGTGATCACCAGCGATCGCCTGCGACATGTCAGATGGACATGTCGCAGTAGTGTATGGGGCCCTTTAGTTGCCCTGGTGTCCCCACAAATCTCAGTCTGGCCCCGGATAAAATGGTATGCAATAATACACTGTTACCCTGTAAGGGTAAAACTATATTTTACATTTAATAATTGTAAGAATATGAAAATCCAGGAATAGACCAGAAAGGAATTATATTAGACTGCTTTTTATTCCCCCAAAACATATTTGTGTTCTCACTGGGTAGAGACCTTTTTTGATTATTTTTTATCGTCCAGGTTTTATTGGGGGGCCAAGCAGCACTGAGCTGTTGTGCAGACTCTGTGTGGAACTGGTTCAGGGTCTTCCAGTTCTGCTCAGGATCAGACGTCAGGGACTTCAGAAGTGATTGGGATAAATATAGTTGAAGGACTTTTTCCAGAAATCCTTTAAAAATCGTCTTTGCCCTGTCATTTTGTATTTCCTTTTGTCACCGCGTTCTGTGCTTGCCATGGTGAAGTTTCTGCTGCAAAAAAAAGAGAAAATAATAGCTTAGAGATGAACCACACCTCGTAAGATATTCCTCTATTCCACTCTATTTTAACTCATTACAAACAAAAGTGATAGTGAATAAAGCTGAATTGATTTCTGGCTAATTCCTGTGTTTTGTATATGGGTCATTCCATGAAATATAGGACACAGTACATGAAATGTAAAAAAGATTGTAGCATATTGTGTGATAATTGATAATAAAAACTAAAAAGTACTTTATCTTTATTACCATACTAGCTGAATACCCGCGCTTCGCTACGGAATTTAAAGAATAATGCCAATGTGTCAGGCCACAACTCTGGACTTCCTGGATTGATGCTGTCAAAATGCTGGTGCTGAGGAGAATAATTTGCCTCCTTCTCTGCCCCGTCCCGCCTCTGATGCTGCCCTGCTCAGTGCTGTAAATGCTGGGACGACAGGCCAAGCTGTGCCCGCTGTATGTTAAATATGTTAGGTTTGCAGGCTGACTCTATGTTAAAGGGCCCTAGGTCTCCTTGCTTAGCTTCAAAACTAAAGTATGCCTCTGTCCCCACCCGTGTGTGCCTCTGCCCTTACCCGTATGCCTATGCCCCGTACCGTGGGTGCCGCTGCCCCTTACCATGGGTGCCACTGCCCCTTACCATGGGTGCCGCTGCCCCTTACCGTGGGTGCCTATGCCCCTTACCCGTAGGTACCTCTGCTCCTACCTGTATGCCTATGCCCCGTACCGTGGGTGCCTATGCCCCGTACCGTGGGTGCCTATGCCCCTTACCGTGGGTGCCGCTGCCCCTTACCGTGGGTGCCGCTGCCCCTTACCGTGGGTGCCTCTGCCCCTACCCGTGGGTGCTTCTGCCTCTACCCGTGGGTGCCTCTGCCCCTACCCGTGGGTGTCTCTGCCCTTACCTGTGGGTGCCTCTGCCCTTACACGTGGGTACCTCTGCCCCTACCCATGTGTGCCTCTCTGTAAATTGCTCCAGGCATTCCAGAGTTAGGCTGAAAACTATAAATTTTTACATGTCACCCCTTCCCACCCCCACCCCTATGGATGCTAGGGTTGTCTTAACCCCACAGTATTTTTTCCAGATTGTAATTCATAGTTGTACCAAGTTTGGTGTAAATTGCTCCAGGCATTCCAGAGTTATGCTCAAAAACTATGGATTTTAACATATGTCACCCACTTCCCAACCCCACCCCTAGGGGTGCTAGGGGTGTCTTACCCCCACAGTATTTGTTTACAGATTGTACGTCATATGTGTACCAAGTTTGGTATAAATTGCTCCAGGTATTCCAGAGTTATGCTGGAACATATATATACACACATACATACACACATAGGGTGGAATTCAATTGTTTGAAAAGTCAGTTGGGTGTCTGTTTTTTCCTGTCTATTAGATAGGAAAAAACAGACACCCAACGTACTTTTCAAACAATTGAATACCCTCCATAGATCCATTTTTTTATATATATATATATATATATATATAGATTGTGGTCTATGGGGGCTATCCAACTAGGTGCAATTCTGAAATGGCTGGAGATCCATGTTGTTAATATCAGACAGGTGTAAGATAATTGTGGTGTCTACGTGGAAAGTTCATACATTTCCATTTCCATTGTTTTTATTTTTATTCTTTTATTTTCTTTGGGAATGTCATTTATGTGAGTTGGTTAGCACCAAAGACCTTAGAATTGCTGTGGAAAAGGTTATTATCCACAAAACATATCTAAACTTTGAACATATGTACATGTATTTACATATACCTATATTGTTAGTGATATACACGTATAGCATCATCTTAATGTTATGGAAATTTTCCTTTGGTACACCACAGGTTTGAGAATTGTAGGCGCATATTGAATGGCGTTCTAAAGCATTATTTTCTGACAAATTATTCTGTAATGCGTTTGCAAGCTCATTACATATTACATATTTTAAAATGTTCTAAATATGAATGTTATTCTTATATGACTGCATGGTTGATATGGTAACATCTATATGGTCTCATAAGTAGTAACTGCTCTGCCCATATCTGTGTATCATCTTTCCATCTCCTATATATTAGCCCATATCTGTGACTTTGTGCCTCATTTGCTAACGCTGGGCGGAGTCACAAAACTGGGCGGAGTTAGTCAAATGAGTCACAGATCTAGGCAAATCTATAGGAGACTAGGAGCAGAAGCAGATGGTATGGGCATGGCACAGGCAGGGGTGCATACCTCCCAGCTTTCCTCAGGCAGAAGGAGGGACACACACGCAGTGAAAAGGGGGCGTGGATTTGTGGGAGGACACGCGATCTCGAGCCACGCCCCCGTTTTCGTCAGTGAGGGGGCATGCCCTGCGCTCTGTGAGCTGCTGGCATGCCCCCAGGGGCGCATTATGAGTCCGGGGGGCCCAGGGCACTTGAGACAGGGGGGTCCTAGCTCATTGCTGTGTCTGCTGTGGGTTTGGAGGTGTGGCCTAATCGTGGCCCGCGTGGTCACGCCCCCTTATGCAAATTCCATGAATTGTTTTTTTTATGGGATTTTGGCCCCTCAGCTAGGGGTAAACCCAGAGGGGGTGGTCACTCCCCCCTACACACCTGCACAGGCAGAAGAAAGCAGGGAGTCTGCTGCCTCCCTGCAACACCACAGACCTGCCAACACGCAGCAGCGTGTGCTGACTGTAGCCCAATGCTGCTGCTGTTGCTGGCAGGACGGGGGAGCTTCAGAGCTGGTACAGAGCTACTCTAGCCGGGGGGCCCCCAAAAACTGTGGGGCCCGTGGTACGTACCCCCTGCCCCCCCCCCCCCTTAATCCAGCTCTGCTGCCAGACCACCCCTCAATCCGTACCCCCTGATGCAGGGGCAAACGCAGGATTTATTCAGGGGGTTTCCATGGGTGGGTGTGTATGTGTGTATAATATATATATATATATATATATATATATATATGTATACACACACACACACACACACACACACACACACACACACACACACATATATATATACTAGTACTTCATATGTGTATGTCAGTGTTCTTCCTTAAAAATCTTATTTCTGAAGACCAATATCATTTAATGTATATGTTTTACATATATAAGGCCTTTTTAATATATAACAGTTATGTTTTCTTCTCCTTATCTATAGTGGATGGAATGTGCCATTACAGTGTGGCACTGTGCAGAGCAATTAGCATGAATTGTCATATAAACAACAATTTAATGACACAACATCTGCTTAATTACCTCCCAGCTTCACCTTGCGTTTGTCTTGTCTGATGCAGGGGAAGTCATTATGTAAGTGACATAAGCAGCAGACGGCTGTATTATCACTGTTGTTAGCAAAGCTAAATAAAAAGGTCACCAAGAGATGTGCCTGTACCTTTAACAACAGACAAGATACCTGGCACCAAACATCACATTTTGGAACTGCAGTGTGTACAGCCTGGGTGGGATTATAGAAATAGCAGGTTGCACTTTGTTTACATATCTCTCTATATATCTAGAATTTACAGAAGAGTCCCGTTAAGGTGCATTGGTGGTCATTCCGAGTTGTTCGCTCGCTAGCTGCTTTTAGCAGCATTGCACACGCTAAGCCGCCGCCCTCTGGGAGTGTATCTTAGCTTAGCAGAATTGCGAACTAAAGATTAGCAGAATTGCGATTAGAAATTTCTTAGCAGTTTCTGAGTAGCTCGAGACTTACTCTTACACTGCGATCAGTTCAGTCAGTTCGTTCCTGGTTTGACGTCACAAACACACCCAGCGTTCTCCCAGACACTCCCCCGTTTCTCCAGCCACTCCCGCGTTTTTCCCAGAAATGCAAGCTTTTTTCGCATACGCCCAGAAAACGGCCAGTTTCCGCCCAGAAACACCCACTTCCTGTCAATCACAGTACGATCACCAGAACGATGAAAAATCCTCGTTATGCCGTGAGTAAAATACCTAACTTTTGAGTAAAATAACTAAGCGCATGCGCTCTGCGAACCTTGCGCATGCGCAGTAAGCGACTAATCGCAGTATAGCGAAACTCGGCAACGAGCGAACAACTCGGAATGACCACCATTGATCCCATCGGTACACATTTGTACCCCGCAGTTTCTTTTGCATGCATGTTCATGTGTAAGTTAATGAGGCCATTGCTGATGGTTTCACTCAACCTAGAGTCTACAGCTGGGGTATTTAACATGCAGCCCTCCAGCCGCTGTGGAACTAAATATCCCAGCATGCCATAGAACAGATTTAGCATGGACTAATAGCAAAACTGTGGCAGGGTGTGCTGGGATATGTAGTTGAACAGCAGCTGTTGAATGCTGGTCTGTAGGAAATATATACCTAGCAGCTGGTTTGTGGATTGTGAGAGTTTTCATTGTCAGTAAAGGCTGCAGATTTTGCCTGGTCTTGCTCATTGAGCATATACCTAAATGTTGCAGCTTTTCTGAGCATTTTACTGTATCTCTTTATAAATAAATAGAGGGACAATGGTATACATAGTGCCGTTCCACTCACTGCTGATCGACGGTACATTTTGAACATTTTGTATATAGGACAGTGGTTCCCAAACTGTGTGCCGTGGCACCCTGGGGTGCCGCGGGACACTTGCAGGGGTGCCTCAGGTTGGTGGTCAAGGACCAATTCAAACTATTTATTGTCAATTTAATAGGCAAAACCAGTGCTGATGGCTTCCAGTTATAAAATATGTGGACAAACAGAAGCAAATCTTGTCCCTCACCACATAACTGACTCTAAGGATGACATATAAACATAATTTACTTCATCTAATATTTTTTTCGAAATTTCTCAATAAGAAACTTGTGGCCTAGGGGTGCCGTGAAAAAAAATCTGACACTCCAGGGTGCCGTGACTCACAAAAGTTTGGGAACCACTGATATAGGATATATATCAGCTTTGTACTATTTGTTTAATATTGTACTGATGATTTGTATGCGTTGGTTATATTATGCCTTTGTGGTATACAGAGATTACACTATAACTAACGCATGTGCTTGTACGTTTCCATCTTGTATACTGTAGGTAGCAGACACTTAGAAAGCATTTCAGTTGCATATACATAAATCACCGTACTTTCCACTCCTTGTAATTTGTATGGTGACTTGTGAACACATAGGCCATTCATTAACACTGTGGTGCATGATTTAAATTCACACCCTAAACGGTTTGGCGTTAATCCAGACCCCAGCGTGCGGCTTTCTGAATGACTTGCCCACAGAAATGTGATAGTAATCCTGCAGCCATGTCTGACCAGGTACAGCAGCAGGGAGCGTGCCTGACAAGATGTTTTCTCCTTATATAAAGGCTTACACGTGCCAACTTTTGGTGCCATTTGCAGCGTAAAAGAGATAAAAGATCCAATATAAACTAATTATGTTAATCAAGGTAAAATAAAAATTGGATTTCTAGGAAAATCACCCTTCTGTGCTTTCTGAGTTTTATAAAAAGATAAAGAGCAAGAAACTGCTTGGGAAAATATAAAATATAGGTAGGTACCGAGACTGGGGATGTTAAGGTCAAAATTATTCAAACTAAGTACAGTGCCCTGTAGCCCCTGTTTTAAAGAGGCCTCTTATATAAAATTAATAAATAACTTAAAATGACTCTAAGGTCTATATTGTGCTCATATTATTCTTATACCCAGTTTATAGAGGACCTGCCAAAACAAGGGAGCAGTGACATGAAATGAGGGAGCATGTGCTTATCCTTTGTCTTACTTTAATAATCTTCAACTGTACCAAATCCAGCAGTTTTCTGCCACCTGATACTTATTCCAGTGTCATCTGCTGATGTAATATGATTATTTACCCTGTACTTGTCCTATACTGTCATCAACTGTAAGTTGCTGTTTTCCTGTTTGATTATTTATGTACTCTGTAATTGGGCGCTGCGGAACCCTTGTGGCGCCATATAAATAAAGGATAATAATAATAATAATAATAATAATAATAATAATGTAAGGCCGGTTTGTGTTGAATTCACCATCAGGCTTCTTATGCTCTATCTTGTGTACAAAGGCAGTGGGGAATTACTGTAAGTTCCTATAGACCATACATTGGGGGTCATTCCGAGTTGTTCGCTCGCAAGCTGCTTTTAGCAGCTTTGCACACGCTAAGCCGCCGCCTACTGGGAGTGAATCTTAGCATATCAAAATTGCGAACGAAAGATTAGCAGAATTGCGAATAGACACTTCTTAGAAGTTTCTGAGTAGCTCCAGACTTACTCGGCATCTGCGATCAGTTCAGTGCTTGTCGTTCCTGGTTTGACGTCACAAACACACCCAGCGTTCGCCCAGACACTCCTCCGTTTCTCCAGCCACTCCCGCGTTTTTCCCAGAAACTGTAGCGTTTTTTCACACACTCCGATAAAACGGCCTGTTTCCGCCCAGAAACACCCACTTCCTGTCAATCACACTCCGATCACCAGAACGAAGAAAAAAACTCGTAATGCCGTGAGTAAAACTCCAAACTGCATAGCAAATTTACTTGGCGCAGTCGCAGTGCGGACATTGCGCATGCGCATTAGCGACTAATCGCTCCATTGCGAGAAAAAAATAACGAGCGAACAACTCGGAATGACCCCCATTGTGCACAAGATATTATATGAAGCGGAATGTGTTTATAAAATTCTCCTGTTTAAGTGCAAGCCCAAACCCAATACAACTATAAGATCTAACCATAAACCCACTGCAAATCCTAGCAGATTCTACTCGCCAAACCATGTCAGTGTAAGACACCCTTTACAGCACGAGACTTGTAAAACGATTGTATTGATACAGCAGCTGTATATCCTACAAATGTGTGTGGGGCCCACTATTGCATTACATAAGGGGTGTGTGTGTATGTGTGTGTGAGCGCGTGTGTTTCTGCATGTGTCAAGGGTAACTATACAGGTTGAGTATCCCATATCCAAATATTCCGAAATACGGAATATTCCGAAATACGGACTTTTTTGAGTGGGAGTGAGATAGTGAAACCTTTGTTTTTTGATGGCTCAATGTACACAAACTTTGTTTAATACACAAAGTTATTAATAATATTGTATTAAATGACCTTCAGGCTGTGTATATAAGGTGTATATGAAACATAAATGAATTGTGTGAATGTAGACACACTTTGTTTAATGCACAAAGTTATAAAAAATATTGTCTAAAATGACCTTCAGGCTGTGTGTATAAGGTGTATATGTACCATAAATGCATTCTGTGCTTAGACTTGGGTCCCATCACCATGATATCTCATTATGGTATCTAATTATTCCAAAATACGGAAAAATCCGATATCCAAAATACTTCTGGTCCCAAGCATTTTGGATAAGGGATACTCAACCTGTATAAAGATTTCTGGGAAAGTTGTACAAACCTTGCACCCATACCTACCTCTATCACTTTTGGCTTTGTACAGACTCTACGGTGGATGTAGTCAAAATGCCGGCGGTCGGGATCCCGGCGTTCAGGAGACCGACGCCAGAATCCCGTCAGCCAGGATTTTGATGTCGGCCGGCAGGACGCAGCCTCAGATCACCATTGTGAGCATCGGTCGTGATTCCCAATGATTTAGGCACCGGCAGGGCCGGACTGCCCATCTGACTCTTCTAGCACACTCCCCCCTGACTCACAGCACGCCCCCATGCATCATGTCCGTGTGGCCCCCTGTGATGGGCACGGGCCCGCATCCACAAATTCCCGGGCCGATTTGTAGCCCCAGTCCTTCCCTGGGTACCGGTCAGCTGTTGTAAGCAGAAGTCCACTCAGGCTGGCCATCAGACGGCGCAGACCCTGGACCCATCGGGTTTACATACAAATATGAATTAGACCCTATGGGGTAAATTTACTAAGATGGGAGTTCTATTTAAGATGGGATGTTGCCCATAGCAACCATATCTTCAAAAGGATATTAATACATTAGAGACTGTACAAAGAAGGGCAACTAAAATGGTGCATGGCCTACATCACAAAACATACCCAGAAAGACTAAGAAATCTCAATATGTATAGTTTGGAGGAGAGAAGGGAAAGAGGGGACATGATAGAAACTTTCAAATATATCAAGGGTTTTAACAAAGTCCAGGAGGGAAACATTCTCCATATGAAGAGAAGCAATAGGACACGAGGACATACTGAGACTGGAGGGGGGGGAGGTTCAGGGGAAATTTGAGAAAAAATTACTTCACAGAAAGGGTAGTGGACAAGTGGAATAGCCTCCCATCAGAGGTGGTAGAGGCTAAGACAGTAGAGCAATTTAAACATGCATGGGAGAGACATAAGGATATCCTTACAAAGAAATGAGTATCAACTAAGGTTTGAGATAAAGAATATGGTAAACAAAAAAAAGGGGCAGATTAGATGGGCCAAGTGGTTCTTATCTGCCGTCAAATTCTATGTTTCTATCAGATTTTACTTCTCATTTATCTAGCACCTCCTAGAAGATAATACCTGGAATCTGATTTGTTGCTATGGGCTACATCCCATCTTAAATAGAGCTCCCATCTTAGTAAATTTACCCCAGTGTCTTCTATCTCTTCTGTGCTGGCAGTTTTTCTGTGCAACCTATATAAATGTAAAAAATAATCCAATCCATCAGGTTAAATATGTATTTGCACTTTTTAAATATCTGCTGCTTTAGGTTTCAGAATAGTAATGAGAGGACTAGTATAATTTCTTATAGTTTTGTGTGTTTTTCTTTAAGTTGTATTTATTAAAGAAACTGTTAAGGACAATATAACAAACTAGTTATAACAACAAACAGTATTATTTCTTTGCTTTTCATAAAAGTGGGGGTAGGAAAGAAAAGGTAGAGAAAGGTGCATGACAGGGTGAAACTTAAAAGCCTATTCCTACAATAAATTAAAAGTAAATGGCAAAAAGACATCTGGGGGTATATTTAGTAAAAGTCAATTTTGGACGATGTTGATGGGTTTTTTTTTGTCGATGTTGGGTCAATTTTTGATCGATTTTGTGTTTCAGGGTCTAAATCCTGAGTTATTGCCAAGAGTACAGTTGGTACAATACAAAAATATTTCAGATCATTCTCCGATCACACTGACCATAAATACGGGGGGACTGCAGGGACAGGTCTTTTGGAAGTGAAACCAGTTTTGGATTACCCGGCTGGGCTTCAGGGTGGAATTAGAAGGTCTATGGAAGGAATTTATGGAATTTAACGAAGGTACAGTCTGACTCCCTCTCGGTGCTGTGGGATGCGTTTAAATCTTTTTTGCGTAGTACCCTGTTCCCAGTGGGACTATTATATCGGAAGTATAGTGAGAGTCAGGAACACTAATACAGTTTAAAAAATCATTTATTTACAATATCATTGACAATAATTAAAATATACTTATCCACGTTCCTTAAGGCAGTTATACAGGATAATCAGAGTCCTAGCATAAGGTGTAGTCCCAGGGAGCCTCCTGTCGCTGCGTAGCGCCTAGGTCTCGTCAGTCAAAGGAACCCTATTGCCAATCTCAGGTCTCAATGGAGGCTGCTATCAGTCTGGCATGACCCTCTATTTAACCCAGAATTCTGAGAGGTGGTCAAGGGATCATATCTCCATCCACATGTCATTGGAGTCCCTGGTCACTTGTACAATATTAGGAAATCTATTGTTGTATTGAATTCTAATGTAGGACAAATAGCCCTTTACCTTTGCATATTTTAGATGTCTAGGCCACTTAATCAAAGGTAAACATCTATTTGTTGACCACGAATAGACCTATTGTCTGGCCTGTTATGTAAGCTGAAAAGGAGAACAATTTCTTATTAACAACAAACAGCTTGTTCCTACAAAGATGGACAATGAAAGTCTTACAATACAATAAATGGCTATGTGTACACATTTTATACATAGAAGACAAATAGCTAGCTGTAGGTCAGAAATCAATACTGTTACAATCCACCCTTGGCTTCTATGTATTATTAAGTGTTATGTCCAATATTATTATCAGTCAAATTTCCATCCATCCTCCCATTGGCTCATCTCTCTCAAGCTAACAGGAGTAGCTACATATGCAAAAGTTTTTGATGAATTTGGGGAGTGCGGATCCAATATTCTTTTTCTCCCAAACTGAATCCAGTTCATAGAGTGATCTACTGGATCTTTTTACGTTCGCTTTCAAAGTTAATGTCTGGTCTGCTGTATGCTGTTCAAACACGATCCAAAGAAAACAAAAAGATGAATCCAACTATCATCAAGAATGTGCCTGATTCATAGCACCATACTCCTTGGTCAGGGCGAGATCCCCTTAGGCCGGCATACATCTTGGTTCAACCTGTTGGGAAAAATAAACAAGTGTTAAGTTTCTTATCAGCATGCCCTGGGATACAAATGATAGGCAGGCTTAGCATCACCTTTAACCAGAACATAGTATGTTTTTCCTTGCCTTAATGCTGCTATCTCACCCTTCTTTTTCCTAACCTGGTTGTCCCTATTGTTCTTATCAATTAGGAGCTTATACTTAGCTCTGAATATGACACAGTGAGGTGGCCTGGGTGGCATGGCTCTAACAATCTCTGAAAGGGGATGGTTCCTGTAAGGACCCTTTCATTCAAACAGCATACTGCCTCCTGTAGGACACTGTCCCAACCCTTTAAAGTGTGCATGGGCATTCTATTGCTTATTTGTTCCTTAAGGAGGCCATTCATTCTTCCTATTAATCCTGCTGCATTTGGATAAAATGGAATATGGTACACCCAATACACATGGTTCTCCTTTGCCCAATCATAGGTTCTTTCTGCTCCACTATGTCCACATTGTTCATGCGCCCACCATCCCAGATTGTATATGTAAATTTTTTCATCTTCCTCCACTGGTGATTGAGTGGCTGATTTGATTTTTACAAGGGCATCAGCTGTGTCATTAGGTGAGAAACCTGTGTGTGCATTTACATGAACAATTGAGATAGACCTGCATGAGTTGTAGTTCCAAATTTGATTCCATATTTCAGGCCCATCCCATAAAGTCTTGGAATGGGTTCTCCAATCTTCTTCTTTCCACGAGGGCATCCAAATAGTGAGACCTTTATACGGGGCCCAACTGTAAGTGTAGATTATCCAAAGACCATCTGTCTCTTGTAGAAGCATCAGTACAGCTTGCAGTTCTGCATTTTGGATGGGTCCCCCTTCACCATTCACATATATAACTTCCTCCAGTACAGATTGGAATGCTGCGGCAGTCCAAGTTCGGCCCCTTTGTGTCAGGATAGAGGAGCCGTCTTTAAACCAAGCAATCTTCTGCTCTTCATCTGTTAAACTGGAGTAATGTTCAGCAGTTGAAACTGGAGATTCTTCTTTCAACGGTGGGGGTAGCTGTTCAGTGCTATCGGATTGGAAAGTAACAATTCCTGTAAGGTGGCAGGTGACTTGAGAAAGCTCTTGAGAAGCTACTCCTCCCCTCTCTGATAAGTACCACTTCCAGTTCTGTACCATGGGCTTCCGTGCAACAGCAGAACGTGATTCAAATCCTTCTTGCCTCAGCCATACTGCAATAGGGAGGTCTGTACGTATTGCAATTGGCTGTTGTTGTGTTGTGCTCTCTACATGTTGGAGAGCATTATATGCAGCTAGAAAAGTCTTTTCTAAGGGAGAGTATTGTCTTTGTGCTGAGGAAAACTGCTTTTCCCGGAATCCAATGGGCTTCTTCTTTTGTCCCTTGATTGCATGTTCCTGCCATAAGCCCCGAGACGTTCCATGCTCTGTGGTAGTTACATCCAGAAAGAATGGCTGATCTGACTGTAGTGGACTCAGAACATTATGCACCGTGATAGCTTGCTTTGCAATTTGAAAAACCTCTTCTTGTTCAGCAGACCACATAAATTCTTGACTGTCTGCTGCAAAGGGTACAGAAACGAAAGTATTTCCTAAATCCACCCTAGCTGGTAAGGCTATTTGTCCATTAGTGTTTGAGATTTGTTCCACCAAAGTTATCATATAAGGTACTGCTGCAGCTAGGGGTGGTGTCGCTTTGTTTAGTCCCCAAGAGTCAATTGACAGTCTGTATGAGCCATTTGGCTTTTTCACGGGATACACTTGATCATTAATGCTTTGTTCTTCACGGAATACTCCATCTTGTAGCAGAGCCTGAACAGTGTCCCCAATTTCCTTCAGACCACCTTGTATGTGGTATTGCTTCAGGTTAGCTGGCTGTGCAGGAGAAGGTATGTGTATGGGTGACCATTTTGTACTCCCTCTAACTACCGGCTTTAGTGCAGAAACCGTGAAGGCTCTTACAGAACCCCCAAAAACATAATTACCAGAGGATGTGTCTATGGACTGTCCTCTCAAGATATCCATTCCAATTATGTTGTCGGGGAGCTCAGAAACCAACACTGAAACATCAAAGTAGGGACCGTCCCCTATTTGGAGTCTGCACTGTATCCGGGCAGCCCATGTCTGCATACCTCCTAGTCCCTCTACAGCAACCCATGTATGTTTGCCCGATGGGGTGTCATGTAGGATGCCTGCCCGATGAAATAGGGAAACCTCAGCACCAGTATCGAGCAGGGCTACGCACTGTGTTTGTGTGTTTTGATTCCACTGTATGCTAACATTAGCAAAAGGGCGTCGGTCCCGGTGTTTCTTTAAACAAATACTGTAGGGTATCTTTGCTTCCCGGGACCCGCCTCCCCTTCATAGGGGCTGTGACATTGGCCAGGGGGAAGTCCCAGTGTTCCCACCCCCTTGGGTCACCTCCCTTAGCATTTCCTGTGCCTCTGCATAAGGGCTTTTGGCTGTGGGGGTAAAGGGTTGTGTAATCTGTACCAGCTTTCCCTCCCCCATTTCATTGTTTTGTCTACTAACTGGTTCACTTTTGAGCTTAGACTGAATCTTTTTCCACATTTCAAACATAGCATCATTTCCAATGCCATCAATCTTATCTTTTGGGACCCCGGCATTCAACAGATCAAAAAACATTTGATTACGTGTACGTCTGTATCTATTGGGGGGTCTATCATGCCACATCTTGCTTTTGTACTGGGTAGCAGGGGTGGCCAGTGCCCTAGCTTGGACTACTTTGTCTGGAGCTACTCCCTTTGGTTGCAGTAAACTCATCTGTTCTAACACAGTAATCATTTCAAACACAGTAACCTGCTTAGCTGTGCCAGGTAAAAGATTGAACAAAGACATTCTCAAATGCAGTGGGGCTGATTGTAGAAAGAAAGACATCATACGCTGTGTGACATGGGTCATATCAGGACCTTCCCAATCAACTTCAACCTGTCTCCCCCCCACATTTTTCTGAAAAGCAGTCATACATGCCAGCACTCTCAATCGTTCAATCCCTGCACACAAATCTGGCCAAGGGTCAAGGGGAATGAGATCAGAGGGATGGTCATACACAGTAGCTATTGCCTCTCTCACCCTATGCAATAAAGAACGGACACGTAATCCAACTTTGTGATTTTGTAACTGCCGTCTGACTCGTGGATCTGCACATATGGAACCCAACCCCAATGCTTCAGTGGTGTTCAGCATAATAGAGTCTCCTCCATTATCCCATATCTGTAGGACCCATTGCAAAAGTCCCTGTCCCTTTTGCTGCCTGTATTTTGCAACCAACTCGGTAATTTCACTAGGGGTATAATTACGGGTCTCTGTGGTGGTGTCATCACCCTCTTTTTCTGACTCCTCATCCTCACTCTCTGCACTGTTTGATGCAGTGTTACCTGACACATTTATTCTATCTTTTTTCTGTTTCTTATGTGATATTACTTTGGAGGTGGTTACCGGGCGTAATTCTCCGCCATTCACCTCAAACTCAATACCATCATCTGTGAATTCCTCTGGGTCTATTCTACACAGTCCATCCCAATTGTTTCCTTCTACAACAGTTCTAACCAGTAAAGGGTCAACTGTCTGCCTTCCCCTGTTCAATTGTTTCTGGTTCAATACATTTACAACATATTGGGTGGCATTATCTTTTACAGTTTCAATCTCTTTTCCCTGATCTCTAATACATGTACGTAAGACAGCTAGTTGTTCTTTCAATACAGTGTTTTCATCAGTTAACTTAACCATTTCTTCCTCTGTTGTAAACAAAGCCTGAGCACACATAGATAATACATGAGCACATTGTACTCGTTCACCTTTTGTCATTTTACTTAAATCAATATTTACCACAGCATTTCTGGGGTCCGCTAAACGGACCAAGGTAACATATTTGCATGCTTCACGCATACATGGGGTCCAGTGTCCATATTTTGACACCCATGATGGTAAAGTTACACCCTTAACTTTATCAGTTTTAGCCTTAAACCATGCCATCATTTTGTTGATTTATACAGAACAGGTTTTTTTTTTTATATAAGCACTCTGATATATCGTGATCCTGTATCTGATCACACATACACTGATTTCTTTACCTAAATCACAAAACCTCTCTCATATGGATGAGACAGAGAGAAACATACCGGACAAACAAACATACACTGTGATTTCCTACTTCTAAATCACAAACCTCTCTCATATGGATGAGACAGAGAGAAACATACAGGACAGACAAACATACACTGTGATTTCCTACTTCTAAATCACAAACCTCTCTCATATGGATGAGACAGAGGGAAACATACAGGACAGACAAACATACACTGTGATTTCCTGCTTCTAAATCACAAACCTCTCTCATATGGATGAGACAGAGGGAAACATACAGGACAGACAAACATACACTGTGATTTCCTACTTCTAAATCACAAAACCTCTCTCATATGGATGAGACAGAGGGAAACAGACAAACATACACTGTGATTTTCCACTAAATCACAAAATACCTCTCTCATCTAGCAAAGAATCAGAGAGAAACATACAATGCGATACCTCCCTCATACGGCAATGAGACAGAGGCACACATAAAACAACTGTATTAGGTCCACTGATCACTATTAATTCTTCCGATCCCACTTCTGACACCAAATTTTGTTCCCAAAAAATCAATACTGTTACATACCCTTATCCAGGCAGTGGCGAATTTCAAAAAAGGTCATATAAGACGGTGCAGATGGATTTGGAGGCTTCTTGTCGGTCTCTTGAACTTGTGTATTTGACTGATAACCTGGACTCCTCTAGGGAGGCATGGGTGCTTGCTCAAAAGCAGTGTAATGACTGTCTGGCTGATAAGGCAAAACACAGGCTACTTTTTGTCAAACACTCACAGTATGCTACAGGGGATAGGCTGGGTAGTTTTTTGGCTAGACAGGCACACACTGAACAAATGTCCAATACTAGTGTTGAAATTCAAGAGCCTGATGTTAACATCTAACATATTTAATCAAACCTCTGACATTGCTACACAATTTCTTGACTACTATCGCAGGCTGTATGAAGCTAAGGGGGTAATTCAGACCTGATCACTCGCTAGCATTTTTTGCAGCGCTGCGATCAGGTCAGAACTACGCATGCGTATGCACCGCAATGCGCAGGCCCGTCGCACAGATACAAAGCGGTTCGTTGCTCTGTGATGAGTTTGTACGAAGAATCCATTCGCACGGGCGATCGCCAGGTGATTGACAGGAAGAAGGCGTTTGTGGGTGTCAACTGACGGTTTTCTGGGAGTGGTTGGAAAAACGCAGGCGTTCCCAAGCATTTGCAGGGCGGGTGTCTGATGTCAGTTCCAGTCCCGGACAGGCTGAAGTGATCGCAGCTGCTGAGTAAGTCCTGGGCTACTCAGAAACTGGACACTTGCACAGCTAAAATACACTCCCCTGTAGGCGGTGACTATGTGAACGCTGGACTGCAAAAAAACAGCTAGCGAGCGATCAGGTCTGAAATACCACCTAAGTTGGTTTGTGCGGAGTGTGAGTTGCAGGCTTTTCTTAGAGCGATGCCTATGCTGACTTTTACTCAGTAAGCTCGTGAC
The DNA here is from genome assembly GCF_028390025.1 of Pseudophryne corroboree. NCBI lineage: Eukaryota > Metazoa > Chordata > Amphibia > Anura > Myobatrachidae > Pseudophryne > Pseudophryne corroboree. Next base: position 264,666,258 of record NC_086449.1, on the reverse strand, counting down.
TTTCTTGACTCTCCACTTGCAGCGGCTGAAATAGAGACGGCTATAAAATTGTTCCCGGGGGGTAAGGCACCAGGACTAGACGGTATCCCTCTGGAGTTGTACAAAAACCATAGTGATTTCTCTCTACCAAGATTGTTAGCACTCTTTAATGGGATATTTGAGTCGGAGTCGTTACCTGAATCCATGTCTGAGGCGCTAATTATAGTACTGTTAAAGCCTGACAAGGATCCCACTAGGGTTGAGTCTTATAGACCCATTTCCCTGCTACCTACAGACATAAAGATTTTAGCCAAAGTGTTGGCAATTAGACTTAACTCTGTAATCTCTCAATTAATACATGAAGACTAGACGGGCTTCATTCCTGGTAAATCTACTATCATCAACCTTAGGAGACTGTTTACACACCTTCAGGTCCCCCGTGAGGGATGCCCATAATTCTGTTATTGTTTCATTAGATGCCGCTAAGGCGTTCGATTCAGTGGAGTGGGCGTTCCTGTGGGGGACCATGAAGAAATTTGGGATAGGCCCCGGGTTAATTAGATGGGTCAAATTGATGTACTCTGCTCCCTGCGCCAGAGTTTCAGTTATTGGTTTTATGTCCTCCTTCCCATTACATAGAAGGACCCGGTAGAACTGCCCCCTCTCCCCCACCCTGTTTGCTTTCGCGGTGGAGCCATTGGCTTGCCTTATTCACCATAATACTGACATTTCTGGGTTCGTTTTGGGTCCAAAAGAGGACAAAATCGCATTGTATGCGTTTTACATACTGTTATTCGTATCTAATTATGCAGTTACTATGCCTATCATATTAAGCATTAATACTGAATTTGGGAAATTCTCAGGGTTGTTAATAAGCTGGGATAAATCTTGCATAATGCCGTTTAGAGGGCCGGGTCCCGGGGTTCCTCTTATATCCCTTCCACTCCAGTGGGTGGAGGTATTCCAGTATCTTGGTATATGGATATCTTCTGACCGGTCTCGTTATATGACTCTTAACCTACAACCTCAACTGGACCATTTAAAATCCAGAGTAGCTGTTTGGGGGAGACTTCCGCTTACAGTTTTTGGGCTCATTAGTCTTATTAAAATGACGGCACAACCCAAACAGTTATATTTATTAGAGCACTACCCAATATATATTTCCCAGGCTGTGTTTAAACAGATAGATGGTGTATTATCCTCGATTATTTGGTAGTAAAAGGGTGAGAATTAAATTGGCTACTTTGGCCCGCACGAAGGATTATGGTGGTATGGCATTGCCTTTCTTTAAACTTTACTATTATGCTGCACAGTTGACCCATATTACAGAATGGATTACAGATGCGAGCGGCCTGGCTCTCATTACCTTAGTTGTCTCTGATATGACCCCAGGACTTATGCCTTTGCATTGTTTATTGTCAGGAAATATTGGTTTAATAAAGATGCCATTATTTAAACAAGCAATACTGGTCTGGAAACAGGCTAACGCCCATATGTAGATGGAGGAATGGGTCCTGGAGACTCCACTGGATGGCACACGAGGTTTAAGGAATTGGTTGGGTTACAGCTGCGTGAGATTTGAAGCAGATGGGGGGGGTCACCTCTATTGGTCAACTATACACGAGGTCCGTATTTAAAACTTTCACCCAGTTACAGTTGGATCGCCTGATCCTGCATGCTTACTTTTTCCGATACCTACAGTTGAGGCTTGCCTGTAATGCTCAATTCCCTAATAACTCTATTAAGCTACAGGAATCTCCTATTAAACAATTATTGATGTTGTTGGGTGGCTCCCATCTTGTGTCTCAGATCTATTCTAACCTACTTGCTACCTATCATAGGGGGTAATTCCAAGTTGATCGCAGCAGGAAATTTTTTAGCAGTTGGGCAAAACCATGTGCACTGCAGGGGGGCAGATATAACATTTGCAGAGAGAGTTAGATTTGGGTGGGTTATTTTGTTTCTGTGCAGGGTAAATACTGGCTGCTTTACTTTCTCTGACGTCCTAGTGGATGCTGGGAACTCCGTAAGGACCATGGGGAATAGCGGCTCCGCAGGAGACTGGGCACAAAAGTAAAGCTTTAGGACTACCTGGTGTGCACTGGCTCCTCCCCCTATGACCCTCCTCCAAGCCTCAGTTAGATTTTTGTGCCCGGCCGAGAAGGGTGCATTCTAGGAGGCTCTCCTGAGTTTCTTAGTAAAAGTTTAGTTTTAGGTTTTTTATTTTCAGTGAGACCTGCTGGCAACAGGCTCACTGCATCGAGGGACTAAGGGGAGAAGAAGCGAACCTGCCTGCTTGCTGCCAGCTTGGGCTTCTTGGCTACTGGACACCATTAGCTCCAGAGGGACCGAACACAGGCCCAGCCTCGGAGTCCGGTCCCAGAGCCGCGCCGCCGGCCCCCTTACAGAGCCAGAAGCAAGAAGAGGTCCGGAAAATCGGCGGCAGAAGACATCAGTCTTCACCAAGGTAGCGCACAGCACTGCAGCTGTGCGCCATTGCTCCTCATGCACACCACACACTCCGGTCACTGAGGGTGCAGGGCGCTGGGGGGGGGCGCCCTGAGCAGCAATAGAAACACCTTGGCTGGCGAAAATACATCACATATAACCCCCAGGGCTATATGGATGTATTTTAACCCCTGCCAGAATACAGCAAAAAGCGGGAGAAAAGTCCGCCGAGAAGGGGGCGGAGCCTATCTCCTCAGCACACGGGCGCCATTTTCCCTCACAGCTTCGCTGGAAGGACGTCTCCCTGACTCTCCCCTGCAGTCCTGCACTACAGAAAAGGGTAAAACAAGAGAGGGGGGCACTAATTAGGCGCAGTATAAATAAAACAGCAGCTATAAGGGGAAAAACACTTCTATAAGGTTATCCCTGTATATATATATATATAGCGCTCTGGTGTGTGCTGGCATACTCTCCCTCTGTCTCCCCAAAGGGCTAGTGGGGTCCTGTCCTCTATCAGAGCATTACCTGTGTGTGTGCTGTGTGTCGGTACGATTGTGTCGACATGTATGAGGAGGAAAATGGTGTGGAGGCGGAGCAATTGCCTGTAATGGAGATGTCACCCCCTAGGGAGTCGACACCTGAGTGGCTGAGCTTATGGAAGGAATTACGTGACAGTGTCAGCTCTTTACAAAAGACGGTTGATGACATGAGACAGCCGGCTACTCAGCTCGTGCCTGTCTAGGCGTCTCAAAAGCCATCAGGGGCTCTAAAACGCCCGTTACCTCAGATGGCAGATACAGACGCCGACACGGATACTGACTCCAGTGTCGACGATGAAGAGACGAATGTGACTTCCAGTAGGGCCACACGTTACATGATTGATGCTATGAAAAATGTTTTACATATTTCTGATAATACAAGTACCACTAAAAAGGGTATTATGTTTGGTGAGAAAAAACTGCCTGTAGTTTTTCCTGCATCTGAGGAATGAAATGAAGTGTGTGATGAAGCGTGGGTTTCCCCCGATAAAAAACTGATAATTCCTAAAAGGTTATTAGCATCATACCCCTTCCCGCCAGAGGATAGGGCACGTTGGGAAACACCCCCTAAGGTGGATAAAGCGCTCACACGTTTGTCAAAACAGGTGGCACTACCGTCTCCTGATACGGCCGCCCTTAAGGAACCTGCTGACAGAAAGCAGGAGAATATCCTAAAATGTATATACACTCACACGGGTGTTATACTGCGACCAGCAATCGCCTCAGCCTGGATGTGCAGTGCTGGGGTGGCTTGGTCGGATTCCCTGACTGACAATATTGATACCCTAGATAGGGACAGTATATTACTGACTATAGAGCATTTGAAAGATGCATTTCTATATATGCGTGATGCACAGAGGGATATTTGCCGACTGGCATCAAGAGTAAGTGCGCTGTCCATTTCTGCCAGAAGAGGGTTATGGACGAGGCAGTGGTCAGGTGATGCTGATTCCAAAAGGCATATGGAAGTATTGCCTTACAAAGGGGAGGCGTTATTTGGGGTAGGTCTATCAGACCTGGTGGCCACGGCAACTGCTGGGAAATCCACATTTTTACCCCAGGTAGCCTCTCAACATAAGAAGACGCCGTATTATCAGGCGCAGTCCTTTCGGCCCCATAAGGGCAAGCGGGCAAAAGGCTCCTCATTTCTGCCCCGTGGCAGAGGGAGAGGAAAAAGGCTGCAGCAAACAGCCAGTTCCCAGGAACAGAAGCCCTCTCCCGTTTTCTGCCAAGTCCTCAGCATGACGCTGGGGCTTTACAAGCGGACTCAGGCACTCCCCTAAAGTCTGCTTTACCGACGTCTCCCTCCGACAGGGAGGCGGTATTGGAAGCCATTCACAAGCTGTATTCCCAGCAGGTGATAATCAAGATACCCCTCCTGCAACAGGGACAGGGGTATTATTCCACGCTGTTTGTGGTACCGAAGCCGGACGGCTCGGTGAGACCTATTTTAAATCTGAAATCCTTGAACACTTACATACACAGGTTCAAATTCAAGATGGAGTCACTCAGAGCGGTGATTGCGAACTTGGAAGAAGGGGATTATATGGTGTCTTTGGACATCAAGGAGGCTTACCTCCATGTCCCAATTTACCCTTCTCACCAAGGATACCTCAGGTTTGTGGTACAGAACTGTCACTATCAGTTTCAGACACTGCCGTTTGGTTTGTCCACGGCACCCCGGGTCTTTACCAAGGTAATGGCCGAAATGATGATACTCCTTCGAAGGAAGGGAGTTTTAGTTATCCCGTACTTGGACGATCTCCTGATAAGGGCAAGATCCAGGGAACAATTGGTAGTCGGGGTAGCACTATCTCAAGTAGTGTTGCGGTAGCACGGTTGGATTCTCAATATTCCAAAATCGCAGCTGATCCCGACGACACGTCTTCTATTCCTAGGGATGATCCAGAAAAAGGTGTTTCTCCCGGAGGTGAAAGCCAGGGAGTTATCCGAACTAGTCAGAAACCTCCTAAAACCAGGCCAAGTGTCAGTGCATCAATGCACAAGGGTCCTGGGAAAAATGGTGGCTTCCTACGAAGCAATCCCTTTCGGCAGATTCCACGCAAGAACTTTCCAGTGGGACCTGCTGGACAAATGGTCCGGATCGCATCTTCAGATGCATCAGCGGATAACCCTGTCACCAAAGACAAGGGTGTCTCTCCTGTGGTGGTTGCAGAGTGCTCATCTTCTAGAGGGCCGAAGATTCGGCATTCAGGACTGGGTCCTGGTGACCACGGATGCCAGCCTGCGAGGCTGGGGAGCAGTCACACAGGGAAGAAATTTCCAGGGCTTGTGATCAAGCCTGGAGACATCACTTCACATAAATATCCTGGAGCTGAGGGCCATTTACAATGCCCTAAGCCAAGCAAGACCTCTGCTTCAAGGTCAGCCGGTGCTGATCCAGTCGGACAACATCACGGCAGTCGCCCACGTGAACAGACAGGGCGGCACAAGAAGCAGGAGGGCAATGGCAGAAGCTGCAAGGATTCTTCGCTGGGCGGAAAATCATGTGATAGCACTGTCAGCAGTGTTCATTCCGGGAGTGGACAACTGGGAAGCAGACTTCCTCAGCAGGCACGACCTCCACCCGGGAGAGTGGGGACCTCACCCAGAAGTCTTCCACATGATTGTAAACCGTTGGAAAAAACCAAAGGTGGACATGATGGCGTCCCGCCTCAACAAAAAAATTGGACAGGTATTGCGCCAGGTCAAGGGACCCTCAGGCAATAGCTGTGGACGCTCTGGTAACACCATGGGTGTACCAGTCAGTGTATGTGTTTCCCTCCTCTGCCTCTCATACCCAAGGTACTGAGAATTATAAGACGGAGAGGAGTAAGAACTATACTCGTGGCTCCGGATTGGCCAAGAAGGACTTGGTACCCGGAACTTCAAGAGATGCTCACAGAGGACCCGTGGCCTCTACCTCTAAGAAGGGACCTGCTCCAGCAAGGACCCTGTCTGTTCCAAGACTTACCGCGGCTGCGTTTGACGGCATGGCGGTTGAACGCCGGATCCTGAAAAAAGGCATTCCGGAAGAAGTCATTCCTACCCTGATCAAAGCCAGGAAGGATGTGACCGCAAAGCATTATCACCGCATTTGGCGGAAATATGTTGCGTGGTGCGAGGCAAGGAAGGCCCCAACGGAGGAATTTCAACTGGGTCGATTCCTGCATTTCCTGCAAACAGGAGTGTCTATGGGCCTGAAATTAGGATCCATTAAGGTTCAGATTTCGGCCCTGTCGATTTTCTTCCAGAAAGAACTGGCTTCAGTTCCTGAAGTTCAGACGTTTGTCAAGGGGGTGCTGCATATACAGCCTCCTTTTGTGCCTCCAGTGGCACCTTGGGATCTCAATGTAGTTTTGGGGTTCCTAAAATCACATTGGTTTGAACCGCTTAAATCTGTGGATTTGAAATATCTCACATGGAAAGTGGTCATGCTGTTGGCCCTGGCTTCGGCCAGGCGCGTGTCAGAATTGGCGGCTTTATCTTATAAAAGCCCTTACCTGATTTTTCATACGGACAGGGCAGAATTGAGGACTCGTCCACAATTTCTCCCTAAGGTAGTTTCAGCGTTTCACCTGAACCAGCCTATTGTGGTACCTGCGGCTACTAGGGACTTGGAGGACTCCAAGTTGCTGGACGTTGTCAGGGCCCTGAAAATATATGTTTCCAGGACGGCTGGAGTCAGAAAATCTGACTCCCTGTTTATCCTGTATGCACCCAACAAGCTGGGTGCTCCTGCTTCTAAGCAGACTATTGCTCGTTGGATTTGTAGTACAATTCAGTTTGCACATTCTGTGGCAGGCCTGCCACAGCCAAAATCCGTAAAAGCCCATTCCACAAGGAAGGTGGGCTCATCTTGGGCGGCTGCCCGAGGGGTCTCGGCTTTACAACTTTGCCGAGCAGCTACTTGGTCAGGGGCAAACACGTTTGCTAAATTCTACAAATTTGATACCCTGGCTGAGGAGGACCTGGAGTTCTCTCATTCGGTGCTGCAGAGTCATCCGCACTCTCCCGCCCGTTTGGGAGCTTTGGTATAATCCCCATGGTCCTTACGGAGTTCCCAGCATCCACTAGGACGTCAGAGAAAATAAGAATTTACTTACCGATAATTCTATTTCTCGTAGTCCGTAGTGGATGCTGGGCGCCCATCCCAAGTGCGGATTGTCTGCAATACTTGTACATAGTTATTGTTAACTAAATCGGGTTATTGTTGTTGTGAGCCATCTTTCCAGAGGCTCCTCTGTTATCATGCTGTTAACTGGGTTCAGATCACAAGTTGTACGGTGTGATTGGTGTGGCTGGTATGAGTCTTACCCGGGATTCAAAATCCTTCCTTATTGTGTACGCTCGTCCGGGCACAGTATCCTAACTGAGGCTTGGAGGAGGGTCATAGGGGGAGGAGCCAGTGCACACCAGGTAGTCCTAAAGCTTTATTTTTGTGCCCAGTCTCCTGCGGAGCCGCTATTCCCCATGGTCCTTACGGAGTTCCCAGCATCCACTACGGACTACGAGAAATAGAATTATCGGTAAGTAAATTCTTATTTTTACAGTGCAATTTAGATTGCAGATTTAACTCACCACACCCAAATCTATCTCTCTCTGCACATGTTATATCTGCCTACCCTGCAGTGGACATAGGGGGTAATTCCAAGTTGATCGCAGCAGGATATTTGATAGCAACTGGGCAAAACCATGTGCACTGCAGGGGAGGCAGATATAACATGTGCAGAAAGAGTTAGATTTGGGTGGGTTATTTTATTTCTGTGCAGGGTAAATACTGGCTGCTTTATTTTTACACTGCAAATTAGATTGCAGATTGAACACACCACACCCAAATCTAACTCTTTAATCTGGTTTTGCCCAGTTGCTATCAAAAATCCTGCTACGATCAACTTGGAATTACCCCCATGGTTTTGCCCAACTGCTAACAAAGTTCCTGCTGCGATCAACTCGGAATTACCCCCATAGTGATGATTTGCCACAGCTCCGTGTACAATGGGAGGCTGATCTAGGTCCACTATCTCAGGACACCTGGGATGCGGCCTTGACTGGCCCCCGTATGTCCTCCACTTCTACCAGGTTTCAGCAAATCCAACTCTATATCCTCCATAGAGTGTACCGTACACTTGAAGGTTTATTTAGAATAGCTGTCAGGCAAAACTCTAAATGTCCTAAATGTAATTCAATGGAGGGTACGCTTTGGCATTTAATATGGGCATGCCCAATAGTTATTTCATTCTGGTCTAAAACCTTACGTATCATTGCCTCCAATGGAGTTCCCCAAGATGCATGTACCCCATCAGTATGTTTGCTAGCTGCCTTCGATGACGATATTCTTGACAAAACCACTCAGATACATTATTAACTTATGTAAAGGTCTGCTTGTCTACAAATGGCCCTAGGATTGCAGAATGGATATCTTGGACAAACGAGGTAGTTAAACATGAAACGTTTGTGTATATTTCTAGACAAGCAGAGTCTAAATACCACAAAATTTGGGATAGATTGTTGGACTCGCCATTCGTGTTGAATTATTAGTTTATGACTTAGCCTTGTCAATAACTGCATGATGTATGTTTAGCATGAATATGCTTGTTATCTGATATGGTGGCTCTGATTGAGTAAACACCCTTAAACACAAAATCGATCAAATATTGAACACTCATCATACAAACATCGACCAAAATCGATTTTTAGTAAATATGCCCCCTAGTGAAAATCAGGTAGCTTAACAAATAAGAAAGCTCACATCACATATGAGCATGAGGATAATTGGAACTCTAGGAAGGCTTTGGAAAGAAGACTTTTTTCTGAAGTACCAAGGGGCATGAATAGCTTTGAATTTAGGCCCTTTGCTGTGTAGGCAATTGTGATGTGTTCCATGCATGTAAGACATGAGTGATGGAGTAGACCATGACATTTGCCGCGTGAATGTATGTCATGCACCGTGGATTGGCACAGCTGCACAGAAAACATATTTCTGCTGCTCAACCAAATTTATTGTCATTTGTAAACAACTAGCACATTGTAAAGCTTGCGGACCTCTGCCATTATAGGCCGACAACTTAGCTGTAACCAGCTTTTGCTATTACAGTATATTTTGTTTCATGAACTGGCAAAAAGGATTGAACTTGACTTGAAATTTTGCTACTGAAATCTATAAAATTGTCCATTAAAACTTTTCCTGCTTTTATCCACTATGAGGGGAATGCAATTAACTTTTCGCTATTTTTAGGGTGAATGGGGATTTGCCCTATGCAACAGCAGGGTCGGATTTTCACCTAGGCGAAAATGCAGCAGGGGCGGAAGACGTGTGGATCGGCGAAACCACGTGTTTTCCACTGAAAACGCGGGGCTATTTTTGCTGATTTTGAGGCATTCTTCGCCAATGCCTTTTCACTAAAAAAAAAAAAAAGTGAAAGGCATTGGCGAAAATGCATTCAAAATGGGCCGCAATTGAATACTCAGTGGGGCAAATTCATTAACTCTGAAATGATCAGAGCTAATTGCATACCCTCTTATATATTACATGGGAATAGAATATATATGAAAATAATTTTATTGGAAAAATACACAATGTCTTCATAAATACAACATATACAGTTCAACATTACAGTAAGAAGAAAAACACATCAGTATGTTCTCACTATGGTAAAATAGAGTGCAGTGATTAAGGGCTATGTAACCATGGGGATCTATCTATGTATTGAGACTTGGAGAGAGTTAAAGTGGATGGAGATAAAGAGGGAAAGTTATCAAAGCTTGGAGACAGATAAAGTGCAGAGATATAGGGGTATATGCAATTGCGGTCGAATTCCCGAAATTGTCGAATTTCGGGACTTTTTCGCCAAAAAAAAAAAATCGACAATGCAATTCAGTACTTTCCGTCAAAAAAACGGACTTTCAAAATTCGACTTTTTGAAATTTGACTTTTGTCAAATTCGACTTTTCTGCAATGATACAAGTGCTGCAATTCGACAAAAGTATATTCAATTGAAGTTTGGAAATTCGACAACAGTGCTTTTAGACAGTAAATTCGTCATTTTCAATCCGCCACACTTTGGTGGGTGAAACTAATAAAAAAAAATTAAAACAAGTTTTTTTGTGTTTTTTTTTCTTGGTAATAGCATATCTATTTATATTAGAAGGGATTAGGTACTTGGTTTGTCTTTTTTGGAGGCACAAGTATTTTTTATATATTTTTAAAAATAATATATATTATTATTTTTTTTAGATGGAATGGTAAAATCCCAGAAAAAAATGGCGTGGGGTCCCCCCTCCAAAGCATAACCAGCCTCGGGCTCTTCGAGCCGGTCCTGGTTCTAAAAATCAGTGGAAAAAATGGACAGAGGATCCCCCGTATTTTTAAAACCAGCACCGGGCTCTGCGCCTGGTGCTGGTGCAAAAAATACGGGGGACAAAAAGAGTAGGGGTCCCCCGTATTTTATACACCAGCATCGGGCTCCACTAGCTGGACAGATAATGCCACAGCCGGGGGTCACTTTTATACAGTGCCCTGCGGCCGTGGCATTAAATATCCAACTAGTCACCCCTGGCCGGGGTACCCTGGGGGAGTGGGGACCCCTTCAATCAAGGGGTCCGCCCCCCCAGCCACCCAAGGGCCAGGGGTGAAGCCCGAGGCTGTCCCCCCCATCCAAGGGCTGCGGATGGGGGGCTGATAGTCTTGAGAAAATGACATGAATATTGTTTTTCCCAGTAGTACTACAAGTCCCAGCAAGCCTCCCCCGCAAGCTGGTACTTGGAGAACCACAAGTACCAGCATGCGGGAGAAAAACGGGCTCGCTGGTACCTGTAGTACTACTGGGGAAAAAATACCCAAATAAAAACAGGAGACACACACCTTGATAGTAAAACTTTATTGCACACCTGCCGACACACACATACTTACCTATGTTGACACGAAGCAGTCGGTCCTCTTCTCCAAGTAGAATAAACGGGTACCTGAAAATAAAAGATAATTATACTCACCTGATCCAGGGTCCAGAGATAAATCCTCGTACTTGTCAAAACAACAAAACGAACACCCGACCAGCTTACTGAAAGGGGTCCCATGTTGACACATGAGACCCCTTTCCACGAATGCGGGTAACCCCGCCGCTGACGGCAAAGTTCCCACCATTGAAAGTAATGGAGGAAGCTGTGCGATGCGCTGTCTGAGCTCAGACGCGCACAGCCAATCAGGTGAGCGCTATGACGTGGCACTTCCTGATTGGCTGAAGGGACCTCAGTGACAGCAGTCACGTGGGGTCCCGGTATTCGGGGAAAGGGGTCTCATGTGTCAACATGGGACCCCTTTCAGTCCGGTGGTCGGGTGTTCGTGTTTTTTTTTTGCCAAGTACGAGGATTTTATCTCTGGACGTGGATTTATCTCTGGACACTGGATCAGGTGAGTGTTTTTTTTTTTTCACAGGTACCCCGGATCGTCGGAGTCGAGACGTGGCAGTCGGCGTGTCAACATAGGTAAGTATGTGTGTATCGGCAGTGTGTAATAAAGTTGTACTTGTCACGGTGTGTGTCTCCTGTTTTTATTTGGGTATTTTTTTTCCTGTAGTACTACAGGTACCAGCGGGCCCGTTTTTCTCCCGCATGCTGGTACTTGTGGTTCTCCAAGTACCAGCTTGCGGGGGAGGCTTGCTGGGACTTGTAGTACTACTGGAAAAAACAATATTCTTTCAATTTTGACAAGGCTATCAGCCCCCCATCCACAGCCCTTGGATGGGGGGACAGCCTCGGGCTTCACCCCTGGCCCTTGGGTGGCTGGGGGGGGGGGACCCCTTGATTGAAGGGGTCCCCACTCCCCCAGGGTACCCCGGCCAGGGGTGACTAGTTGGATATTTAATGCCACGGCCGCAAGGCACTGTATAAAAGTGACCCCCGGCTGTGGCATTATCTGTCCAGCTAGTGGAGCCCGATGCTGGTGTAAAAAATACGGGGGACCCCTACTCTTTTTGTCCCCCGTTTTTTTTGCACCAGCACCAGGCGCAGAGCCCGGTGCTGGTTTTAAAAATACGGGGGATCCCCTGTTCAATTTTTCCCCAGATTTTTAGAACCAGGACCAGCTCGAAGAGCCCGAGGCTGGTTATGCTTTGGAGGGGGGACCCCACGCCATTTTTTTTCGGGTTTTTCCCGTTTTTTCTAAATCGCGGCAAAATCCGTCAAATCGGCCGTTTTTCGCCCGCGGGACTGTCGAATCCGTTTTCCATTGAATATGGTGAATTTCAGCAACCACTTGCCGAAATTGGACGGTCGAATTGTGTCGAATTTAAAAACGACGATAATTTGCCGCGATTCGCCGCTAATTGCATATACCCCATAAAGTAATAACCAGTCATCGTCTAACTGCCATGTTACAGGCTGTGTTTGAAAAATGACAGGGGCTGATTGGTTGGTACTTTATCTCTCTCGACTATACCTCTCTCCAATCTTTGATTAATAATCCTAATAGTCTCAACCAACCAGCTCCTCCTGTCATTTTTCAAGCAGAGCCTGTAACATGGCAGTCAGGAGGTGATTGGCTGGTACTTTAGCTCCGTCAACTTTATCTCTCTCCATGGCTTACTACATAGACCCCGTAATCTTGTGCTGCAAGAAGCCTAAAGGCCCATACACACTGTGCGATTTTGAGCTCAAAGTACCTCACTTTTGGCATTTTGAGCTACATTGAGATCAGACTTGTCCAGTGTGTATGCACCTTGAGCACAGAGATATATCGGCACTTCTGGATGTCACTCATGCAGTTTTAGTGTTTTTTAGAGAGCGGAAATCCAGTGGGTTGGATTTGGCAAATATTTCTTGCTCAGTGTTAGCAATTATGGCAATTTGATGACAGCATGCTGCTTGACGTTCATTTAATAAGAGCTAATGGCAGAACCACTGCAGTTCTCCATTGCTCACGCCCGGCAAAACAGGGTAAGTAAGGGAAATGGCAAAAGCCGTGTAATTGGTGTGAACTCTTTCTTGCACTCTGAGTCACTAATTATTTTATTTTCTTTTTTTCTGTAAGCATGTAACATTCAGGCCAAGTTTCATTACTGGCTGCCAAGCCATAAAAAAAGCTTAAGGTCCATTGAGTGAGTAATGTGCTACATGTATTTTGTTGCTTGGTAATGTTAGAAATCCTCACGTTGAACTTGAGTTAGATAACCACATGAGCTGTCCTATGACGTAGAGTGTTCACCCTGAGGACTAATTCCCCTCAGGCTCTTTATGTTGTAACCAGGTCACAGATTAGAAGACTCAGCATTCAAAAAGATCTCTCTCCTGTGCTTAGTATCAGAAGGGAGCATGCGTCACGGCATAAATGCATGCTCCAACATCAAATGACTGCAGGTATACTCATTTGAAAGAACTTAATGAAATATGGATTTGTACTTTGTGGGATTTATATATATTTAAAAAAAATATCTTTTGGCAATATTTTTGAATGCAAAATGAACTTTATTGCACATAAAATGGTAGTGGTGGTTTGAGAGTGACCCTATAAGTCATCTATTTATTAATGCACTAATAAGACCATTGTGAGCTGCCAAGTGCTCATAATTAATTGTGTTGCAAAAGTGCAACACTCTCCCTATAGTCCTTATGGGGCTTATGTATTTTCATATAGGACACACGAGTCTGCCAATGCAGACACACTGAATGTTTTCACAGCTGTGCATGGGAAAAATACAAAAAAACAAACACGTAATTAATAGACAGAACATTATTTTTATTCCCATAGCTCCTCAAATAGAATAAAATCAAATAAATAATAATTATTATAAACGTGAAATGAACAAGGCAATATAAAATTAAGAATAATGGTTCTCTTCACTAAATGATAAACACATGGGGGTAGGTTATGATGTTGAAAGCTGGCAATAGACATGATTTGCTTTTTTTCAGCCTAAAAAGCACTGAAGAGAATAGCAGCTAGGATCAGGGGTATATATGGGATTAGGGCTTCTAAAGGAATGTCAGGCCCTGGTGCAGAAACTCCCTCTTGGATTTAAAAATAAAAAGATAGAACCAGTATAGATTCTACACTTAGGCAAGGCCGCATTCTCAAAACCCTGTTACCACTGAAACCTCTTTAAAAAGCACATGATGTTGAAAAATCTGATCTTTGCAAGTTTTTAGAAACCAGTCATAGGAAAAAGTAAATCTGTTGTGGATAATAAATCAGATTTGATCATCAGTAAACTTAGGGCTGCAATAGAAGTGGTAAAACTTAATGTATAACATGCCTTCTTATAAAGAAAATAGCGAAAGAGGTGTACACGAGTACTAACAGTCAAATCTGTAGCTTTATTAATTGTATTACCATCTACAGTATAATGGGAGAACTACTAGGTCAATTGAAACCGGTTTTACTGAATAGGCAAGTAATTTTCTCAGTAGTGTTGACACATATCATAGTGATACCTTTTGAACCTTGTTTTAGCAACCCAGGTTAATTAAGACTTTCTCCTACATTATCTTCTGCGCAGGAGTTGACTAAAGTTCGGTCATGTACACTAAGTTATCACTACAATTACGGCATAAGTACTATGGGGGTCATTCCGAGTTGTTCGCTCGCAAGCGGATTTTAGCAGATTTGCTCATGCTAAGCCGCCGCCTACTGGGAGTGAATCTTAGCATCTTAAAATTGCGAACGATGTATTCGCAATATTGCGATTACACACCTCGTAGCAGTTTCTGAGTAGCTTCAGACTTACTCGGCATCTGCGATCATTTCACTGCTTGTCGTTCCTGGTTTGACGTCACAAACACACCCAGCGTTCGCCCAGACACTCCTCCGTTTCTCCGGCCACTCCTGCGTTTTTTCCGGAAACGGTAGCGTTTTTTACCACACGCCCATAAAACGGCCTGTTTCCGCCCAGTAACACCCATTTCCTGTCAATCACATTACGATCGCCAGAACGAAGAAAAAGCCGTGAGTAAAATTCCTAACTGCATAGCAAATTTACTTGGCGCAGTCGCAGTGCGGACATTGCGCATGCGCATTAAGCGGAAAATCGCTGCGATGCGAAGATTTTTACCGAGCGAACAACTCGGAATGACCACCCATATTTTATACGTATAAGAATTTGGTGGACTACAAAGTGGGAAGGAGGAATGTTAGTATACTGGTGACCATAATCATGTTGTGACTTACACATGTGCAAAAGGTAACACTTTAGATGTGTTAAGTCAGTTTATTTTGAGTGTGGAGGTTTTTTTTTTTTTGTCTTTTCATGTAGCATGGGTCCAGTTGTAAAGCTCTGGTGACTCTAGCTGTTCTGTGACACAAGCTTTGGCCCTTGGTGGCAGCAGGGGAAGTGCAGAAACACAGGCGAGGAATCTGTGAAGGTCCCTGTAGCCTACAGTCTCCACAGTACTGCCTGCTGAGACTATCTGAAGATGTTGTTAGCTATAGCTTTTAAGTTCTGAATAAAACTTGATAAAATAGACAATATCACTGTTCCTATAGAGGACCTGCGATGGGCAGTGTCCTGGCAGGAGATAGCTTTGTAAATCCTTTGATAAATGGCCCCGATACAGCAAATCATTGAAAATGTGCAGACATGGCTATTTCCCAAATGTTTTCCTGATTGATAAATACTTTAACTAGGCCCCTTTGAAACTAGCGAGCTGCCAAGTTATTAGGGGGCAGATGTATTAACCTGGAGAAGGCATAAGGAAGTGATAAACCAGTGATATGTGCAAGGTGATAAAGGCTCAAGCCAATCAGCTCCTAACTGTTAATTTACATCTTGGAGCTGATTGGCTAGTTCACTTTATCACCTTGCACATATCACTGGTTTATCACTTGCTTATGCCTTCTCCAGGTTAATACATCTGCCCCTAGGTCCCTTATCCTAGTCTCTCAGCACTCTTAAGGGGGGTACTCACGGAGCGATATTCTAAGCAATCTGACTAGATTGCTTAGAATTTCAGCATTATCGCTCCATGTGTACCCCCTACAGCGATAGCGATGCGCAGCCCCGCGCATCGCTATCGCTGCTGCTAGATTGGCCTGCCGTGCAGGCCAATTTAGCGGGTCGCTCACTTCACCCGCTGGGTGAGCCCCCCCCCCCCCCCCCCCCCGTCTCCCCCCGCACGCTCAGCACAGATCGCGCTGTGCTGAGCGGTGGGAGAGATGTGTGCTGAGCGGTTCGCTCAGCACACATCTCTCCCGCATCGGCCCGTCTATATGGGCCTTTATTCCTAAAGGTTCTGTATGTCTCATGTCCATTGTTTGGATTACTCTTATTGTTTCTGTAACATTGTCAGTCCCCCATCAGCTTTATCTTTACTACTGTTTTGGCATTACCTCCAGGAACTACTGCACCAGCATGTTGCACCATCATAAAATGTAGAATAATAAAATGTTGAAGCCCTTGTCGCTTTCTCCTGTTTATATGTTTAATGTATACCTCATTATCCCAATGTACTCATAAAACAAAACAAAAAGAAAAATGAAGGGAGAGAAAAAAATGAATGTAAATGTTTGAACATTGGTATAGAGAGTAACACCAGCTGTGACACTGAACACAGTAAATCCTAGGGAAATGAAAACAGTGATTTCTTTTCCTTCACACAAATAATAGGTAAAGTCCCAATAGTAGTAGAAAGGGGAGAAAGGAACAAAATAATTGACCATTTATATTTCCAGCATCTCCTCTTAGCTAGTCTGATTACTTTTTTTGTTCCCAGTTTGTCACTGTAGTAACTCTTACAGGAGTCTGTGCCCTGTGCTTCCTGCGCAAAAGGCCAAACATTCTGGTGAAAGCTACTAGTGCGTTAGACTCTTATCTTTCTACTGTTAATTGTGGGGTTGGTGTTAAAACATCTTATTTTCTCTATCGTCCTAGTGGATGCTGGGGTTCCTGAAAGGACCATGGGGAATAGCGGCTCCGCAGGAGACAGGGCACAAAAGTAAAGCTTTCCGATCAGGTGGTGTGCACTGGCTCCTCCCCCTATGACCCTCCTCCAAGCCAGTTAGATTTTTGTGCCCGGCCGAGAAGGGTGCAATCTAGGTGGCTCTCCTAAAGAGCTGCTTAGAAAAGTTTAGCTTAGGTTTTTTATTTTACAGTGAGTCCTGCTGGCAACAGGATCACTGCAACGAGGGACTTAGGGGAGAAGAAGTGAACTCACCTGCGTGCAGGATGGATTGGCTTCTTGGCTACTGGACATTAGCTCCAGAGGGACGATCACAGGTACAGCCTGGATGGTCACCGGAGCCTTGCCGCCGGCCCCCTTGCAGATGCTGAAGTAAGAAGAGGTCCAGAATCGGCGGCAGAAGACTCCTCAGTCTTCTAAAGGTAGCGCACAGCACTGCAGCTGTGCGCCATTTTCCTCTCAGCACACTTCACACGGCAGTCACTGAGGGTGCAGGGCGCTGGGAGGGGGGCGCCCTGGGAGGCAAATGAATACCTAGTTTGGCTAAAAATACCTCACATATAGCCTCCGGAGGCTATATGGAGATATTTAACCCCTGCCAGAATCCGTTAAGAGCGGGAGACGAGGCCGCCGAAAAAGGGGCGGGGCCTATCTCCTCAGCACACAGCGCCATTTTCCCTCACAGAAAGGCTGGAGGGAAGGCTCCCAGGCTCTCCCCTGCACTGCACTACAGAAACAGGGTTAAAACAGAGAGGGGGGGCACTAATTTGGCGATATGCTTATATATATTAAGATGCTATAAGGGAAAACACTTATAAAAGGTTGTCCCTATATAATTATAGCGTTTTTGGTGTGTGCTGGCAAACTCTCCCTCTGTCTCTCCAAAGGGCTAGTGGGTCCTGTCCTCTATCAGAGCATTCCCTGTGTGTGTGTGCTGTGTGTCGGTACGTGTGTGTCGACATGTAGGAGGACGATGTTGGTGAGGAGGCGGAGCAAATTGCCTGTAATGGTGATGTCACTCTCTAGGGAGTCGACACCGGAATGGATGGCTTATTTAGGAAATTACGTGATAATGTCAACACGCTGCAAGGTCGGTTGACGACATGAGACGGCCGACAAACAATTAGTACCGGTCCAGACGTCTCAAAAACACCGTCAGGGGTTTTAAAACGCCCGTTTACTTTAGTCGGTCGACACAGACACAGACAGGGACACTGAATCCAGTGTCGACGGTGAATAAACAAACGTATTCCTTATTAGGGCCACACGTTAAAGGCAATGAAGGAGGTGTTACATATTTCTGATACTACAAGTACCACAAAAGAGGGTATTATGTGGGATGTGAAAAAACTACCATAGTTTTTCCTGAATCAGATAAATTAAATAAAGTGTGTGATGATGCGTGGGTTCCCCCCGATAGAAAATTATGGGCGGTATACCCTTTCCCGCCAGAAGTTAGGGCGCGTTGGGAAACACCCCTTAAGGTGGATAAGGCGCTCACACGCTTATCAAAACACGTGGCGGTACCGTCTATAGATAGGGCCGTCCTCAAGGACCAGCTGACAGGAGGCTGGAAAATATCATAAAAAGTATATACACACATACTGGTGTTATACTGCGACCAGCGATCGCCTCAGCCTGGATGTGCAGAGCTGGGGTGGCTTGGTCGGATTCCCTGACTAAAAATATTGATACCCTTGACAGGGACAGTATTTTATTGACTATAGAGCATTTAAAGGATGCATTTCTATATATGCGAGATGCACAGAGGAATATTTGCACTCTGGCATCATGAGTAAATGCGATGTCCATAACTGCCAGAAGATGTTATGGACACGACAGTGGTCAGGTGATGCAGATTCCAAACGGCACAAAGGTGTATTGCCGTATAAAGGAAGAGGAGTTATTTGGGGTCGGTCCATCGGACCTGGTGGCCACGGCAACTGCTGGAAAATCCACCGTTTTTTACCCTAAGTCACATCTCTGCAGAAAAAGACACCGTCTTTTCAGCCTCAGTCCTCTCGTCCCTATAAGATCATATCTGCCCAGGGATAGAGGAAAGGGGAGAAGACTGCAGCAGGCAGCCCATTCCCAGGAACAGAAGCGTTCCACCGCTTCTGACAAGTTCTCAGCATGGCGCTGAGACCGTACAGGACCCCTGGATACTACAAGTAGTATCCCGGGGGTACAGATTGGAATGTCGAGACGTTTCCCCTTCGCAGGCTCCTGAAGTCTGCTTTACCAAGGTCTCCCTCCGACAAGGAGGCAGTATGGGAAAAAATTCACAAGCTGTATTCCCAGCAGGTGATAATTAAATTACCCCTCCTACTACAAGAAAAGGGGTATTATTCCACACTATATTGTGGTACTGAAGCCAGATGGCTAGGTGAGACTTATTCTAAAAATTTTTTTTTGAACACTTACAAAGGTTCAAATCAAGATGGAGTCACTCAGAGCAGTGATAACGAACCAGGAAGAAGGGGACTATATAGTGTCCCGGGACATCAGGGATGCTTACCTCTATGTCCCAAATTTGCCCTTCTCACTAAGGGTACCTCAGGTTCGTGGTGCAGAACTGTCACTATCAGTTTCAGACGCTGCCGTTTGGATTGTCCACGGCACCCCGGGTCTTTACCAAGGTAATGGCCGAAATGATGATTCTTCTTCGAAGAAAAGGCGTCTTAATTATCCCTTACTTGGACGATCTCCTGATAAGGGCATAGTCCAGGGAACTGTTGGAGGTCGGAGTAGCACTATCTCGGATACTGCTACAACAGCACGGGTGGATTTTAAATATTCCAAAATCGCAGCTGATCCCGACGACACGTCTGCTGTGCCTAGGGATGATTCTGGACACAGTCCAGAAAAAGGTGTTTCTCCCGGAAGAGAAAGCCAGGGAGTTATCCGAGCTAGTCAGGAACCTCCTAAAAACAGTGCATCATTGCACAAGGGTCCTGGTAAAAATGGTGGCTTCCTACGAAGCAATTCCATTCGGCAGATTTCACGCAAGAACTTTTCAGTGGGATCTGCTGGACAAATGGTCCGGATCGCATCTTCAGATGCATCAGCGGATAACCCTATATCCAAGGACAAGGGTGTCTCTCCTGTGGTAGTTATAGAGTGCTCATCTTCTAGAGGGCCGCAGATTCGGCATTCGGGATTGGATGCTGGTGACCACGGAGCCCAGCCCGAGAGGCTGGGGAGCAGTCACACAAGGAAAAAATTTCCAGGGAGTGTGATCAAGTCTGGAGACTTTTCTCCACATAAATATACTGGAGCTAAGGGTAAATTTATAATGCTCTAAGCTTAGCAAAACCTCTGCTTCAAGGTCAGCCGGTATTGATCCAGTGGGAAAAACATCACGGCAGTCGCCCACGTAAACAGACAGGGCGACACAAGAAGCAGGAGGGCAATGGCAAAAACTGCAAGGACTTTTCGCTGGGCGGAAAATCATGTGATAGCACTGTCAGCAGTGTTTCATCCCGGGAATGGAAACTGGGAAGCAGACTTCCTCAGCAGGCACGACCTCCACCCGGGAGTGTGGAAACTTCATCGGGAAGTTTTTTCCACATGATTGTAAACCGTTGGGAAATACCAAAGGTGGACATGATGGCGTCCCGTCTGAACAAAAAACGGGACAGGTATTGCGCCAGGTCAAGAGACCCTCAGGCAATAGCTGTGGACGTTCTGGTAACACCGTGGGTGTACCAGTCGGTGTATGTGTTCCCTCCTCTGCTTCTCATACCTAAGGTGCTGAGAATTATAAGACGTAGAGGAGTAAGAACTATACTCGTGGCTCCGGATTGGCCAAGAAGGACTTGGTACCCGGAACTTCAAGAGATGCTTACAGAGGTCTTATGGCCTCTGCCGCTAAGAAGGGACTTGCTTCAGCAAGTACCATGTCTGTTCCAAGACTTACCGCAGCTGCGTTTGTCGGCATGGCGGTGGAAAGCCGGATCCTAAGGGAAAAAGGCATTCCGGAAGAGGTCATTCCTACCCTGGTCAAAGCCAGAAAGGAGGTGACCGCACAACATTATCACCAAATGTGGCGAAAATATGTTGCGTGGTGTGAGGCCAGGAAGGCCCCACAAAGAAATTTCAACTCGGTCGTTTCCTGCATTTCCTGCAAACAGGAGTGTCTATGGGCCTCAAATTGGGGTCCATTATGGTTCAAATTTCGGCCCTGTCGATTTTCTTCCAGAAAGAATTGGCTTCAGTTCTTGAAGTCCAGAAGTTTGTCAAGGGAGTATTGCATATACAACCCCCTTTTGTGCCTCCAGTGGCACTGTGGGATCTCAACGTAGTTCTGGGATTCCTCATAATCACATTGGTTTACAACCAGTCAAATCTGTGGATTTGAAGCATCTCACATGAAAAGTGACCATGCTCTTGGCCCTGGCCTGGACCAGGCGAGTGTCAAATTGGTGGTTTTTTCTCAAAAAAGCCCATATCTGTTTGTCCATTCGGACAGGGCAGAGCTGCGGACTCGTCCCCAGTTCTCTCCCTAAGGTGGTGTCAGTGTTTCACCTGAACCAGCTTATTGTGGTGCCTTGCACCTACTAGGGACTTGGAGGACTCCAAGTTGCTAGATGTTGTCAGGGCCCTGAAAATATGTTCCAGGACGGCTGTAGTCAGGGAAACTGACTTGCTGTTATCCTGTATGCACCCAACAAACTGGGTGCTCTTGCTTCTAAGCAGACTATTGCTAGTTGGATGTGTAATACAATTCAGCTTGCACATTCTGTGGCAGGCCTGCCACAGCCAAAATATGTAAAGGCCCATTCCACAAGGAAGGTGGGCTCATCTTGGGCGGCTGCCCGAGGGGTCTCGGCTTTACAACTTTGCCGAGCAGCTACTTGGTCAGGGGCAAACACGTTTGCTAAATTCTACAAATTTGATACCCTGGCTAAGGAGGACCTGGAGTTCTCTCATTCGGTGCTGCAGAGTCATCCGCACTCTCCCGCCCGTTTGGGAGCTTTGGTATAATCCCCATGGTCCTTTCAGGAACCCCAGCATCCACTAGGACGATAGAGAAAATAAGAATTTACTTACCGATAATTCTATTTCTCGGAGTCCGTAGTGGATGCTGGGCGCCCATCCCAAGTGCGGATTATCTGCAATACTTGTACATAGTTACAAAAATCGGGTTATTATTGTTGTGAGCCATCTTTTCAGAGGCTCCGCTATTATCATACTGTTAACTGGGTTTAGATCACAAGTTGTACGGTGTGATTGGTGTGGCTGGTATGAGTCTTACCCGGGATTCAAAATTCCTCCCTTATTGTGTACGCTCGTCCGGGCACAGTACCTAACTGGCTTGGAGGAGGGTCATAGGGGGAGGAGCCAGTGCACACCACCTGATCGGAAAGCTTTACTTTTGTGCCCTGTCTCCTGCGGAGCCGCTATTCCCCATGGTCCTTTCAGGAACCCCAGCATCCACTACGGACTCCGAGAAATAGAATTATCGGTAAGTAAATTCTTATTTACTGATTACAACAATAAAAGGAATCATTACCTTAGTAGCAAAATACATAAGGGTATCACCTCTGCAGCATTGCATATAAGGAACTTTCAATGTTTTGTTCAGTCAACAAGAAGCTTTTCTATGGAATACCCCTCGTTACTTTTGGAGAGTTCTCCTAAAGGCACCTGGAGAACCAGTTCTGTAGGAGACAATCCTGTTGCAAGTATGCTCTTGCTAAAATGTTACTTTCAATTATCTGTGTATAACTTTTGTACTGTTAGCTTAGTACAGTTGGCCTTGGGGTATATGGTGCAGTTATTTAAATTAACATCTGTTGTTGTTATGACACAGAGATGCCTAAAAATTGTTTCCATATTATTACTGAGACAGTGTGATAGACATTATGGATTATCAGACTGGGGAAGTTCTGATTATTTATTAGGACTTCAGGCCTAATTTAGAGATGATGGTTTACATATATCTCTGATGTATAACAATCTGTGCAGATCTGTGTGAGTCAGAGGCCTCCTAAAACCAAAACAGGTGTCGGTGCATCACTGCACGCGGATCCTGGGAAAGATGATAGCTTCCTACGAAGCGATTCCATTCGGCAGGTTCCATGCAAGAACCTTTCAGTGGGACCTGTTGGACAAGTGGTCCGGATCGCATCTTCAGATGCATCGGCTGGTAACCCTGTCTCCAAGGACCAGGGTGTCTCTGCTGTGGTGGCTGCAAAGTGCTCATCTTCTCGAGGGCCGCAGATTCGGCATACAGGACTGGGTCCTGGTGACCACGAATGCCAGCCTTCGAGGCTGGGGGGCAGTCACACAGGGAAGAAACTTCCAAGGACTATGGTCAAGTCAGGAGTCTTCCCTACAAATAAATATTCTGGAACTGAGGGCCATTTACAATGCCCTAAGTCAGGCAAAACCCCTGCTTCAAAACCAGCCGGTACTGATCCAGTCAGACAACATCACGGCGGTCGCCCATGTAAACCGACAGGGCGGCACGAGAAGCAGGACGGCGATGGCAGAAGCCACAAGGATTCTCCGATGGGCGGAAAATCACGTGTTAGCACTGTCAGCAGTGTTCATCCCGGGAGTGGACAACTGGGAAGCAGACTTCCTCAGCAGGCACGACCTCCACCCGGGAGAGTGGGGACTTCATCCAGAAGTCTTCCAACTGATTGTAAACCGTTGGGAAAGGCCACAGGTGGACATGATGGCGTCCCGCCTAAACAAAAAGCTAGAAAGATATTGCGCCAGGTCAAGGGACCCGCAGGCGATAGCTGTGGACGCTCTAGTGACACCGTGGGTGTACCGGTCGGTTTATGTGTTCCCTCCTCTGCCTCTCATACCAAAGGTACTGAGGATAATAAGGAGAAAAGAACTATAGTAAGAACTATACTCATTGTTCCGGATTGGCCAAAAAGAGCTTGGTACCCGGACCTTCAAGAAATGATCTCAGAGGACCCATGGCCTCTGCCGCTCAGACAGGACCTGCTGCAGCAGGGGCCTTGTCTGTTCCAAGACTTACCGCGGCTGCGTTTGACGGCATGGCGGTTGAACACCGGATCCTGAAGGAAAAGGGCATTCCGGAGGAAGTCATTCCTACGCTGATTAAAGCTAGGAAAGAAGTAACCGCAAACCATTATCACCGCATATGGCGAAAATATGTTGCGTGGTGTGAGTCCAGGAAGGCCCCAACGGAGGAATTTCAGCTGGGCCGTTTCCTGCACTTCCTACAGTCAGGGGTGACTATGGGCCTAAAATTGGGTTCCATTAAGGTTCAGATTTCGGCTCTATCGATTTTCTTCCAGAGAGAACTGGCTTCACTACCTGAAGTTCAGACTTTTGTTAAGGGAGTGCTGCATATTCAGCCCCCTTTTGTGCCTCCAGTGGCACCTTGGGATCTCAACGTGGTGTTGGATTTCCTAAAGTCACATTGGTTTGAGCCACTTAAAACCGTGGAATTGAAATATCTCACGTGGAAAGTGGTCATGTTGTTGGCCTTGGCTTCGGCCAGGCGTGTATCAGAATTGGCGGCTTTGTCATGTAAAAGCCCTTATCTGATTTTCCATATG
This sequence comes from Pseudophryne corroboree, assembly GCF_028390025.1. Classification (NCBI taxonomy): domain Eukaryota; kingdom Metazoa; phylum Chordata; class Amphibia; order Anura; family Myobatrachidae; genus Pseudophryne; species Pseudophryne corroboree. The sequence goes on along the minus strand of NC_086449.1, from coordinate 264,641,858 downwards.
GATAGGGCAGAATTGAGGACTCGTCCCCAATTTCTCCCTAAGGTGGTATCAGCCTTTCATCTGAACCAACCTATCGTGGTGCCTGCGGCTACTAAAGACTTGGAGGCTTCCAAGTTGTTGGACGTAGTCAGGGCCCTGAAAATGTATGTTTCCAGGACAGCTGGAGTCAGAAAGACTGACTCGCTATTTATCCTGTATGCGCCCAACAAGTTGGGTGCACCTGCTTCAAAGCAGACTATTGCTCGCTGGATCTGTAGTACGATTCAGCTTGCACATTCTGCGGCTGGACTGCCGCATCCTAAATCAGTGAAAGCCCATTCCACGAGGAAGGTGGGCTCTTCTTGGGCGGCTGCCCGAGGGGTCTCGGCTCTACAACTTTGCCGAGCAGCTACTTGGTCGGGGTCAAACACATTTGCTAAATTCTACAAGTTTGACACCCTGGCTGAGGAGGACCTAGAGTTTGCCCATTCGGTGCTGCAGAGTCATCCGCACTCTCCCGCCCGTTTGGGAGCTTTGGTATAATCCCCATGGTCCTTACGGAGTCCCAGCATCCACTTAGTACGTCAGAGAAAATAAGAATTTACTCACCGGTAATTCTATTTCTCGTAGTCCGTAGTGGATGCTGGGCGCCCATCCCAAGTGCGGATTGTCTGCAATACTTGTATATAGTTATTGTTTAACTAAAGGGTTATTGTTGAGCCATCTGTTGAGAGGCTCAGTTGTTATCATACTGTTAACTGGGTATTGTATCACGAGTTATACGGTGTGATTGGTGTGGCTGGTATGAGTCTTACCCGGGATTCAAAATCCTTCCTTATTGTGTCAGCTCTTCCGGGCACAGTATCCTAACTGAAGTCTGGAGGAGGGTCATAGTGGGAGGAGCCAGTGCACACCAGTTAGTCTAAAGCTTTCTTTTAGTTGTGCCCAGTCTCCTGCGGAGCCGCTATTCCCCATGGTCCTTAGGGAGTCCCAGCATCCACTACGGACTACGGGAAATAGAATTACCGGTGAGTAAATTCTTATTTTTTATCACCCAGTCTTTATTTTTATCTTTTTATAGCTGTATTCTTTTAATTATCTATGTAATATTTATATAATCTTTTACGTGATTTGTGCATTTTTTGTTATATTTTTATTTCCTTACTTTAGCTGCAATTTGATATTTCAAGCACCTGTTGCGACCTCTGAATATATATTTTTATTTTATTTAACACTTTTCATTTACCTAACATGCAATATTTATTTGTCTCACACCAATTTCTCTATATATGGCTACATTGGAATAATAAAACATCCTTATTGGTACCTAATAAAAACTAAAATCAATTAACAGCTGTTTCCCTCTGCATAATACCAGTTTATTCCCATTTTTGCACCTGAGGAACCTGGGATGTCCCGTTACCAGTGAATTAATAGGCTGCATTCTCAGAATTATTTAGTGATTGCGTGACTGTCAGATGGGTACAGTGATGGTCTGCTGTGTAACACGGATGGATACAGTGATGGTCTTCTGTGTAACACGGATGGATACAGTGATGGTCTGCTGTGTAACATGGATGGATACAGTGATGGTCTTCTGTGTAACACGGATGGATACAGTGATGGTCTGCTGTGTAACAGGGATGGATACAGTGATGGTCTGCTGTGTAACACGGATGGGTACAGTGATGGTCTGCTGTGTAACACGGACGGGTACAGTGATGGTCTGCTGTGTAACACGGATGGATACAGTGATGGTCTGCTGTTTAACACGGATGGATACAGTGATGGTCTGCTGTGTAACAGGGATAGGTACAGTAATGGTCTGCTGTGTAACACGGATGGATACAGTGATGGTCTGCTGTGTAACACGGATGGATACAGTGATGGTCTGCTGTGTAACACGGATGGATACAGTGATGGTCTGCTGTGTAACAGGGATGGGTACAGTAATGGTCTGCTGTGTAACACGGATGGGTACAGTGATGGTCTGCTGTGTAACACGGATGGGTACAGTGATGGTCTGCTGTGTAACACGGATGGGTACAGTGATGGTCTGCTGTGTAACATAGATGGGTACAGTGATGGTCTGCTGTGTAACACGTATGGGTACAGTGGTGGTCTGCTGTGTAACACGTATGGGTACAGTGATTGTCTGCTGTTTAACATGGATGGGCGCAGTGATGGTCTGCTGTGTAACACGGATGGGCGCAGTGATGGTCTGCTGTGTAACACGGATGGGTGCAGTGATGGTCTGCTGTGTAACACATATGGGTACAGTGATGGTCTGCTGTGCAACACGTATGGGTACAGTGATGGTCTGCTGTGTAACATGGATGGGCACAGTGATGGTCTGCTGTGTAACACGGATGGGTGCAGTGATGGTCTGCTGTGTAACATGGATGGGTACAGTGATGGTGTATGTATCAAATCATAAAATACTCTTTGAAAGAAAGACTTTGTTCTTTATTATAGACCTGATTACAGTATGTCTGTCTTTGTTATTTTACATTTTTAGTGTTTCCAGTTGTCTTAAAGTTTGGAAGAGCCAGTTACAGAGATCCTGTGTTTATATTGGGCCTTAAAATAGTATCCATCTCCTATGATTATGAACTCATAGTTCCAGAATTGTGAGTTTTGGATACTTTTATTTTGCTCTTTAAAAGCTTTGCTTGAGTGCTTTTTATCCTAAACAGGATTGAACTTGCTGTGATCCAATGTCTCAGATGTCAGAGGGAAAAATGGTAAAAGTAAAGAATATGTAAATAAATTATATTAAAATCCACTTCAGAGTCATATGTCATAGCACATTGTTCTGTCTACTCTTTTCCTATTTCTAAGTTGCAGCCTACAGTGATTTATTTCTCAGAAGCTGCTGGGAATTGTCTGGCTCGTTGCTATGGTCTCAGGGAAACATAAACTCCGCTCACACCAGCAGTCAGTGGAAGAGGCTACACATGCAAAGTCCAACAGCTACAAACATACATGGTTAGAGCTAGTAGCAACACTAACTTTGACTGACATCATCTTCCTCATCTAAAATATCCAACTACCTAGCTCAAGCCTTTCTGTGTCTGTTGTTGAAATCCATCAACATCCTGTCTCAGTCAACTATGATAGTTGTAATAATAATGTTCTGTAGGTGGTTTTGCATGTGTATGAGAGAGGTGGGGAAAAGTCCAGAAACAAACCGGTGTCTCTCCAGAAATATGTCATCTATGCACATGGAACATATATAGTATAGCTAGGATTTAGAATGGGTTGTACACATTGGCCCTTATTAAGATGCAGTTGGAGGTGCTGCGTTTGTCTCAAAGTACCGATTATGCACATGCGTAAATGAGTCCTGCGACGACAGCCGTAGATTGGCATTAAACTGTCAGTCATTGATAGTCTGATGCCGTTTGAGGGTGGGGAGAGGGTGGCGATGGCCCCCGTTTCTCCAAACAGAGGCATGTCACCTCTTTTGCAGGGGAGGGTCGACACCAGAATCTCCCTCAGAGGACGGAGAATTCCTGGCCTCTTGGTAGCTACTGCAGCGGCCGGCTTGCACAACCCCATGGGTCATGAAGCCGGATGATGGTGTCAGAGATGATCCGGTTCCGCGTCCTAGGGCACAGTTCAGTTCAGTAATGTAAAAGGTGCTGCTTTTATGTAAGCATCAGCGATAGCACCTCCAACCACGTCTGAATGAGGGCCATAGTAATAACGGATGATGACACAATCCTAGGAGAACACATTAAGCGATGGAATATACAGATGTGTCCTTACTGAGCTTTGCTAAAATCACGCCAAAGAACCGACTTTCTCGTGCTACAGTGATGAATAATCTGCTGCGCCATGCTGTCAGCTCTTTGTAATGTGCGAGTTCTCTCAAAAGATTCCTGTTTCTCTATATTAAATATGCAAAAATTGGAATAAAATAACTGAAAACTGGCAAATTAAATATTGGCAAAAATAGTGACAAAGGCCCTCATTCCGAGTTGTTCGCTCGTTAGCTGCTTTTAGCAGCATTGCAAACGCTAAGCCGCCGCCCTCTGGGAGTGTATCTTAGCTTAGCAGAATTGCTAACGAAAGGTTAGCAATTCTGCTATTAAACAATTCCCTGCAGTTTCTGAGTAGCTCCAGACCTACTCCTAGATTGCGATCACTGCAGACTGTTTGGTTCCTGGTTTGACGTCACAAACACGCCCTGCGTTCGGCCAGCCACTCCCCCGTTTCCCCAGCCACTCCTGCGTTTTCGTCTGGCACACCTGCGTTTTTTAGCACACTCCCGGAAAATGCTCAGTTACCACCCAGAAACACCCACTTCCTGTCAATCACTCACCGATCAGCAGAGCGACTGAAAAGCGTCGCACAGCCCTGTGTAAAATTGCATAGGTTTGTGTGAAAGTACTTTACGCGTGCGCCCTGCGGCCCATACGCATGTGCAGAATTGCCGGTTTTTAGCCGAATCGCAATTCTGCAAAAAAACAGCAGCAAGCAAACAACTCGGAATGACCACCATAGAGCATCAAGACTACTCAACGTTATTGTCTACCCATATGACTAACAATGCCTCTAAATATGGAAAATTATGTTATAGCTATAATGCATTGAACTAGGGGCCTAATTCAGACCTGTTTGTAGATGTGCAAGAAAACGCACATCTACGATCAATTTCTGTGACATGATGGGTATCGCCACCCCTACTGACATGCTAGAGCATCGCACGACGTCGTACCGGCACATGCGCAGATGTGCAGAAATTGCTTCATAGTGATTTTTGCACATCTGCAACAGGGTCTGAATCTGCCCCTATGACATATGTAACAAACGACAATGTATGATGATATGAGTTTGCATATTTAGCCACCTTGTCAGTTATGGATAGAGCACAACATTCTCTGTCATGTTCTTTCCTACGTTTTGCCAAAATACACTTGCAAAAGCTTATCATGAAATGGTATCACGCTGAGATCCAACTGAGATCCAAGTAAGGACACGTATGTCTGAAGAACCTTACTTAAGGGCTGATGTCAAAGCAAAAAATCCACATAAAAGTTTTTTTTTTCTCTTTAACAATTAATACCTTTTAAGCATTCATCTCATTTTTATTAGCTGTTCTCCCAGAAATCATTGTCTGTCTTCCAGAATCCCTCCAGAGGGCTGCCCATAGGCTGCCAATCACACACACACTCACAGTAAGCAAGTCATGTGAAGATGGAGGGAGTAAGAGCAGTAGGATTTTAAAGTAAGAACTGAGCTGAGAGCAGCATTTCAAAGTCAGCTCACTGCCTTATATTATATTCCATGTGACTTCTGAAGCCATGACATGAGACTGCGGAATCTATACATATAATAAAACTGTGAGGGTTGAGTCTGTACATAGCAATTTTTTGTTTAGAGAAATATACTTCTAGGGTCTGTTTATGAACCATAGAGATGAAAAATGTTTTTTTCTGTATTTTGTTTTTGTCTGTTCGTGTTCGTTCCAGCATAACTCAGAAACTACTGTATGGATTTGGATTGCGTTTTAACTATTGTATAGCTTAGTGACCTAGAAAGAAACTGAGGTATGTATGATCTTGATGTGACATCAGGGGGAGGAGCAATAAAGGAAAAAACAGACGCTTGACACTCTGCGCAAGCAGTGTGCAGGCTCCTCAAGCCTAAATTGACTATATGTGTGTGTATATATATGTATATATATATATATATTCATATTCATATTCATTCTCTGTATGGTGAAGCAGCACTCCCAATACACGATACCTGGTCCGGGGGTGGTCTTCAGTATGCCGAATGTCGGGATCCCGGCGCACAGTATACCGGCGCCGGGTTCCCGACACCCGGCATACCGACTGCTATTCTCCCTCGTGGGGGTCCACGACCCAACTGGAGGGAGAATACGCGCGCCACCGTGCCCGCAGCATGGCGAGCGCATCGAGCCCGCAAGGGGCTCCTTTGCGCTCGCCACACTGTCGGTATGCCGGCGGTCGGGCTCCCGGCGCCGGTATGCTGGTCGTAGGGAGCCCGGCCACCGGCATGCCATACTACACCCCTGGTCCGGTAACCTGATGAAGAAGTGGCAATAAAAAGTCAAAACGTTGTATACTTACCTGCACCTGAGAGTGTTGATGCCGTGTGCCGCCTACTAGACGTGTGTGTGTGTGTGTGTGTGTGTGTGTGTGTGTATGTGTATATGATACGCACTCCACTTCCTAATGGCAACTTTGTCCTGGTGCCCTCTGGAAACAGGAACGTACATACATAAGAAATAATGATTATATCCCATCGTGTCCATAGGTCACCTTTATAAAACAACTAATCACTCCCCCATTGGCAATAGACCCCCACACTGGTCTTAAATCTTTATAATGGTACCCCCCCACACACCCCCTTAGTAGTAAAAAAAGATAAATCAATTTTATAACACCTCCCCCTCCCGTCTTTTTTGTAACCCCCCCTCCCCCACCCTCCTCCTACCCTGTGTTCAGTGTATTGTTTTTTTTTTTATTATTGCAAACCCCCCACTAGTAAAATTGTGTAATTGAACTTTTTTTTACCCCGCCCCCACTAGTGTTTGATCCCCTAGCGGGTTACCAACCATCCCCGCCCCTCCCTCCCCCCACGTACACACACACTCCCATGGGCATGTGCCCCCCCTTTTCCTCCATATGCAGAGCGCAGCAGAGCATGTGTCAGTGAGGACTGATGATCAGTCCCCACAGCTGCAGCTGATTTCTACACTTGCAGAATGATCTGCACGGCATTCTGGGGCGTGATTCTGGCAGTGATGTCGGTGGTCACAGACATCTGCATCGCTGCAAAGATCTGAGGAGCCAGAGGAGATCCCTAATGTACAAACCAGGGCACACAGCGCATTGCATATGTTGCGACCTGGTCAGGTAACATACTCCTGCCTCCAGTCGCATCACATGCGACTATGCCAGGCAGGTGGTTAAGAAGTAATGACATGGCTGATAACAAGTATTTGTATTTAACATACAACCGCACAGCAAGGGGAAATTGTCCAATATCTTAATTCATGTCTATTTAGGGGTATAAGCCTTGAAGAGGGATAAAGTGGACGTAGATTCAGTACAAGCCAATCAGCTCCTAACTGCCATGTTACAGGCTGTGTTTGAAACATGACAATTGTGAGCTGGTTGGCTGGTACTCTTCTCCGTCCACTTTATTCCTCTCCAAGGCTTAGTACATAGACCCCTTAATACTGTATTTACATGTGTGAGTTTTTCAGCATATCTCATACTTAACTATAGGGTATATTCAATTGAAGTCGAAACTGCAGTCTTGTCGGGGGAGCGGGGCGGCGGGCTATAGGGGCAGCAGGGCACATAGGCAGATACCTGATGGGCGTGTGTGTGTGTGTGTGTCGTCCCCCCCCGTCCCCCCCCCCCCCCCCGGCCAGGCTCCTCTCTCTCCCGGCAGCGCAGATACTTGACGGGCTTCCCTCCCCCGGCTAGGCTCCTCTCCCTCCCGGCACCGCAGATACTTGGCGGGCGTCTCCCGGCAGCGCTCCCTGCCCGGAACAGGGCTGTGTAGCTATGCGGGGATCTGAGGCTCCCTCCAGCCCCTCCCTGGGATCTCACACACGGGGAGGGCTGACTGCTGACAGCAGCAGCACAGACAGAACACCGGGAACGGCCAAATCAGACAGTCAGATTTGGCCGCTCATTGAATAGGGCTTGTCGGATCCATTCCGACAAATGCATGTCAGAATGGATCCGACTACAATTGAATATACCCCTTAGTTCACTTTCTTGGTTTACTCATTAATAATTCCCCCTCCATTGATAAGCACTACTGTGTTTTAGTAACTTTTTTTTGTTCTCTTTTCTACAGCATTAAAGCAGAATTTCCTGTAGCTTTCAACAAATGTATATTGTATATACTTTTTAGTCTAGATTTGGCTACTTTCATATTACTTTCACTTAGAAATAATTCTGATTATGCATTACCTCTAGGTGACCTTTCCTGATAAATTTGGTTTCGCGATTAATTAACAAAGTGAGGAATATGGAAATGACATAATTCCAAAAGAACTGTTCTTTATTCACGTTGAATACAGCATTCATTTGTACCAAAAGAACGTGTCTTAGTATAAAGAGTAGGTCTTATGTAATTCTTCTACTGCCAGGGGGTGTGTGCAGCAGAGTAGAGTATAGGCCTACTTTAAATATAGGCCTAGCAGTGTTCTAAATTATCATTCCACATTCCACGTGTTTTATTTTGTCTCTATTTTTCACTATAGCTTCTATTTATTGACTTCAAAGTAAATATACTACTGTCAGTTTTGTTTTTTATTTTTTTCTTAGGAGTAATGCAGCTTGTCACTTCAGTGGGCTGAGCTGGACTTCCACATCATTAGGCCCCGTCTTTCTTCATGGGGAAAAACCCTCGATTCACAAGTGGGTCATTCCATGTCAGTTCAACCAGGCGTGTCCACCACCCATCTCAGATTTTTATAAACATTTTTTAGTTAAGAGAGGATGTCAAAACAACTATTTCTGCCAAATATCTAGACTGTCTGACAATTAATTTATTATATATTGATTTTTCAATGTATTAAATTATTTACTAATTGCGGCTTCTTTATCCAGTTTATTTGAAGTATGATGGGTGTTTATTAAGGAATCACAACAAAATTTGCACCCCTAAGTAACTCTTCCTCCTGAATCCAAAAATCCAAACTAAATCACTTTACCTGCCTTACGCTTAGAGTTACGGCAAAAACGCACGTTTTTCGAAAATACTTAAAAACGCTAGGTTCAATCAACATTAGATATCCCAACATTTTTTAGGCGCTTAACAAAGATATACATTTCTACCACACAAAAAATCAGCATGGTACTCTGTTTCATAGTGGAGAAAAAAAATCATGAAGTTGCCGTTCAATTATTGTTGTACTGCATACATAATTAACACAAGAAACAATGAAATTTAAAAACTTAAACATAACTTGAGTCTATAACTGAAGTCGCATTATCTTTCCCTTGTTTGGAACCTGTTGTAACGGTCTTTATTTTTCCTTAAAGTGACAGCAGACCGTGCCTTCTAGTACTTCCTTGGATAGTGGGCACTTCCGTTACACAAAGGACGTGAATAAAAGGAACAAAACACTGAAGGCCAGGACAACACATTTGTTGATTGGTTTGCTTCATGAAGTGTACCAGCACATCTTGTTCCTCCTCATTACATTGAATAATATACCCAATGTACCAGATGTTATTGTACACTGCTGCCATGTATGTTCCAGGTTGCAGATCACGTTTGTCTACATTTTTTATGACTGTGGTCATAGTGACACTAAAGGAGTTATATGCAATTAGCCACGGTAAATTAACGCAACTAATTGTCCCGCCGGGGGCTATGCAATTAGCCCCTTAAAGCTAAGGCACCGGATTATCAGGGATTTTGTTTCACCTGCCTCAGGCAAGCGAAACCAAATCCATGGAAACGGGGCTGTTTCTACCAAAAACTCAGGTTTCACTGAACCTATGTGGTTTTAGGAGATAATGTATTTTTTTACAGGCGACCAAATTGCATAGCCTGTAAAAAAACAATATGGGTGAAACAACGGGAAACATCGCCTGATGTATTTTCACCTGTAATTGGATACCCCCCAAACTGTGGTTCCTGCTGTCTTCATGTCATCTGATGACAATCAGAATATGTTTAGTTCATCAACTAATAGGCCGAAATTGGTGATGAGCAAGTGTTCCTACCACACTCTTTGCTGTTTCTAGATTGCTATGCAGCTTGGTTTTGCAGTCTTGTATTTCATTCTGTGACACGTAGAAAACCTTTATGCCATGTATCTTTTCAGCTCAGCTATACAAGTCCAAAGGTGTCAAGATGTGATGAGTTTCCACTGCTTCCAGACTGGTGCGGGTGGCTAGACGCTTACTAGGGGTATGGGTCATTAGGTCGACCACTATTGATTGACATGCATTAGGTTGATGTGGTCACTAGATCGACATGGTCATTAGGTCGACATGCGTTTTTTTCCTCTCTTTTTTGTGTCGTTTTCTTCGTAAAGTGACGGGGAACCCCAATTAGTGCATCGTGTCCCCTCGCATGGTGCCTCGCTCCGCTACCGCTATTCCCAATCATAGTCCACGTATTGTAAAGTATGAAAAAGTTCAAAATTTTTTAAAAAATTGGGGAAAAATCATGTCGACTTTGTTCATGTCGACTTTGTTCATGTCGACCTAATGACCATGTCGACCTACTGTAGTGCCCATGTCGACCAATAGTGGTTGACCTAATGACTGTCAATGACCGTGTCCCGTTTACTAGCACCATCACTAAAGTAGTGAACATACTCCAATTTTAGTAATAGTTCCGCTTAGTGTTTCATAACTACCGTAACGAAGGCATGCACAGTTGTGGCTACATGGTCACGGGTATCACTTATAACACACAGACTCACACAGTTTAAAGTGTAACACAATCATCTTGCCTAAAAACAGATGCCGCCACGCTAATCGTTGCTTCGCGGCAAGTATGCCCGCAAATGCACGCCAGTGGAAGCCTATGGAGCGAACGCCGGCTGTGATCAGTCGCAGCACAGTGCATTTGCACTATACCGCTATGCGTATGCCATGTGAACGCATTGCAGCATAAATGAGCGTGGCTATACAGTATCTGTATACAGCAAATGGGTAAAGTGTTGCTTCATGCACATGCTAGAATGTTCATCTTCGTAAAACTGTTGTACCTGATGAACGATTTGTACAGGATGGGCTTTCCCTCTATAGTTTTCAGGTTCTGCCAGTATGCCATGGGTTTCTTTAAGTTTTCTTGATTGTTTTACCATGTATTCTGTGACATTAAGTTAGGGACTCAAGTTATGTTTAAGTTTTAAAATGTCATGATTTCTTGTGTTAATTATGTATGCGATATAACAGTAATTGAATGTCAACTTTATGATTTTTTACTCCACTATGAAACAGAGTACCATGCTGATTTTTTTGTGTGGTAGTAATGTATACCTTTGTTTAGCACATATCTAATGGGATATCTAATGTTGATTGAACCTAGCGTTTTTAAGTCTTGTAAAAAAAAATGTGCGTTTTTACCGTAACTGGAAACATAAAGAAGATAAAGTAATTTGGTTTGGATATTTAGATTCGGGAGAGTTACTTTAAGGGTCCAAATTTCATGGAGATTCCGTAATAAACACCCGTGATACTTCAAATAAACTGGATAAAGAAGCCACGATAAGTAAATAATTTAATACATTTAAAAATCGATATTTAATAAACAAATTCTCAGACAGACGAGATATTTGTCAGAAATAGTTGTTTTGACATCCTCTCTTAACTAAAAAAAAACAATCGTAAAAATCGGAGATGGGTGGTGGACATTTCATTTTTTGAGGCGCTTTGATGTGGAATGACCCAAGTCCATGTAGAGGTGGCGAAGCTAAAATTAAGCAATTTGCATAATTATAGTCCCACCAACTCCCAACGGACTTACGATTCTCCATTTTAACTCCCCATCCTGCCCACTTCACTAGGAAGCGAGAGATCCAGCCACTCTTCCGTGAATGCGGGGGACTGCGTGAAAAAGTGTGAGTCTCCCGCAGCCTCCGTGATGGTAGGCACATCCCGCGGTGGATGGCTGCAGAAACTGAATAAAGAGGCATATATAGGGGATGCTTTATGGAAAGCTTAGAGAAGGATAAAGTGGTGAAAGAGAAAGTATCAGCCAAAACTGTCATGTTACCGGCTGTGTTTGAAAAATGATAGGAGCTGATTGGTTGGTACTTTATCTCTCTTCACTTTACCTCTCCAAACTGTGATAAATCTACCCCCTGATATTTTCAAACGGTCAATTTTTTTTTATCATGCTATGTAAATCCCTAAATGTGCTTACTTTTGATCCTTAGTTCAGTTATGTGGTGGTGAACATGGAATCCGGTCTGAAGATCGACAGTGTCTAGGTCGACAATGTTTAGGTCGACTACTATAGGTCGACAGTCACTAGGTCGACATGGATGGAAGGTCGACAGGGTTTCTAGGTCGACATGTGCTAGGTCGACAGGTCTAAAGGTCGACATGAGTTTTTCACATTTTTTTTCTTTTTAAATTTTTTTTCATACTTAACGATCCACGTGGACTACGATTGGAACGGTAAAGTGTGCCGAGCGAAGCGGTAGCGGAGCGAAGGCACCATGCCCGAAGCATGGCGAGCGAAGCGAGCCATGCGAGGGGACGCGGTGCACTAATTTGGGATCCCGGTCACTCTACGAAGAAAACGACACCAAATTTTTTTTTAATCCTCATGTCGACCTTTAGACCTGTCGACCTAGCACATGTCGACCTAGAAACCCTGTCGACCTTCCATCCATGTCGACCTAGTGACTGTCGACCTATAGTGGTCGACCTAAACATTGTCGACCTAGACACTGTCGATTTGATGAACCACACCCGGTGAACATACCTGTTTGTACATGTTTTATGAATGACAGCCAATAGCACTAGTTTTGCCTATCACTTTTACCACAAATAATTAGATTTGTTAATGCTCCACCCACCTGTAGCACCCCTGCAAGTTCCCTGTTTGGGAACCACCGGCTTAAATGAACTCTTGGGGAAAAAGCAGCACAGAAACAACCTCAGAAAAGAATCTACAGGTCCCACTACAGTTTGTTATTGGATTTATTGATGTATTTTTTTTTTTTTGTTGGGTGTGGGCAATGGTGGTCGGAGTTAGCGGGTGGTTATTTTATTTCTGAGAGTGCCAGAGTGAAAGTCTATATTGTGTTCCTGACATCATTTGTTATATTTATGTCCTTTGTTATATTTCCATCTTAACTATAGATTCATTTTCCATCTGAAAGACTCTGCGCAGCCTTGGCTATCCTGCATGTCAATGCTGTTTTGTGTATTAGAACATTGTAGTGAACTTGATTGATCTGACCTTCCTACTAGAAGATTTTGTTTGCTTGTTGGGAAAATGTATGTGACTATTGTCACTGAGACATTATATCTATTAGACGGCTCAGGATTCCTGCAGTTCCGCATCGCTTGTCCAGTGCTTTGAGGAAGCTATTTACACTGTGTATGACTCTTTGCTGACGTGTGCTCACTGAACAATGTCATCAAATTTCCTGTTTTTTGGCCTTTGGAAAGCTGCTGTCCTATTTGCCGCTGAGTGCAGATACATGGAGCCGGATACACACAACAGTCAGGATGTAAGGTTAATGCAGCATACTTAAGTAAATATGGTTGCTGATCTGAATTATTGTTGTCTGTTTTCCCCCTGTAGTAAAAATTGCCTAAATGTTCTGCTTACATTATACTAATGAATGTTCTGAGAGGTAAGTCCTCTTTAATGGATAAGGCAGGTCAGTTTTTGTGAAATAAAGATTTTATTTGTTAATAGTTTCTGTATAAAAAAATTGCCAAAAAAAACACCTTTTTATGCTGTCTGCATATTACACGAGAAATACTGTTCTACTGGATCAATTTGTCTTTAAACCTGTCATCAGACTTGATATGACTGATTTTAAACAGCTCCGCAGTGGTAGCAATGTTGGGTCTGATTCAGGTGTGAACGCAAAGTGTTTGCAATGTTTGCATAGTTGAGGGTTTATTGTTGCACATACATCTGAGTCGCACTGCGCATGCATCCCAATGGTCTCGTACAGTTAGTGAGCATTTGTGAGATGTAACGGGTTCCACACAACATACAGACGGAGCCTGGGGACAGCTCCGCTGCTCAGAGAGCCCAGTATCGCAAGCAAGCCTAACTGGTGACAAGCATGATGGATCAAAGCAACGCAGTAAGTTGAAACCCAACACCCAAGAAAGCGTCTCCTAACGGCCTCCACTGATTGGGATCGATGCACCACGCTTAGCCCCCACAGGCAACGTGTGGAAGCATCTCCCGGGAACACATCTATGCCACCAGGCAACTTGCTTCAAAACCCACTGAAACCACTAATATATACTAACACTTACAGGTAAGCGGGACACCGTCCCTGGTACATTATATTAACACTGGAACATTACTGTCTTTTTGGGACAGTCTGCACCGGATAGTACATTAACTTTTGGTATTTGGATATATTGATGCTGATGGGTACCAATTTTCCCCTACCTTTATACCACATAAATATCTGTACCCATCCTGCTGTACTTTGATATACTGCTGCTAATCTGTAACCATATTCTCCTACCCCTCCACTGCATGTTCTTTACCGCATGTTATACGCAACCTGTTTGTGCACCATTGCCTTTTCATTGTAACACATACTATTCAATGTACTGACCAGCACTGTGACTGGAATACTCCGGAAACTGATTACCCACACTTTAGTGTCTGCGTCCTTTGTTGTTACAACTAATCATATTATAGCCAGCGACTGAGCGCGACACACGGTACTACATTTATACTAGTGAGGCCTGGTATCCCCACACGTATAAGCTGCATGCTTGCTGCTATACACATACAGGCTCCGCGCGCAAGGCAGTTTGTCTAACTGTAGGTAAAATAGGCACTATCTGTATTCCCAAAATACATTTTTTTCCTACCTCCATTAGATGTGAATACAGAGACCATTAGCATCCAATGAAGTTGACCGGTCTTCTTATTGGATCAACTTGTATTTTAGGTTGATTCCCTTTGTGGCACACAGACATTGGCAACATACAGGGGCATATGTTTTTTTTAAAGCAGAAATCATTTTACCAGGTGTGTTTTTTCCTTGTAAATGATTGCCCCTTTAAAAAATTTCAGGAATTGGCCGGCATACTTGGACCCTATTACATATGCCCTACATTGTTTCTGCATTTTTCATTGATTTCAGGAGTAACTCTCTCTCTTTTTTTATATGGTACTTCATCATTACTTTGGTATATGTTTGCGGGGGTGGGGTGGGGGGGTGCTGGTGAAGGGGCTCATTGTAGGTTTATTTTTATTCAACAGTACACAGTGAGTTTTGTCTCATTCCCCTCCACGCACATTATTCCATATATAAACAGACTTATGCTGACAAACAAGCCCCGCCACCTATGTTGTGTGCATCATAGTTGCTGTAATTGTGTTCCACACTTTGGGGACTGTCATATACTCATAATTGATATCACGGTACAACATAGCTTACAGCGGTGCACAGGCCATAGGATTACTATGTACTGATGCTTATTGGACGGGTGATAGTATGTACTGAGAATATATCTATGTCTCATGCAAAAGAGTTAACAGTATTTTAGCACTCATCATTGTAGTGCAGTGATTTCCTAACTTTTTCGGGATGCCGTCGCCCTTGGTTGAGGTCAATACACAAAGCAAATGATTAAAAAAAATTTTTTGATTACAGTGCCACTTAATGGGGGAGATTCAATTCTTTTCACCCCTTTCCACACTCGTTCTGTTTCTGCCCTCAGGGACGTTGTATCATTATTTCAACTCGCTACCCCCGGAGTAGTGAGGCACCCAACCCTTTACACAGTAAACCTGATTACTATGGGTGCAATATGCGCGATAACGGAGATCATTTTAGAAAGGAAATTGGGCGTTATAATCATTTGAATCTCACCCAAAATGTTTTATTTGAGGGCCATAAGCATCATTTGTATATACAATACCTAGCAATAAAATTGTCACAGCATTTATTTTCTTTTTTTCACACAAATGAACAACACTTCTGGCAGGGTAAAACCCTTTCCACATTCGGGTGTGTATCGATATGCCAGTGGCTGGGATCCCGGCGGTCAGCATTCCGACGCCGGGACCCCGGCCGCAGAATGCCGGCGAGGGGGAGCATAGTAAGCACCCAGCGAGCTTGCTGCACTCGCCACACTGCGGTGGCGAGTGCAGTCGTGGACACCCACGAGTGGGGATAGTCCCTGTTGATCGGGAATGTGGAGGGGCGGGATGTAGGGGGAGGTAATGTGACCGCCGGTCACATAACTACATCCCCCACATTCAGTGCAGGGGAAGAGCACTCAAACTCATTTCTCTTTAGATGTCCCCTGACTTCCTCTCCGTCCCATTGTCTAGCACTAAATACAGCCCCCCCCCCCCCCACGGCCATCCCACGCTGTCAACAGATTCAAAATGCCGACACGACAATGGTTGACACACAAATGGTCAACACTTTTTTGTACATGTTTTCCCAACATTTGCCTGATTTACTATCAATGTAGACTATGACTATGATTGGGGATAGTAACCTGTGGCGAGTGCAGTGGTAGTGGAGCGAGGCACCTTGCCCGAAGCACGGTGAGCGAAGTGAGCCCTGAGCCCACAAGCGTATACGTTTCTACTGATGGTGGTCACATATTACCAAACATACAAAATTTGACCCCTAAAAAAGAAAAAAGTGTTTTGACCATTTGTGTGTCAACCTTTTGACCCTATCAACCTTGTGTACCGGTCGGCCTTAACCTCTGTTGAACTTTTGTACTTGTTGACATATTGTACCATGCATGTCGACCATTTGGTGGTGACCTATTTACTGCCTACCCAAATACTGTAGATCTTCTATACCGCACCTTCCAGCGATATCCCCCTTGGCAGTAAGTGTTGCTGACTTCACCAGGCATTTTAGGAATGGCAATAAAATACTGGTAAATCGTGGCACAAATATCAACAACATTACAGTTTTCACTGCAATAATGATTATGATGGAAAAATATAACCTATTTTGATTATCATTGATTTAAGCCTCAGAGGGGAGAGGTATTAAAATAAAGATAAGTGACAATAGCCAGTGTTGCTTGTACTCAGTAAGATTTGAAACTCTGCTAAAGGAAGAACTGTTTGTATGAAATGCAGCCGTACTGTACGTATCCCATGTATCATTGCACAAGGCTTGTTTGTGATGAAGCTCAGCTCTGCAGGGAGAGGAGAGTCTATGGAGGGTTCTGTTTCCATAGTTACAGGATCTTCTGTAAGAGAATAAGAGAAAGATATCAGGAGGGGGAGGTTTTTTGTTTACTACCAGCAATCACATAATGTGTCACAGAAACAAGCTCAGTTGCAAAACTTTAGTTGGTGTTACACTTGCGTGTTTAGATGCAACATTTCTCTGCTGCTTACACACGCGTTTTCCCGAGCCTCTCTTAGCAGATTTTGGGACAGATGTACTATGCCTTGCAAAGTTATAAAGTGGAGAGAGATAAAGTACCAGCCGACCAGCTCCTAGCTGTCATTTTTCAAACAGGGCCTGTGACATGGCATTTAGGAGCTGATTGGCTGATACTTTATCACTCTCCACTTTATCACTTTTTAAGGCTAAGTACATTTGGCCCGAATCTGCTAATGGAAATACTGGTATTTACACCTAAGTGTCGAAAGCTGCCGTCTGTCGGAAAGACGTCAGTTTTCAACTTTTTTAGGTCGGAAGGGGCTCCGACCTATTCAATACACCCCAGAATAGCCGGCAGTCCGCGTGCTTCTGTCAGAAACGGGGCCAAATCCGACAGAAGGATGTGGCACCACCGGCGCTCACTGCAGCATCCACCCGGCTCCAGCAAGCGAGGTCCCGCTTGCTGGAGCCAGGTGGACGCTGCCGTGAGGTCTGGCGGCGGAACCACATCCTCCTGCTACACTGCTGTAGCCGCTGCTCTCCGCCGTCTCGCCGCTACTCTCCCCTGTGTCCCCGCTGCTCTCCCCCGTCTCCTCCTCTCAGCTCCCTCATCTCAATCCGACTTTTTTTAAAGTCGGATTGAGATGGTCAGATTTGGCCATTCATTGAATAGCTCTTGTCGGATCCATTCCGAAAAATGAATGTCGGAATGGATCCGACTTCAATTGGATATACCCTTTAGTGTGTGACAGGCTGGAACTGTTTTAATCTGTTTTAACCAGCTTCTTCTTTTTTTTACCTACTATATCAGGCATGGACATGTCTGTACTTTATAAAAGTGAAAATCTGTCCTTCTGTCTTTCTATACAAATCCAGTTTACAAGCAAAGATTGTGAAATTTTACGGAGGCAACTAAAACAATTAGAAATCCCTAGCACCCCTGGGGGGGGGGGGGGGGGGGGACACTGTGGGGGGGAAGAAACCCTTAGCACCCAGCACTGAGTATTTCAGCAGACAGCATAACTCTGGAATGCCTGCAGCAATTTACAACGAACTTGGTACGCATATGACTTTCACTCTGGAAACAAACACTGTAAGGGTCAGACACCCCTAGCATCCCTAGGGGTGGGACAGCAGCACAGAGTATTTCAGGAGACAGCATTACTCCCCAAATGCCTGGACCTATTTACAACAAACTTGGTACACATATGACTTACAAGCTGGGAACAAACACAGTGGGTGTAAGACACCCCTAGCACCCCTAAGGGTCCGGCCACTATATAGCAAGATATGCCTATATACTAGATCTCCAACCAACGTAAATTAACGAACAACTATCATTCAAATTTACCATCCTCATCCCGTAGCAAAGCACAGGTATTCAGCTATCTGCAATGTTATTTATACTGTGTGCTTAATATTTTAATTTATTTTTGTAAACACATTCTTATAATCCCGGGCAACGCCGGGTACTCCAGCTAGTGTGTGTGTGTATATAATATGAGGAAAATAAGTAAATAACATAATTAAGAAAAATCTCTAAATATATATTTTATATTTTTGAAATTCTAGCAACACTGTAATGCATATAGGAATGCTAGAGTGGTGAATAGAAAAGAA
This sequence comes from Pseudophryne corroboree, assembly GCF_028390025.1. Lineage (NCBI taxonomy): Eukaryota > Metazoa > Chordata > Amphibia > Anura > Myobatrachidae > Pseudophryne > Pseudophryne corroboree. The sequence goes on along the minus strand of NC_086449.1, from coordinate 264,623,209 downwards.
AAGGGAAGAGGGAGTTGTAGGGAGGATTCAACTACATGAGGCCATGGGGTGTGGTTCGTTTTATCGACAGTGTCTAGGTCGACAATGTTTAGGTCGACCACTATAGGTCGACAGTCACTAGGTCGACATGGATGGAAGGTCGACAGGGTTTCTAGGTCGACATGTGCTAGGTCGACAGGTCTAAAGGTCGACATGAGTTTTTTTTTTTTTGGTGTCGTTTTCTTCGTAAAGTGACCGGGATCCCAAATTAGTGCACCGCGTCCCCTCGCATGGCTCGCTTCGCTCGCCATGCTTTGGGCATGGTGCCTTCGCTCCGCTACCGCTTCGCTCGGCACACTTTACCGTTCCAATCGTAGTCCACATGGATCGTTAAGTATGAAAAAATAAAAAAAATAAAAAATTGTGGAAAACTCATGTCGACCTTTAGACCTGTCGACCTAGCACATGTCGACCTAGAAACCCTGTCGACCTTCCATCCATGTCGACCTAGTGACTGTCGACCTATAGTGGTCGACCTAAACATTGTCGACCTAGACAGTGTCGATCTTCAGACCGGATCCCAGGCCATGTAGGCCAGCAAAATCTTGTATGAGCAAAATATACCTAATATTGTGTTATATTGAGGTAAAACAATGAAACTTTAACAAAATATATTATGTGGGAAAAATAATTTAATTGGGCTAAATGGGAAGTTAGCAAGGGGTGTTTTTAAAGCCTAACCATGGGAACCAGACATACAGTATGGGACGTTTAGGAAGGGGGGGGGGTTAGAGCCTAACCATGGGAACCAGATTTATGAAAATTCTTGGAACTGATCTTTGGCTGACCTGGAAATTGTAGCCATTTCTATGTACAATTCTATACATTCTGACCAATTCTTGATAAAGGTTGGGGAGGGGAATCTCATTACAGCATTGACGTTTTACTTGTTAGGTGACAACGCTACATGAATACAAGATGTATTGAAATAACTTGTGCGCCAGGAGATAATCTCCTGTAGATTTCAGTAACAGTCATAAGCAGCAGGCGTCTGCAGCTTTGAAATGATGTATTAAACATTGTGTTACCAGCCTTAGGGCCTGATTCAGAGGTGGATACACTCCAATACACACAGCGCATGAATCAGTCCCTTAGGGGTCTATTTACTAAGCCTTGTAGAGAGATAAAGTGGAGAGAGATAAAGTACTAGCCAACCAGCTCCTAACTGCCATGTTACAGGCGGTATTTGAAAAATGACAGGAGTGGATTGATCGGTACTTTATCTCTCTATACTTTATCACTCTCCAAGGTTTAGCACATAGGCCCCTGAGTGAGAGAGTAGGCCAGTGACACACAACGGAGTTTTAAATAACTCTTCTTAGATTTGTAACATACAGGGCAGGATGCATCAAAGCATATTTTGCAGGCAAACCTCTGAAAATGCTGCTTCGTAGGTTTGGCCACTTACTGCATATGCACAAAGCATCAAAATGCGATACATTCCTGAGCTTGGATGCAGTGGGCAATGTCATCTTTAGATGGCGTTGCCTAATAGAAGCCTACCTAAATGATGCCTATGGGCTATTAGCGTTTCCCCCTGAGAGATCATCCTGCCCATAATCTTAACCATTATGTGCAATGGAACTAAAATGTATTAATCTTTAGAACAGTCTTGAACAGGTGGTACCCTGAGACACATGTGTGAATTCATCAGATAGCCATTAAGATGCCCATACACACAGTGATTTGGCCCCACTTTGTTGCATACAACTGCCCAAAATGACCCTCAGCCCCAGTCAATATCTGATTGGAATCAATCAGATGTAATAGGGGCTAATGGAAAATATATTTGGCCAATAATGGAAATTTGCTAATTTGTTATCAGTCGGTCATGCCAATTATGGCCCCATGGAGTGTAATTCAACAGAATGCATTTGATATGGTTATGGCCTGTGTGGCCAGATTGGATAGTCTCAGTTACTTGTCACTCAGGCCAAACTGCTTTATCTGCACATGTATGAACAGGAATTGCTTCTGATCATGTTGGCTTGTGCAGTCTGATCTGTGATCTAATAATAATAATAATAATAATAACAATTTTATTTATATAATGCTTTTCTCCTGTAGTGCTCAAAGTCGATTTACATACATCAAAAACATAGTACATTGTACAAAGGCATTTAAGTTACATCAAGTTGAAAAACACACATAAATAATTAAGGCCAACAGAAACCTAGAGAGCACAATAAGCATAATGCAAGGTTGGTGTAGATATTTTGGGTAATAACTTCTATCATGGGCTATATATTCCAGATTGCACCTGTTCTGTATGTATATGTAGTCAGCATATGTCTTACGGCGTTCTCAGAGTCTGGTACTGCATACAGGGAGTTATGGTGTACTATATGTTTACCAGAAAGCTATACTCTACCTATGTTGTCAAGACATCCAACTATAATAAACCTTTTAATAAAAATTAACATTGTGTATTGTTGTCGTTCCTAGAGTAATCAAAACATATGTTCATAGTTACTGTCTTTCTGTAAAAAGCACTAGTGTCCATGATGCTGACCATTAGGTTTTATTGAGTAGTATTTCTGTTTCTGTAAAAATGTACTTTCTTGGATCTTTATAGCATGTGTTGTGTAATTCTCCACAGTTTTTTATAAATGGAAAAATGCAAAAATGCACAAAATAAAAAGTATATTTCAAACAAATGCATTAAAAAAATGAGCGGTGAAAAGTATCAGCAACATGAGAAAAGGGGGCCCTGCTGCAAAAAAACTTTAACTCACAGTTGTTTTGTATTTTCCATTAAGAAAGGTTAGAACACACATGTTACAGTGCTAACAAAAATGGACAATCTTGTAAGATGATGTTGCTGGTCTTTAGTCCTTACCACTAAACGGTGACATGGGAGGTTGCCTTCCTTTAGCTGCTTCCGTTTGATGACAGTGCCGTTTCAGCAGAGGCTGCTTACACAGCAAAAGTCTTCTATCCCCACCTCAGTTCCTGCAGTCTATGGTTTTCTTTGGATAATCCTCAATTTACACATAAACTTCCAAGAAATGTCATTTTTCTTGATTACAAATGTATGTAAAAATTAACAGACATGGTTATGATTATTCAATAATATTATGTAAGATGTGTGCTCATAAGGATGTCATTTAATGCATCTCTACGGAGAGATGCATGTTTGATGAACATGTCTGTCTTATCCAAATCGTATGAGAGAACAGGGATCGTCCTAGTCTCTGATTATCCACTTTACTAAGATGTGTTCAGTGGATCTGTGTCTTTCCATAGAGGTCTGTGATCTCCAAGCAAATGTCTATCTGTCCTGTTCAAAGAGCGAAGATTAGATGGAGTAAAAATAAGTAAAGGGCACACTTAGTAACAAACTGTATAACTATAGTGAGGGTGGGGAAGAAAATGATGGTATAATAGGTTAGCCATGGGAGGTATAAGCAGTTTCCGCTAATCATGCTACTTAGAGACAATCTATAAAGCCGCAAGTTTAGCAAAAGTTTTTCATGAGTTCTTAGCACGATGTAGCAAGAAAGTGGCCTAACACTTTGTAATGTACAACATTTTGTAATGTACATACCTCCCGTCTGGATCCCAGCTGTCCTAATACCTACTCCCGGATCCCGTCTGGGGTACTAAAACCGTCACCGGAATACTGGTGAGGTAGGTGATTCCCCCTCTATGGGTCTCCATGACACCCATAGAGGGAGAATAAAACCTGTGGCTCCCCCCTGCCGGCATTCTAGCGCGCGGGGATGCCAATGTCGGTATACTGACATTCAGCATCCCGTGCAGCGGGATCACATACCAATCCTCTACAAATAGTAAGAAGCATGCTGATGGCTTAATGGCAATTATTTTTTTATTGTTTAATAATGTTTTTGAATGCAGTCACATGATCATCTAGCCATCTTCAACACGCTACGCTTTTGTTGCAGGCTGCAGAGCGATTCTAACCCATAGTCATACATCTCAGTCTTTTCTCTGTGACCATGGAGTGAGTGTAACTGAGCACAACAGGGCTTTCTCATGGTTGTGGGCTTGAACATGCGTCTCAGGATCAGGCCTTAAGTATTCATATTAATCTGCTAGTATGCTATCTCTACTATTTGCTGAAAGACATAGCTGTGCTGTCAGCTGAAAGGCAAGAGGAAGACTAAAGCGTTCTCCTGTGTAGGTGCACTAATACCGGGATATGCAGATTCAGGTGATACAAATAGGTGATATTGTTACTTCATATTAATCTGCTAGTATGCTATCTCTACTATTTGTTGAAAGACATAGCTGTGCTGTCAGCTGAAAGGCAAGAGGAAGACTAAACCGTTCTCCTGTGTAGATGCACTAATACCGGGATATGCAGATTCAGGTGATACAAATAGGTGATATTGTTACTTCATATTAATCTGCTAGTATGTTATCTCTACTATATGCTGAAAGACATAGCTGTGCTGTCAGCTGAAAGGCAAGAGGAAGACTAAAACGTTCTCCTGTGTAGATGCACTAATACCGGGATATGCAGATTCAGGTGATACAAATAGGTGATATTGTTACTTCAGGATGTGGGAAGGAAGGTTTTCAGTTAGCGATGGTGGTGGAAGAAGATGTTGCTTCACTGGGGCCTGAACTCCCTCTTAGTGGCTGTCTCGGTTTGGGGTGTATATTTTGTCAGAGGAAGGAAATTCTCCACTACTCTTCCAAGTCTTTACAAGGCTGCAGTGGCAGAATGTCAGGGTAAAAGTGAATATTGCACTCACCGCTGTTCTTTCTCAATCAAAATGTAACATAGTGGGTTAGTTATATTTAAAACACTTACTTCTGAAGAATTTCAGAAAGAAAACGAAGTGTACACAGTAGATGAAAAATTATCATTTACTATAGTTTCCAATGAACCAAAAAATGGATCAGTAATTAGCTTTTGTCTGCCTGTGCAGGTTAGGCGCTGAAAACAATTGTGTAATTGGTAGCAATGGTTTAATACAAATTTTTCACATGAATACAAGAGTAGTAAATGGTATAAGATTCAATATACAGTACACTACCAAACATATTGTCATTTTATGAGCTGGTAACGTGTAGATTAACTGGATGGAACCTCTACAGTCTGAACTCTGTGTGTATATCTATCTATCTATCTATCTATCTATCTATATATATATATATATATATATATATATATATATATGCACAGAGTAAAGGAGGGCGCTCAGAGCAGCCCGAGGGTCCTCTTTCCACTACATTTGAAGAGTATGTCTTTAAGTGTCAAGCCACCATCCAGATTCCCCACACGATCAGTGGTTTGTAATTCTGAATCCCCGAGTGTAAGTCCAGTTGGTTGGCTATGCTGCAGTCTTGTCCTTTGATGTTGTGGTCCTATCATAAGGACCTCTGTTTTATCCGGGTTCAGTCGCAGCCAACTAGCACTCATCCACTCCTGGAGTTCAGCTAGACAGCCATTTAGGGTTGCTATTGGGTTATCAGTGCCCGGAGCAAAGGACAAGTGCAGTTATGTATCATCTGCATAGCAGTGGTAGACCAGGCATTGGCGCCTGATTATTTCACCCAGTGGGATCATGTATACTGCAAAAAGCATGGGGGATATTATAGAACCTTGTGGGACACCACATGGCAATGGCACTGGTGGTGATGAGTAATCCAGACGATACTGAGAGTAAATGAGATAAATGTATAAATGAGAGTAATATATATATATATATATATATATATATATATATACATTTTTGATGTGTGAATTTTATGGAGGTGATCATATGTGAAGTGAAAGCGGCTTTGTTTCACATCTCCATGAAATATAATCTTGTCTGCATGAATACGTTAAATAATGTCTAAAGGAGACTAAACATATAGTAACTATCATCAGTTCTGAGTTTTGCTGGAGCCAAGGTCAAACGTAAATGATAAATGTTTAATTTTATAGTTTGTAGGACAGTAACAAACCTTGTTCCAGCAGCTGGCCCAAAGTGCTGTTTATACCCAAATAGAAAGATACATATTTTCAGTTGTGTTTCACTGCTTTTGCTTGCACTTATTCTGTAGTTGGAGCAATATATTTGTCAGAGACACCAGTGAGGGGAGCTGATAATTTAAGATCATTTAGTCTACTAGTGATTAGCAAAGACCACTCACACAGGCAGATGTACTATGTATTGGAAAGTGATAAATGGAGAGAGATAAAATATCAGCCAATTAGCTCCTAAATGCTATGTTACAGGCTGTGTTTGGAAAATGACAGGAGCTGGTTAGTTGGTACTTTATTTCTCTCCACATTATCATTCTCCAAGGCTTAATACAGCTGCCCCTGGGAGTCTAATGATACCCATGTATGTGCTGCAGCTAGAGGTACAAGCTAGGGGACTCCGGCCTTGCTGCTGAGTGACTACAGGTAGGGTCCTGAGATGGTCAAATAAGGTGGCATAGCAACATAAGAGCAGATAACAGTGTAACCTAAAATAGGACAAAGAATTGGTTGGAAAACACTGGCAGGCATACAGCAAGACGAGCCAAGATCAGGGCAAAAAACAGATTTGGAGCTTGAGCACAGAAGTTGACGTCAGACGCTCCACAGCCGGCTGTACAATGTGCTTTTGAAGCCAGAGGGAATGTATCTAAAACAGAGTTTGGTGTATTGTAACTAAAGAGACCTCTTGATAAAAATAAATTCCTATTGCCTTTTCTCCCCATACTTGTGCATGTGCTTTTATTATTTTCTGTAGTATAATATGATGAGAGAGCCCAGTTGGAGCCAATAAGAACCACACAGTAAGCAATGCCAGGTCAGGGTAGGTGAACCAGAGGGAATTGTTGCCCTGGCAATGAGAATATCAGATAGATAGCCGATCATGTCAGATAATGCATATACATATAAGCTTACTACCCATACTATAACATAACACTACCTACAGAACACATTCACCAGACAAAAGTGTGTCTGGACAGGAATGCAATAGGTGACATGTTGTTTAACAGATGTTACCCTTCATTTCAAGTGGCCAAAGAAGACTCTGAGGTTACATAAACCTGGATAGCACTGTAGCCTTTTATGTGCAAGTTGCAGAAAAGCACAGTGAAGATGATATTGCATTTAATGTAGGAAACTGAAGCAGATCAGTAAGTACACCCATTTGCAGAGCATATCTCGCATAAAGTCGCACTGAGGCAAATGTGGGCTATGCAGAGCGGGACAAGAGAGAAAACATTTCTGTAGGCACATGTGCACACTGATGATGATGACTAGACACAAACCAAGTAGAATCTGCAATCCCTTCTGTAGCATGCAAGGCCGCCCAACAATGCGATCATAAAACAATTGCGATCGCATTGCTCACACAGAAATTATGGATGCCCTCCTTCAGCTGCAGCTAGGCTGTGTATGCAGGAGGACCGCCGCCATTTTTTACATCGGAGCGGCTGCATGTGACATCACACAACTGCCCCCCAAAAAACAGCCGCCCCCGTTATCCCCAATCAGGCCGAGGCGTTCACACCCATTGCTAACCGATCACATTCGGCGGCGGCACCTCCGCAGCGGGGAATTGCTATCATGATGCCACAACTTACCGTGTAAATGACTGCAACCATGCCTAGAAACGGGTTGGCTGCACTGAATGATTATGGCATCATGTTTTATTAAACTACTTTAGAAAAAAACTTTGGAGTTGATGTATCAAGCAGTGGAAAGAGCAGAGAAGTGGACCAAGGTAGAAGTTCCCCATAGCAAGCATTGAGCTTTGAGAAATCCTCAAGTACAGTCTATAAAATGTTAGGTACTGTAGATGCTGATTGGTTTCCCATAGGCAACTTCTCCACTCTTTTCACTTCTTGATATAACAACCCCTCTGTTTGTAATCACGTCATATTTGCATTGTGTTATGCACCAAATGATCAATTGCAGAAGACAGCTGTAGAAAGTGTATAGGTAGTGGATTACAATTTCCATCATAGCATCAGTGGCCCCATGCATCTATGAGCCGATGTGGTGTAGGTGTGAGGATTAATGCATCCATCACTGTGTATGTGTTTACATGTCTAACAGATATTCAGATTTTATTTCCTCACTGTTCCTATACATCTCCAGTGACCGTCGCAGTGAGCCTAACGCCAATATAACGCTAGTTGCTTGTTGTTCATTACTACATGCTGTTTCCATTATTATAAGATTATGAGTGCCTGAACTGTCAGTTCTCTTGCCATTTATACATCACAACAGGGTCGTTAAATTTAAAGTACTTGCCACAATCCATTAGAGAAAAGCTTATTAGGATACAATTTAATGGGATACATGTATGGCATTTACTTAGGAAATTAATTTATAGTTTATTAACGCTAGCCCTAAATCATATCATGGAAAAATATTTAAATAGATATAGGGATACACTGAAAACAAACCCAGCGCAAAAGCAGAACGTGGTGACATTAGGTTCTAAGCTGCAGGTAGCAATCGCTGCTCAATGTTTCATCAAAATACTTATTTGGCTTGTACATGTAAAGAGCATTCTACTGTTTGCCTCTGCCTGGTTTTTTTACTGTATGTGGTATTATGGGTTTATATGGCTTTAGAATATAAAATTAAATATTGTTTATTTGTTTTTCTCATAGGCAGCTGTAACAGAAGTGCAGTTTGGTCCAATGAGACTCCACCAAGATCAACTTCAGGTACAGTATTGTGACTTTAGTAGCAGTTTGTTTATTGTCAGCCTTATTTGCATGTGTGATGACAAGACTAGCTTTGTAAGTGGTACAAGGGGCACGTCAGGCTTTATAGCCAGGGGTTGATAAAAATGAATATGCGTCCAGTGAAAATTGGAAACTGAACTTCACTACTTCAGAGCTGTTTTTGAGGAATGAAAATGTCAGGATGACTCCTAAAAATGACCCCCCCCCCCCCCCCCTTGTAATTTCTAAAATCTTTATGCAAGGAATTAAATGTTATTTTTGCTTTGCTCTGAAAACATACTGTAGGTACAACGTTGCACTTACTGCCTGTATGTTTGGGGAGTAGTGTTGCCCATTTACTTGCAAGAGGGTAGACACACCAGGAGGGGTAAAACAAATGATTGATGATCTAGGTAGACAGGAGGAATGGTCAAAAGCGTGGCAATTATAGTTTAATGCCCAAAAATGCAAAATCGTGCACTTGGGTCTCAAAAATCCAAAGGCTAAATATATTATTAATGGTGCTGTAAAGCGCTGCAGAATAGGTGTGCATTATATAAAATAACTGATAATTATAATAATAATAATAATAATAATAATATTGGAAACTACTGAGGTGGAAAGGGATGTAAATATCACTATTTCAGGTGACTTAAAGGCAGGTAAGCAATGTAATAAAGCAATGAGGAAGGCTACTTAGATGCTTGGTTACATGGGGTGAGGAATCAGCAGAAAGAAAGAAGTAATAATGCCACTGTCATTGGTATGGCCTCATCGAGAATACTGTGTTCAATTCTGGAGGCCATATCTTTACGAGGATATTAATATGCTAGTGACTGTACAAAGAAGGGCAACTAAAGTGGTGCTTGGCCTACGTCACAAAACTTACCCAGAAAGACTAAAAAATCTTAATTTGTATAGTTTGGAGCAAGGAAGGGAAAGGGGAGACATGATAGAAACTTTCAAATATATTAAGGGTTTTGACAAGGTACAGGTGGTTAACATTTTTCAAAGGAAGAGAGGTATTAGAACTCGAGAACATTCACTGAAACTGGAGGGAGGGAGGTTCAGGGGAAGAATTTGAGGAAAAATGACTTCACAGAAACGGTAGTGGACAAAGGGAATAGCCACCCATCAGAGATGGTATAGGCAAAGACTGTAGAGCAATTTAGACATGCATTCGATAGACAAGGATATCCTTACAAAGAAATAAGGATCAAATAGGATCCTTCTATTTGGGTTGCTCTTCTTCTCCACCACCACCCCTAAAACTTAAAAAATGCCATGCATTCAAATATGTAGTGGCAGCACATATATTGGTGGCACACACGCTTCCACAGTGCCTGCAGAGCTGATACCTAACTCCCAATCACCACCACTTCAGATGACATGTATAAAATGGTTCTGAAGGACTAAGCGTATTCTGCATAAAATCCAGCCTAAATGTTCTGTTGCCACCTCATACAGTTCATTCAAATATCTCTTCTCAGAAACAGATTGCATTAGTGCATACAGCAGCAGAAGCCTGCATATTGCAGTAGCCACACCACATACGCCATGCAGCTGCCTGTCTTCCCCCATCATAAGATGTAATGACACGCTTCCCTGCCATCATAAGATGTAATGATACGCTTCCCTGCCATTGTCAGCATTTGCACACACTAGTCCATGCCCTCTGTGCAAGGAGTTAGCAATTGTTCAAAGAAAAGCCCAATGAAAAAAAATGCAGTTTGTTGCCTTTAAAGCTGCACTGCCAGGTAGGGTGTAAGAAAATTTCTTCTGACTTGTACCCTTGGCCATTTTAAAGTGGTGAGTAAGGTCGGACTAGCCCTATGGGGCAATTCCCAGTAGGGCCTGTGCTAACCGGCCACACCCCTTCAGCATGGGCCCCCACCACTGCATTCCCCTGTTGGCCCTTCATGCTCCAGTCCAACACTGGTGGTGTGCATAATGTTTTATAGATGCTCTGTCAGCAATTTTCGAGTCCCGGGAAAACCTTTCCCTGGGACTACACTATGGGGAAGTGGGAACTGAACACATATTGCCTATGCTTGCTGATTATAATAAGAACTGCACCTGCCTTCTGATCTGCCATCAATGTAAATTGGTGAGTATTAGAGCAGAATAAAAAAGAAAGTTTCATAGAAAGCTGTAAGCTTTGGTGGAAGTTTTTGTTCCGCACTTTTGGAGACTGAAACTCTCCGGAGTAAGATTATGAAGTTGTTCTGTACAGAGAGGAGAGTAGATGGTTGGCAGCTGTTGTGGAAACAACAATAAAATAAAAATATTACATTTAGAACTATCTTGAGATCAAATTGTAGCCCAGAAATAGCTGAAACTGGAAGATAAATGGACAAGCATTATAACCAGTCTTGCTGTCTGGTATATATATGTACTTTATTAGGTATGCCATTCTTACAATGAGTCAGATACCCCTGTGTCCCAGAACAGGGTGAATTGTTTGTGGCATGGGTTACACAAGTTGCTGGAAACATTCCTTAGAGGTTACGGTCCATGCTGACATGAACGCGCCATGCAGTTGCTGCAGATTTGTTGGCTGCAGGCACATCCAGTCCTCCACATCCCAGAGATGCTCTATTGGATTAGGATCTGATGGCAGTGGAGGCCATTGGAGTACATTGTAATGTTTGAGGAACCAGTGTGAGATGATGTGTAATTTGTGACATACAGGGCGGGATGTAATGCCACCCGAGTTCGGCAGCCGTGCGGGATTCTGGATGAACTCTGACTTTTTCTTAAAGGGGCAGTCACTTTCAAGGCCTTACAAGGACTTGTAAGTGATTGCCCCTTTAAAAAAACATCCCATTTCGGCAAGGCCTTGTAAGTGATTGCCCCTTTAAAAAAACATCCCATTTCGGCAAGGCCTTGTAAATGATTGCCTCAAACCTGGGCGGCATTACATCCTGCCCTCAGAGGGAAATGTATTAAGCCTTCCAAAGAGCGGAGAAGTGGATACATTGCCTATAATAACCAGTCAGCTTTTTAGCTAGAATTTATTAACTACATTCTATAAAATGAAAGAAGATAAATTGCCATGGGCACTTCTACACTTGTCCACCTCTCTACTCTTAAGACGGCTTGGTACATCTCCCCTATGGTGCACTATACTGCTAGAAGTAGCCATTGTAAGATATGTAGGCTTTGACAATAAAGGGATGCACATGGCGAGCAACAATGCTGAGAACCCCTGCGGCGCATGCGTTAGAGTGAACGCACAAAGGCATTGCTGCGATCAGGTCGGACAGCATCAGAAAGGTGTCAGAAAAGTGATGGGTGTTCCTGAGCGGTGGCTGCACGGTGGCTACTAGTGCACACAAAAATGGGCATATTATGGGAGTGTGGCGGGCATGTAAATGCAAGCGACTGCGCTCACAGATGCACAGCTGCAGGCATAGGAAGCCATGGTCATACAGAGACCCTGCACCTGCCCCAGGGCTGGTGCAGGTTTCTATGGTGCGACCAATGAGGGCATGTAAGGACTCTTTTCTGCAGACCACTGCTGTAACGTATGCCTACTTCTATTGGTATCTCCTTTCTGTCAGCGTGACATAACTAACATGAAGGCGAAAGTAATTCCATGAATGACAACATAAATTCAAACTGTAAAGCGCAATGGAATATGCTGCACTATATAAGAAACTGTTAATAAATAAATAAACTGTTTAATGAAGGATTTCTGTTTTGCGCACCATTCTCTAGAGAGCGTTGTACGTGTTATCTCATGAGGACCGCAGACCACCTCGCTTTGCCGTTAAAACCTGTATACCTAACAAAGTGACCACTGAGTATATGACAAATGGGTTATTGTATGCTGTTTGAGCACACGGACTTGAAGTGCTATCCATAACTGACCATAAAAAGAGCTCAAATGCCTTTAGGTATAACTTATTTCTGTAATGTAAATGGCAAAAAAATGCTTGAGAATCTGCTAACTGCTTGCTGTTCCCAAGGGCATGTATGGAACTTTTCTCTTTAGGTCTGTAGCCCTACAGGGAAGTGGTTATTTCAGTGTTACAATAAATACAACGTACATTATGAAGGATTCTTTATAGTAAGCAGGTGACCCTCTGTCTATAGAATAATCAGTTGGAATATAAAGAGTTTAAGGTGGACTTTTCAACATGTATTAACATATTTTAATACAATACTAGATCTAATGGTATATACAGTATCATATGCATGTTTTTTTTTCCTTTTGTAATATTTAATTCTCTTGTACTGGCTAATTGTCCCTAATGCCAGCATTATGCTAAACTATAGTATGACGTAGAGATTTGGAATTCAGTTCTTTAGAAATCCAAATCAACCCGAATTTTGAGGCTCCGAACTGAAACAAGTCCTGGTTCGGAACTTCTCGCGATTTGAAATTCAGATTTTAAAACCACATTTTGGGTTTTATAGGGCAAAAATGACTATATTTTAGCTGTTTTTAAGAAACCTAGAAATCCAAAACCCAGATTTGGATTTTAAGGGGTATATTCAATTGAAGTTGAAAACTGCCGTTTGTCGAAAAGACTGCAGTTTTCGACTTTTTAAGGTCGAATCCAGACTCTGACACAAAGAGGGTAATTCAGACCTGATCACTGCTGTGCGTTTTCGCACAGCGAGCGATCAAGTCTCTACTACGCATGCATATGCACCGCAATGCGCCAGCGCGTCAGACGACTGCATCGGACATCGGTGCATAGCGACGGGATGGTGTGAAAAAAGCAATCGCACAGCGATCGCAAGGTGACTGACGGGATGAGGCCATATGTGGGTGGCAACTGACCGTTTTAGAGGAGTGTCTGGGAAAACGCAGGAAGGACCAGGCGTTTAGAGGGAAGGGCTACTGACGACAGTTCCGGCCACGATCATCGCAGCGGCTGAGTAAGTCCTGGGCTGAGCAGAAACTTCACAAACTGATGTTTGTGCAGTTCTTCTACACATGCTATCACACACCTGCACACAGCTAATACCCTCCCCCTGTAGGCGGCGACTACCTGATCGCAGGGATGCAAAAAACGCACCCTAGCGATCAGGTCTGAATTACCCCCAAAGAGTCTACTGCACTGCTAGAGAGCACAGAGCCCTGCACAAGGCTTGCACATGGGCCTTCTCCTCATAAGCTGCCCCTGGAAGGGAAGAAGACAGATTCAGCAACATAGTACTTCGATTTTTGTAATGCACGGCGAACTTTCAAATTAGCTTTCTGAGGCTTTATGTCAAAACAAGAGAAAATATAAAAAAATAACATAAAAAGCGATAACAACATGCTTAGTGTTTTGTGGCTTTTTGATAAATTATTTACAAGATGAAAATATTATTTCAGATAAACGCAATTGAGACATTTTAAAGTCATCCTCTCTTCCTTCTCTCTCTCTCTCTCTCTCTCATTTCTGTTAATTAGGTACTTTTAGTATTTGCCAAAGAAGATAGCCAGAGTAATGGATTCTGTTGTGCGTGTGAGAAAGCAGGCTTTAAGTCTAACATTGCCAAGACACCAGAATCTGCTTTGGAAAGCTTTTTAGATAAACATCATGAAATTATCATTATCGATCATAGGCAGACACGATGTTTTGATGCAGAAGCTCTATGCAGGTAAGATAAACTTAATTACATGTATTTTTTTTTTTTTTAAAGTCTGAAAGTAACTAATATTATTGTCATTTATTTATTTATTGTTAAATGTTTAGATTAGATTTTATTGCGAGTGATGTGATGTGGGATTAATGAATCATTTTTGGATGTTAATACATTCTTCAAGTATTGCTTTGTAGATCAGTATGAAATGTCTTTTTCAATTTATGATATATCAGAATATTTATGTAAACAATTGGAATAAAGGACTACAGGTGTTAAAAGACGCCAATGTGAGGCTATAAAATGTGTTCTTAATTGAACAGAATGTGGTCATTTGTATTAGAAGTACAGGGGTCACTGATCCCACATAGCTTTTCATGCAAGATTTAATCTGCTGTGCCAATATCCTCAAATGAACAGTAATGCCAACAGTTAAAATTAATTTCTGTGGACACTGTGCAGTGGAGTAGGTACTGTATCTGTGTCTTTGGGGGTGATACACCGGTGAATGCCTGCCCATCAGTGTCTTTGGAGGTGATACACCGGTGAATGCCTGCCCATCTGTGTCTTTGGGGGTGATACACCGGTGAATGCCTGTCCATCTGTGTCTTTGGAGGTGATACACCGGTGAATGCCTGCCCATCTGTGTCTATGGGGGTGATGCACCGGTGAATGCCTGCCCAGCTGTGTCTATGGGGGTGATACACCGGTGAATGCTTGTCCATCTGTGTCTTTGGGGGTGATACACCGGTGAATGCCTGCCCATCTGTGTCTTTGGAGGTGATACACCGGTGAATGCCTGCCCATTTGTGTCTTTGGGGGTGATACACCGGTGAATGCCTGTCCATCTGTGTCTTTGGAGGTGATACACCGGTGAATGCCTGCCCATCTGTGTCTATGGGGGTGATGCACCGGTGAATGCCTGCCCATCTGTGTCTATGGGGGTGATACACCGGTGAATGCTTGTCCATCTGTGTGTTTGGGGGTGATACACCGGTGAATGCTTGTCCATCTGTGTCTTTGGGGGTGATACACCGGTGAATTCCTGTCCATCTGTGTCTTTAGGGGTGATACACCGGGGAATGCCTGTCAATCTGTGTCTTTGGGGGTGATACACCGGTGAATGCCTGTCAATCTGTGTCTTTAGGGGTGATACACCGGTGAATGCCTGTCAATCTGTGTCTTTGGGGGTGATACACCGGTGAATGCCTGTCCATCTGTGTCTTTGGGGGTGATACACCGGTGAATGCCTGTCCATCTGTGTCTTTAGAGGTGATACACCGGTGAATGCCTGTCCATCTGTGTCTTTGGGGGTGATACATCGGTGAATGCTTGTCCATCTGTGTCTTTGGGGGTGATACACCGGTGAATGCCTGTCCGTCTGTGTCTTTAGGGGTGATACACCGGGGAATGCCTGCCCATCTGTGTCTTTGGGGGTGATACACCGGTGAATGCCTGTCCATCTGTGTCTTTAGGGGTGATACACCGGTGAATGCCTGTCCATCTGTGTCTTTGGGGGTGATACAGCGGTGAATGCCTGTCCATCTGTGTCTTTAGGGGTGATACACCGGGGAATGCCTGTCAATCTGTGTCTTTGGGGGTGATACACCGGTGAATGCCTGTCCATCTGTGTCTTTGAGGGTGATACATCGGTGAATGCTTGTCCATCTGTGTCTTTGGGGGTGATACACCGGTGAATGCCTGTCTGTCTGTGTCTTTAGGGGTGATACACCGGGGAATGCCTGCCCATCTGTGTCTTTGGGGGTGATACACCGGTGAATGCCTGTCCATCTGTGTCTTTAGGGGTGATACACCGGTGAATGCCTGTCAATCTGTGTCTTTGGGGGTGATACACCGGTGAATGCCTGTCAATCTGTCTTTGGGGGTGATACACCGGTGAATGCCTGTCCATCTGTGTCTTTGGGGGTGATACACTGGTGAATGCCTGTCCATCTGTGTCTTTAGGGGTGATACACCGGTGAATGCCTGTCCATCTGTGTCTTTGGGGGTGATACATCGGTGAATGCTTGTCCATCTGTGTCTTTGGGGGTAATACACCGGTGAATGCCTGTCCGTCTGTGTCTTTAGGGGTGATACACCGGGGAATGCCTGCCCATCTGTGTCTTTGGGGGTGATACACCGGTGAATGCCTGTCCATCTGTGTCTTTAGGGGTGATACACCGGTGAATGCCTGTCCATCTGTGTCTTTGGGGGTGATACAGCGGTGAATGCCTGTCCATCTGTGTCTTTAGGAGTGATACACCGGTGAATGCCTGTCAATCTGTGTCTTTAGGGGTGATACACCGGTGAATGCCTGTCCATCTGTGTCTTTGGGGGTGATACACCGGTGAATGCTTGTCCATCTGTGTCTTTGGGGGTGATACACCGGTGAATGCCTGTCCATCTATGTCTTTGGGGGTGATACACCGGTGAATGCCTGTCCATCTGTGTCTTTGGGGGTGATACACCGGTGAATGCCTGTCCATCTGTGTCTTTAGGGGTGATACACCGGTGAATGCCTGTCCATCTGTGTCTTTAGGGGTGATACACCGGTGAATGCCTGTCCATCTGTGTCTTTAGGGGTGATACACCGGTGAATGCCTGTCAATCTGTGTCTTTGGGGGTGATACACCGGTGAATGCCTGTCCATCTGTGTCTTTGGGGGTGATACACCAGTGAATGCTTGTCCATCTGTGTCTTTGGGGGTGATACACCGGTGAATGCTTGTCCATCTGTGTCTTTAGAGGTGATACACCGATGAATGCCTGTCCATCTGTGTCTTTGGGGGTGATACACCGGTGAATGCTTGTCCATCTGTGCCTTTGGGGGTGATACACCGGTGAATGCCTGTCCATGTGTGTCTTTGGGGGTGATACACCGGTGAATGCCTGTCCATCTGTGTCTTTAGGGGTGATACACCGGTGAATGCCTGTCCATCTGTGTCTTTGGGGGTGATACACCGGTGAATGCTTGTCCATCTGTGTCTTTAGGGGTGATACACCGGTGAATGCCTGTCCATCTGTGTCTTTGGGGGTGATACACCGGTGAATGCTTGTCCGTCTGTGTCTTTGGGGGTGATACACCAGTGAATGCTTGTCCGTCTGTGTCTTTGGGGGTGATACACCAGTGAATGCCTGTCCATCTGAGTCTTTAGGGGTGATACACCGGTGAATGCTTGTCCATCTGTGTCTTTGGGGGTGATACACCAGTGAATGCCTGTCCATCTGAGTCTTTAGGGGTGAAACACTGGTGAATTCCTGTCCATTTGCATAGTGTGCCTTCCAGGCCTCTACATTGCACATGCTTAGAAAATAAGCGCATGCGAATTCGGCTGTGCTTAGTTGTAAACAATTCAGATGCATTGATCATTATGACCTAAGAGATAGAACTGGGGTGGGAAGAGGCAAAGATCAGTGAGGGCATGTGCAGACTGGCACGCTTGTGTTCATACACATAATAGGAGGTGACTCTTTTCACCTTTGGAGCAGGTGAAAGTGTATTCACACACAAGGCCATTAACCAAACTATACCAACGTACATCACTTCGCTTATCACAAAATATCTCCCAACCCGACCTCTTCGCTCTTCACAAGACCTGCGTCTCTCATCCACACTCATTACTCGCTCCCACTCACGACTGCAGGACTTTCATCGGGCTGCACCCACTCTGTGGAATGCCCTACCACGCACAATAAGACTCTCCTCTAGTCTCCAAACCTTCAAGCGTTCCCTGAAAACTCACCTCTTTAGGCAAGCGTATCAAATTCCAGAACCGCCCACATAACTTTCATAAACTTTCCTATCAAATTGCATCCAGTCTGTACAGTCCACACATATCCTCACATGTCTTCTCATTCTATGCAATAGATAGGCATATGTACACAAGGAAAGGTGCTATTTCCCTATAGATTGTAAGCTTGCGAGCAGGGCCTTCCTACCTCTATGACTGTTATCACACAGCTTGTTGTTGTTATTTCAAATTGTAAAGCGCAACGGAATTTGCTGCGCTATATAAGAAACTGTTAATAAATAAATAAATAATTCTGACGATGCTGTAAACCAGGCGCACATTCTGCCAATGCATCTAAAGCACGTAGCTCTGCATATGCGTAACCTTACAATATACTATAGGTCTGAACATGTTTCTCTTGCATAATGTGCAGCTGGAAGTAAAATCTAGTGCTGACTAATTGGGATTTTATTCACTCCTTCATGACATCTATACCGAACTTAGTTATACTATGCTTAGCAATCTGTATAGTCCTTGACCTAGAAATGGACTGCCAGGCAACCATCTGACACACGTAGACTATCATTTCCATTGTGTAGACTGGTGCCATTGTTTGTATCCAAAACCTGACATTGATTTTAATGTTTCCTTACTGTCCAAATTCAGTTAAAGACTTAAAATATCAGTTGTTGCCTCTCTAAATACACATATACTGTATAAACTACTAGTGTGTTCAGGGCAGGTTAGTTTTTATGAATGAGATAAACTTGTCTGTTCATGAAGCAGTGAAAAGAGTGGAGTACCATGGTAACCACTCAGCATTGAAGTAACATTTATCAAGTGCATTCTATAAAATTACATGTAGCAGCTGATTGGTTGCCATGGGCAACTTCTCCACTGGCTCACTTCTCCACTCTTTTCACTGCTTCATAAATAGACCCCGTAGTTCTTTACGTGTACAAGTGTTTGGCTCTCACTATGAACATACAGTACTCTGATATGTGCCACCACTGTACAGAGATCACTAGTTACATCTTCATACTCTGCAAAGCATCGGGTACACCCAGCCTGGTGATGGGAATTAGTAATAACAGGAGCAGGTGGGTGAAATATGGGGTGAATATGCCAGCTTGTATTCTGCTTGTCATTCATTCGTTTTTGCATGACTGCTTGGCACTTATGTAAAAATGTGTCAGTGCCCTGAATGGGTAACCTAGTTTTGCTGGTTGCCAAGAGGCTCTGGTGGTAGGGACCATTTTTTAAATAACACACACACACATATAATTGAATTATTTGTTATGTTTGCAAACCATTTTTTTTGCCCCATGGTTACAAATGGAACCTGTACCCGCTCCATCTCTCCTGCACCTTTGCAGCACCTGCCAACAGTCCAATTTGGTCCGGACAGTTAGTGTGTCATGTTCCATTTCAGTTAGCGTTATGTATATGATTGTATACTATTCCAAATGTACTGGAGTGGGCATAATACATGGGATGGCACAGGCTGTGCATTGGGAACTGCTAGCAGTTATTTGCTTTTAGTATCCTTGCTTATATGTACTCTAATTCCGTTTAATTGATGACAATAGAAAACAAACACCCATGAAAGATTATGCTTTTACTTACCGTACCTATCTCTGTACCTATCTATGTACCCTCCCCAGTATATGATATTGTGTGTGCTTAAAGGTGTACTCCCCATTCATTGTTTCTCTGGTACCATTTTCATTTCAAATCTGAGATGTTTCTGTGGAAAAAATAATTAAATGTCAGCAATAATGAAATAATTATCACCCTGTGCTGTCCATCTACAGTATGGCATAATTGTGTACCAGTCTGGGTATATTATAAAAGCTGATGTTTAAGGCTTTACAACCTCGAAAACACTACCTCCTATAACTATCCACAAGAAATAGGGGGAGCTTTTTGTAAGTACGTTTCAGTTTCATTTTATTATTATTTTAATAGCAAAATTCCGAAAACATTGTATATTTCATGTCTTTTGCCAAAGCTACTTTTAGGTCTTTCCAGGCGTATGTATTCCTTTGTACAAGTTCTGGTACATTCATAGTGCTGGAAATGAAGGTATAGATTTTAGGGATACATTTTTCAAAGCTTTGTACGAGATAAAGTGAGAGATAGTAATTTATCTCTCTCCACTTTATCACTCTCCAAGCTTTGATAAAACTAGCCCTTAGTTACAAACTTTTTCACCTTATACCGTAGATATATCATGTGTATTTAAATACATAAGTGCTTAGAGTTTGGAGTACGTGGGTATAGCGATTGGGGTGATTTTTGTAGATTTGGGATCACATGCATTCTGGTGTTTTTCAGTATAGTTTTGGTTTTGCATGAGTGTGTAAAATTTAAATTTTGCGGGGTGGATTTAAATTTTTTTTTACATGTTTTCCACTTTTCTTTATAGTGTTCATATATATGAATAAAAATATTTTATTTTTGTACAATATCCATATCCCTCCTACATCTACGTCTGTCCAGCAGTAGATCACTTATGTACTAATGCAGAATAGAGCTGGATTGTTCACTCCCCTCTTCCCTTGACCCCCCACCCCCCCTTTTCCCTGACATAGCCTCCACAGCTGGACAAAGCTTTCATAGGAACCACAAATACAATATAAAGAAAAAACTAAACACCACACAGCCTCTCACAACACTATGCAGCAGAACATAATGGAGATACTTCTGGACTCAAGTTTATGGGCATTCAGAAAGTATCAACACACTGGAGGGGCAGAGACCTGGTGACTAATAATACATGTGAAACAATAGATTTATACATTTCAGACTTTACAGCCCCACAGATTGAATATTGACATTGTATTGAATGCAAGTATATATATATATATATATATATATATATGTTTACTGTATACTTTAACAACACCTGTTTACACCTTATAACAACTCCTTTTTTACATATTCTTATTTGTCATTAAGCACTAACAATGTATACAAGCTGCATTTTTGCAATGTATACAAGCTGCATTAACTCATACAAGCTGCATTTTTACTATGTAACCAAATGGATTTTAATTGACAAGACTTTAGTCTATATATTGTTATTAGGCACATGGTTGCCGCTTGTTTACCCCACCTCTGGGATGTAATTTCCTCTTCTGTAATGCAATCAATAAAGTTTTTTACGGTATAAATAACATGCCATTTACAAGCCCAGCCATCCCTGAGAAGTGTCTGTTGGGCATGAAACGCAGTGGAGCCGCTGGAGATATACAGCACCGACAGCAGCGCCTTCACTTCCGGCTGTTTTTACATGGTTTTTTTTCATATGTTAGTACACATTTTACCCTGCATTATTACAGTAGCACTCCTTTTCTACCCAATGTTAACTGTTTATCTAACTGGGCAGTTTCCTTCATATCAGCGCAAAGTACTTTTTTCATATTTGATAGTGCAGAATATACACAAAATGATTTTGCAGAAACAGACCGCACCCATATTATTGTACGCAGACTTGCGCAATTCTGACGCACCTGCTTACGATGGGATGGGGGAAGGGAACAGGCAGTGTAACGTAGGCTGAGTACAATAAGGGTGTCCTTAAGTATTTGTGAACAGATGCAGATCAGCACAGAGATGCATATATGCCTGTCAAGGTCGTATCAATAGCAGTGCCTGATGGGGGTGTAAGTGTATCATACTGTATGTACAGTATCCATGATGTATTCTACTGTTGCAGACCTACACGCATATTGTGATATAAATGTTATTTTTACGTGTTGCTTTTTAGAATGTAAATTGCATCCTATATGCATTCAACTCTGCATAAGGCCCTATATAAGGAGCAGCCCCAGGTATGACTCTGTAACCAGAGACTGTTTAACTCCTCAGTTTCTGCATTAGAAGAAGAGGGGGCTCTCAATTTGTCACCATCTTTAAATGCAGTTTATAATCAGCATCTCAGGCTCCATTGAAGTGGGTAGTCTGCAAGGGGTATGGTTCGTTGGGTCGACAGTAACTAGGTTGACAGTGGACGCGGCCATTAGGTTGACATGGATAATGCCGACATGACAAAAGGTCGACATGAGTTTTAGTGCACTGTGTCCCCTCGCATGGCTCGTGATCTGCGGGCAAGGTGCCTCGCTCCTCTACCGCTGCGCTCGGCAAAGGTTACTTTCTCTGACGTCCTAGTGGATGCTGGGACTCCGTAAGGACCATGGGGAATAGCGGCTCCGCAGGAGACAGGGCACAAGAATAAAAGCTTTAGGATCAGGTGGTGTGCACTGGCTCCTCCCCCTATGACCCTCCTCCAAGCCTCAGTTAGATTTTTGTGCCCGAACGAGAAGGGTGCAGGCTAGGTGGCTCTCCTGAGCTGCTTAGAATAAAAGTTTAATTTAGGTTTTTTATTTTCAGTGAGTCCTGCTGGCAACAGGCTCACTGCATCGTGGGACTAAGGGGAGAAGAAGCGAACTCACCTGCGTGCAGAGTGGATTGGGCTTCTTAGGCTACTGGACATTAGCTCCAGAGGGACGATCACAGGTACAGCCTGGATGGGTCACCGGAGCCGCGCCGCCGTCCCCCTTACAGAGCCAGAAGAGACGAAGAGGTCCGGTGAAATCGGCGGCAGAAGACAATCCTGACTTCAGACTAAGGTAGCGCACAGCACCGCAGCTGTGCGCCATTGCTCTCAGCACACTTCACACTCCGGTCACTGAGGGTGCAGGGCGCTTGGGGGGGAGCGCCCTGAGACGCAATATAAATGATAATACCTTAGGTATGAAAAAATGAAAAATGAAAAAATTAAGAAAAAAATTAGAAAAACTTATGTCGACCTTTGACATGTCAACCTAGTGACCATGTCGACCTAATGCATGTTGACCAATAGTGGTCGACCTACTGAGGGTTGACCTAAGTGTTGTCGATCTAAAGACCGGATACCGTCTGCAAGTGTCCCTTGTTTCATTTTGTTGCATGAAACAACTGAAGAGTACATGGGGCACTTACAAATATATGAGGACTGGTATAAAAGTAAATGTGCAGGGAAGGTGCCTTAGGGAGTGATGTACTAAAGGGATAATGTGTCCGCATTTCCCATATGCATCAACCTCCTTGAACCCGGTGGGTAACGCCACCAATAGAAGCCTATGGACTTATCTCCGCAATACCCTCTGAGAGGGTTCCAATCAGATCCCTCCCAGCTACCCTGGTGGCTGCCAGGTCACATTGCGCATGTGCAGAAGGACTCCTGGGTCCTAAACCCGGAAGTCCTTCTATTGCAAAGCACAGCTCTTATCGGGAGAGGTGGTACTGTAGAATAAATGTTTGGGTTTGCCAGCCATATAACATTAGAGCAAAACATCTCTGACACAAACATTACTCGTTATTACTATGTATACATGAAACTCAACTTCTATTGAAAATATGAAAAATAAGTATTTTCTGTGTAATTTCCCTTTCATTAATGCCTGCACCCAACCTAAGCACATGGCTATGCCTTAATGGCTATGCAGTGCCGTAATCACACGCCAGTAAGTGGAAATGCTTCTGTGGTATATACAAATCACCTGTAGATGCGTGCGTCTGCCCACGCAGCTTGCACAGTGCTACAAAACTGCAAGATCCGTCCACCAAATGGACTTGTGTGGAACTCCACATCACCCCCTATGTGTGGAACTCCACATCGCCCCCTATGTGTGCAACTCCACATCGCCCCCTATGTGTGCAAGCTCATGCAGCCAATACAGGTATGATAACATGTTGCTGTCAGACACTGAAAACCCCTCCAGTCAGTGGGAATTTGAAGGTTTCTATTGTAGCTAATTACTAGTTGCTAGAAAAAGAGCAGTTGAGAATACATTTCATATCATGGTTCAGATGTGTTGTAAACCATAGCAACCAGTCAGCTAATTGTTATTCGTAGTCTTCTATGGATGTCAGATGGGTCCTTTCATCGCTAGCGTTTTCCCAGCTAGAACTTTCATATCGCTCGATCACTCCTGTGCTGACACATGTAAGTGAAGGGGAGCGATTACTGTCAGAAGACATTACAATGCAGCCTCTTCAGAGCTTAATCACTACCATGTGACTGGGAGGAGAGTTCTCCCTTCACTCCAGTGTATCAGCACAGGAGCAGTCAAGCGCTATGAATTGTAGCTCTTTCTAGCTGGAAACACACTGGCGCTGAAAGCCGCCATCTGACAGCACCCTTAGAGCCTGTTTGTGCAGTTCTGCTGGCGATTTTGTCACACTCCACCGCATGGCACTATTCACAGCAAGTAGTCTGCAGAATGTCTGCGCTTATGTAACCATATTGATCCTTTATGGCCTCAAGTCGTAACCTATGGGTCAGAACCCAAAACATGGCTTGTCAGACTCTTTAGTATGCGTAACCATTACTTGCTGTCTGCAGACCTCTTATGTTCTATCACATTTAGAATGTATACATGCCACCGATCCTTATAACAAATCTGTACATGGTGATGCCCCCAGTCCACTTTGCCAACACCACCAGTTCAAGTCCCAGTTGGGGACCTCATCAGCTTGTCTATGCCCCCTGCTTCCCCCATATGCAGTGCCTGCTTCTGTAAATTGTATAAATACATATTTTAGCCATTTCATGACCAGATATTTTATACCCTTATGACCTGACATCATTTCACAGTTATACATCGAATCATTTATTAACTAATTTGTTAATGTTTGTATCCTACATAGTATTTTTTTATTTTACTTTTTGTTTTTTATCTTACATGGAGAGTACTTTAAGGTTCTCTGTTCTCCTGCATAAGTGTGCATATTGTCGGATTGTTATTATTAATAGTTAATTGCATAGCGTGCACATATTATGAAGCACTTATATATTTTAGTCATTATTTCAGTCATTTATATCAGTCCCTGGCCCAGTGGGGCCTGCAATATATATATATATATATATATATATATATATTCCCTAATACATGAACACGCACGTACACACTAGGGTTATTTTCCATTTATTGTTTTGTAAAAAGCCAGTTAACCTACCAGAATGTGTTTGGAGCGTGGGAGGGAGCCAGAGCACCCAGAGAAAACCCACTGAAACGTGGGGAGAAGATACAAACTCTACACAGATAGGGCCTTGGATTGGGATTTAACTTTTAACCACAGTGCTGTGAAGAGGTAATACTATCCACTGGAACAAGTTAATATATATATAAATATATATATATTCTTTTTCCATATAAGTAATTTTTTCATAACTGGAAAGTAAAAAATAAAGGTAAGTAGCTAATACCCCTTTCAGATATAAACCTTGGCTTTAGCCTAGGTCGGACCCCGGACACTGAAAAAAACACACATTCAACAAAACAGGTGTATCGGCGGGCGAATTCACCAATCCACCTGTTTTTCAACGTGTCGGAATTTCTGACAAGTCTGAAAAACGGCACTGGAATTGAATAGGTCGAATCCAAATTCGCCCTAAAAAAGTCGAAAGGTGCAGTTTTTTCGACTTGTTGGAAATTCCAACATTAATTGGAGCTGTGGTTGCCAATTACACACTCCAAAAAATATAGTTTTAAATTGAGGTTTTGAAAGGGAGCTTGGGAGTTGGGGTCCCCTCAACTGGCAATCCATCTATTACTCGCACCCCTTGCTGTACCCCACGTTTGATATTGCAGTGGTTAATTTGCCCTTGCTGTCAGACTGGTCAGTCGAGACTGCCAATAAATGTAAAAGGCAAATGCAAATAAATGAAGCAGTCAATTTGTAAAAACAGCACTGCAGAGCAAGCACTTCTGAGTGCAAATGCTAAGGAGAGTATCGGATTCCATTCCTAAACCCATTTACATGCTTGTACTAGAATTCACAAACTCATGTAAAGTTTATTTGGACACCTATAGTGCTGAAAATAAACCAATACGTTAAAGTTTTGGGGATTTTTTTCCAGCCATAAGCCACAGAAATGAAGCAATATGTACAAATATTCCCACTATTAGTTGGAAGAAAAATAAAAAGAATTTCAGCTAACATCTCTAACATGTTTTCATGGTTTTGGGTACATAATTGAGTATGGTGGGATTGGTTATATGAATTGAGAATTATTATTTTTTCAA
This sequence comes from Pseudophryne corroboree, assembly GCF_028390025.1. NCBI lineage: Eukaryota > Metazoa > Chordata > Amphibia > Anura > Myobatrachidae > Pseudophryne > Pseudophryne corroboree. Next base: position 264,597,145 of record NC_086449.1, on the reverse strand, counting down.
ATAAATTAATTCTTTGAAGACTTGGTTTATATTTTCTTGAAGCGATAAATCCTTTGCTTTCTCAATATCAGTAAATCCTGGCAGTGCGTCATGTAACTATGCAGACGTCAGTTCCTGGTGCTGTGATGAGCAATATGCCGGTAACAGGCTGTTTCTCCGTTGGGCACAGTAATAGTGGTGTGATGTAATGTTGCAATAATTATGACTATCATTTCTAGATTCTGGAGATCTTGAAGCGTCCTGTCAGCCTAGTTCACATGAACTGGCTGCAGTGGTATAAGCCGCACATTTTGCTCTAATACAAACATCTATTTTCTTAGTTTTGTATATTCGTTAATGGAACACTTAAAGCACTAAGTTTTCTTTAAATCAACTTTTTAAAATATGATTTTTTTTTAAAAGGTATTTTATTACTATTTATTTTATTCTCTAACATTCAGGTCCATCAGAGCTATCAAACCCTCAGAAAACTGTGTCATAATTGCTGTAGTTAGAAGGTAAGTATCAATATCATTACTAAACTGTATCCCTTTCTTCAGTCTCATAACATTGTAAAGTAAATAACTGTATTATACGGTCGTAGTTCCCAAACTTTTTTGAATCACTGTACCCTAGAGTATCAGCATTTTTTTTTTTATGGCACCCCTAGGCCAAAAGTGTCCTATGAGGAAATGCAGGAAAAGTTATGAAATGAATTGAGCATATATGTCTTTCTTACGTTCAGTTATGTGGTGGGGGTCAGGGTTGCGCATCTGTTTGTCACACACACATATGTAATACATGACATCAATAAGATCACAATCCTGTCTAGTAAGCATCTATATTCTTGCAGCCAACAAATATACACATATATACATAAGAAACAACAGTGGATAATCATCTGTTTTCTGTGTTTATTAAAGAAGGGGTGTGAAAAAAGTACAGGACAGGACAAAAGGTAACACATAAGGGAGTTTGGGGAGGGGGGTGTTGATAAGAGTTTGCAATCGAAGAAGTGTTTGTCACATATTTTATGATTGGCAGCTACAAGCTCTGGTTTTGCCTATTACATGGACCATAGATATTTTGATTTGGTCCTGGTTCACCAACGTGGGGCACTCCTCCATGTGCCCCACGGCACCTAGTTTAGGAATTACTGTTGCTTTGATGGCAGCTTTGCACACTCTTGGCATTCTCTCAATCAGCTTCATGAGGTAGTCTCCTGGAATGGTTTTGAATTAACAGGTGTGCCTTGTCAAGAGTTAATCTGTGGAATTACTTTCCTTCTTAATGTGTTTGAGACCATCAGTTGTGTTGTGCAGAGGTAGGGTTAGTACACAGTGGACACCCCTATTTGGCTACTGTTGTAATCCATATTATGGCATGAACCACTCAACTCAGCAAAGAGAAACAACAGCCCATTATTACTTTTAAGACATGAAGGTCAGTCGATACGGAAAATTTCAAGAACCTTGAATGTATCCTCAAGTGCAGTTGCAAAAACCATAAAACGCTATGATGAAATTGGCTCTCATGAGGACCGCCCCAAGAAAGGAAGACCAAGAGTAACCTCTGCTGCAGCGTATAAGTTCATTAGAGTTACCAGCCTCAGAAACCGCTACTTAACAGCACCTCAGATTAGAGCCCACATAAATTCTTCACAGATTTCAAGTAGCAGACAATCAGTGTGAATCAGGACTTCATGGTGGAATTGCTGTGAAGAAGCCACTACTGAGGATGAACAACAAGAAGAATATAATTGCTTGGGCCAGGAAATGCAAGGAGTCAAGAAGTGCTCAGCATCTCTGGGAGCTCCTTCAGGACTGTTTTTGGAAACCATTCCAGGAGACTACCTCATGAAGCTGATTGAGAGAATGCCAAGAGTGTGCAAAGCTGTCATCAAAGCAAAAGGGGGCTACTTTGAGGAATCTAAAATATTTAACATATTTTGATTTGTTTAACACTTTTTTGTTTACAACATAATTCCATATGTGTTCTTTCATAGTTTTGATGTCTTCAGTATTACTCTACGATGTAGAAAATAATTAAAATAAATAAAAACCATTGAATGAGAAGTTGTGTTCAAACTTTTGACTGGTACTGTATATTAAAATATAGTTAAAAGCACATATAAACCACTGTGCTTTTTTGTATATCTTTAAGGGCGATTACGAGTCTGTTCTGTCTTTATTAGATATGCTATGGAACAAAACCATAAGTTGCATTCTTATTCAAGACAAATTCATTATGTAAACACTTCTTAGTCGCATCTCATTACATTTGCAATGTGTTCCCATTAAGATGAGTTTACGTTTTCAAATGAATTATAATGTTCAAAATAACACACTACAACACAATCTAAACACACACATAGTAATCCAAATACTGTATGTTTGTTCTCAGCTCAATGATTTTTATGTACACATCTGTGTATATATGCATAACTTGCATTATAATGCTTATTAAATGTATATTTTAAACACCAGTGGCTATGGCGCATAAGAAAGGCATCGCCGTTCACAGAGAGCTCTGGCTGGAGAATCCACCTTTGTGTACCCAGAAAATAACATGATTGCTTCTTGTAGGATTGTTGTCAATAGTGAAGACAGCCATTTGGTCAGATGCACCCACTATTAAGAAGAGTATGACTTATCAATTCAACACTGAAGGACTTCATTATTAAAATGCATGAGGCCTCCTAAAATTAATGAGGTGCTGCTTACTTGTGAATTCATAAGCAGTATTCCCATGTATATGGTTCAGCCCACAAATGGCTGCATTCACTGTGTATGAACACCTGGGCACTTTGATCACCACCAGCTTTGCTGGGCCATGAAATCTGCTGGGGCATGAAATCTTTCTAAACGTTAACGTTCACCATAGTCTACAATTAGAGAAGCTGTACATATTAAGGCTCAATTATGAGCCATTGAATAATGCTAATGGGTAGCACATATTTATCAGCCCAGCTCATAAGATGGTGCATGTTGACACCTGATATGGAAGGTTACCCGAGCAAATATTGGCAGGTTGGCACGCTCCAATTAATTTGTAAAATAGAAAAAACACTTGTACATTATCATTTTGGTTCCATTCATTTCATTACTTACATTTAAATGTTTCTCCTAAACTACTGCTTAAGATAGTGGTTCCAGAACTGGGTGCCTAGTCACCCTGGGGTGACACGAGGCTCTTGCAGGGGGTACCTCAGGTTGGTGGTTCAGGCCAAAATAAGATTTTTCATGGGCAAAGTTATAGGCAATTCCAGTTCTGGTGGATGTCAATCATAAAACATGTGGACAATCAGAATCACAACTCTGTCCACCACGACATAACTGAACTTAAGGATGAAAAGGAAGGACACTTACTTAATTTAATACTTTTTGCCAAATGTATTAATAAAAAACTTTTAGCCTTGAAAAGAATGCTGACACTCTATGCTCCGTGATTAAAGAAAGATTGGGAACATTTCTAGAAGATTGAAAGAAAGAGCACATCAAACTGTATATTATTTTAGGATTTGTGCACATATAAATATCTAAGTCTTGGAAAGTTATAAAGTGGAGAGAGATAAAGGGGCTTATTATCAATGAGTTTTATCATACGCAACTTGTTGGGTATGATACATGGTGCTCCAGCCAATCTGCTGCTGTCATGTGTTTGATAAATGACAGTTGGGAGCTGATTGGCTGGAGCACCATTTATCATACGCAACGAGTTTTATAATTCACAACGAGTTTTATCACTTGTTAATAAATGGGCCCCACAGCCTGTACCATTGCAGTTGGGAGCTGATTGGCTAGTACCTTATCTTTCTCCAATTTATCTCTCTACAAGGCTTAATACATCTTCCCCCTCGTCTTTACAAGAAGTGACATTGCAATCTGCCATGCTCTCTCCAAAAGAGACCGAAAAAATGTATAATGCTGTTGTTGCTACTATCGTAGGTCACTAAGTTGTGCCCAAAAAAGTATCCCCATTTGCACTTGGGCATGTTTGTAACTGAGACTTAGGGGTATATTTACTACAGTGCTGGTTTATAGAAGTGGAGATGTTGCCCATAGCAACTAATCAGATTCTAGCTATTATCTTCTAGAAGGTGCAGGGTAAGTCAAATCTCATTGGTTGCTATGGCAACATCTCCACTACTATAATCCTGCACTTTAGCAAATATGCAGTACCCTTTACTGTGTGAACTGCATACAGTCCAGTCCAATTAGATTTTTAATTGTTTTTTTTAGATTCCTCTAAATTGTTGTTAAAAAAAAAAAAAAAAGCTTTGAAATCACATTTCAGTATGAAGCAGTCTGAGATTCGTATTCTTTGTGTATTAATTCTCTATATGCAGCCCGCCAGCTGATCGCTGCTGGGATATTGTGTTAGTGCTTATTCTGCTAATACACCTTCTTCTCATTTGTCATGTTCTGCTACCGAAGACAAAGTGACCGAGATGAAACGTCGATAATGCCCCTAATATCTGCTGGATTTACCAGGGTATGTGCAAATATTTCCAGCCTGCTAGACTGTTTACCTAGGGAACTGCTATCATTTGTATTAGTGTGTTTTGTAGAGTTTTAGGTATATTTTGTTGATTTTTATCATTAATGCAATTCCAAAATGTACGTTTCAGTCTAGGTAACCTGTTAAGGGCCCTCATTCCGAGTTGTTCGCTCACTAGCAGATTTTAGCAGCATTGCACACGCTAAGCCGCCGCCCTCTGGGAGTGTATCTTAGTTTAGCAGAATTGCGAACGAAAGATTAGCAGAATTGCGAATAGAAATTTCTTAGCAGTTTCTGAGTAGCTCCAGACTTACTCCTACACTGTGATCAGCTCAGTCCTTTTCGTTCCTGGTTTGACGTCACAAACACACCCAGCGTTCGCCCAGCCACTCCCCCGTTTCTCCAGCCACTCCCGCGTTTTTCCCTGACACGCCTGCGTTTTTCCGCACACTCCCAGAAAACGGTCAGTTTCCGCCCAGAAACACCCACTTCCTGTCAATCACACTACGATCACCAGAACGATGAAAAAACCTTGTTACGCCGTGAGTAAAATACCAAACTTTTGTGCTAATTTACTTGGCGCAGGCGCACTGCGAACATTGCGCATGCGCAGTTTGCGACTAATCGCTCAGTAGCGGAAAAAAATAACGAGCGAACAACTCGGAATGAGGGCCAATGTTTGTACTTTTTCATGTAGAATGTCACTCATTGGGCCAGATTCAGAGATGCACACAATCTCGATGGTTTGCGTTCATCTCCGATGTTTTCAGACCTACGCATGCTCAGAATCTGTACTTCACATGTGCAGATCTCGCTCGGTCTCCAATGGCGGTCACTTTGCCCCCTAAACCGCAGCATGATTCACATTCTGCGGCTGGTTGGGATTGGGAAAGGATTCCAGAAAGCATGGGGGAAGGGGGGGGGGGGTCGTCAGGGGTCAGCCCCATTTTCTGGGTGTGCTGGGGCCAGTGCCCTGCAGCTATTCTGACTAACCGGACTATTACTCGGATGATCTAGTGTACCAGTTTAGCCAGTAGCACTCACTTTCTTTTGTTTGGAAATCCAATCCATAAAATCCTTGTTACTCCATTACAATTTACCTATTGTATGGAAAGTAAATATTTGTACTCAAGAAACAGTTACATATCTCTTTCAAATAAGAAAAATCTTCAGCTGTAGTAGCTCTGTGGTAAATTTATTTTAAATTCACTGGTGTCTATATACTAAGCCTTGGAGAAAGATAATGTCCCACCCAATCAGATCCTAACTTTCATTTACAAACACAGCCTGTAATACAGCAGTTAGGAGCTGATTGGCTGACACTTTATTTCCTTCCACTGTATCACTCTCCCAGGCTTTCCTTAGATTTGATATTGCTGGAATTTGTATGTATGATAATCCGGTCTGTTTTATTATCTGCTCATCTCATAGGCATATTGTGGTGTAGTAAACTATTCTTACCTTATGCTTTTATCCATCCCTTATGAAAAATTGCCATGATAAAGACACAGGTTATGATGTTAAACGGAAATTGACATGAAATTCAGTGGTAATTTAGTCTTTTACCACTTTACGTTTTATGTTGTAGTGGATTTGACTTTGCCTGACCTTGGGGGCATTCTTCTGATGGGCCTGTATTATTTATTATTTATTTATTACCAGTTATTTATATAGCGCACACATATTCCACAGCGCTTTACATAGAATATTTGCCCATTCACATCAGTCCCTGCCCCAGTGGAACTTACAATCTATATTTCCTATCACATGTACACACAGACACATTCACTAGGGTTAATATTTGTTGGGAGCCAATTAACCTATCTGTATATTTTTGGATTGTGGGAGGAAACCGGAGCACCCTGAGGAAACCCACGCAAGTACGGAGAGAATATAGAAACTCCACACAGTTAGGGCCATGGTGGGAATCAAACCCATGACCTCAGTGCTGTGAGGCAGTAATGCTAACCATCCGTACTGCCCTGTATCACTTTTAATTGTTTTAAACTTATTATTCTTCACCATTGTACAGTATAGTCTAGTCTAGGTGACAGCAATGCTGATTTCAGCAGGTGAGTGTTTTTGCTAGTAAAGTTGGCCATATTACAGCTGTTTACACTGAACGTTGGACCCAGGTTAATCCCATGTCGTCGCCTTTTACACTGCACCCATGTCTGTCCTGCATGAGACGCCCTTGAGGTGGTCCTCTGCATACAGGTCCACCCCCGAACAGCCTCCTTCACACTCACCCACAGGACCTTGTTTCTGTCATCTACCTGATGCTCCAGGACAAGATGCTCCCCCAAGTCTGTGCTGCCGCCTTCTGCAACCTGGTGAGTGACCCTGCTGCCTCCTGCGCTGCCTCCTTCTGCTCACTGCGGCTGAGGCAAATAACCTGGGTCCCCCATTCACACCGCAGCGTATCCGACACGGGCATAACCCTGGTCATAAACAGGGTCACAAACCCGGCACACATAACCCGGGTTGACCCTTTCATATCAACGCACGACCTGGGTCCAAGGCTCAGTGTGAAAGGGTTATTATATAGGTAGCAAATGGGGCTCCCTCCTTATTCAAGTTACAGGAACAAACAGAAGGTGTGGCATGTGAAATGCGTATTAAAGAAAGTGCAAGTTGCCCGAAGAAGAAAAAAAAAAGACGTGAGTCACAAAGAGAAGTGTATGAGCACTACAGAAAGAAGTTTCACCCAAAAATGGCAAATTGCGTTTACATCCAACTCTGAATGAGGTTCAGTGTGTGTATAGAAACCTGCACACTATCACTTAGGGGTCTATTCATGAAGCAGTGAAAAGTGTGGAAAAGTGAGCCAGTGGAGAAGTTGCCCATGGCAACCAATTAGCTGCTCTGAATCATTTTATAGTATGCAAATTCTAAATATTACGTCAATGCTGATTGATTGCCATGGTCAATTTCTCCACTGGCTCACTTCTCCACTCTTATCACTGCTTCATGAATAGACCCCTTAGGCCGGCCTGGATGCTGCCCATAATTCTCATTATCTCTTCATATTCTGTTTGTATTCCTGGACAAAACATCAGTGTGTGTGTGTAGGCAGACTATCCATTATCTATGCTAGTGTAAACAATGGGCAGTTCTGTGTTACAAATCAAATGTGCTAGAAAATCAAATCAAGAGATCACAACCATTTTTTTACGTTTATCAGCATTTACTGATTATCGTTCATATCCATACACTGACAGATTGTTGTCCAGAACATTAATAAGCCTGATTTGAAAGATAATATGATATCTTTAAGTATATAGCAAGCATGGGAGATAACAGGGTAAAGCAGTTTTGAAGAAAAAAAAATGCACAAGTATATAAAAGTTGATACATTTATTAGATAACTTTATTGGTTATCATTTCACTAAAGCTGGCCATATAGTGCAGGATAATCGTGCAAAGCAGCCGGCCCAAAAACTGGTTTGAACGATTATCGTTCAGTAAATGGACCTGAACGATAATTGTTCACAGTGTGATAATAGCTGCAAAACAGTCTGAATTCAGTCTGGTTACCAAACCTGTTCAGTCCACCCCAACCATTGTTCAGCCAATGTCATGCCGTGAATGGAAATCACCTCCATATACTGTGAAGTGTGTGTTGGCACTCCAGTTACCATCCCATTACACCTCCCGTCAGATGCACTGTCGTCGCTGTTTGGCAAGCTTAAGTCTCCTTCTCATGGTAGACTGCAACTGAAGGTATTACATGTTACTGTTCATTTATACATAGAGCCACAGTCCCAGTTTCTCGGAATTTGGAAATTAGGCACCTGACAGTGTTATGTGAAATTGGAGGTCTTTCTGGGTGCCAGTTGTTAAAATCTGCAGCTATGACACGGAAACTTCGTTCTCCAGACATCAAAATGACCTCAATCCTCTCCTCTTTTGTCAAAGCCATCTTCAGTTACCTGCAGCAAAAATAGTGTTTTAACTTTTGAACCGTAACTGCTATTTCAAATCTGCAGCAATAAACTTTTTAGCAAATTCTGATGTTGTTTGACATGTTACACGACCCCCTTTCAATTTGAAAAAAAATTAGTTAGATTCAAGATGGCGCCCATGTTCGATACATACCCTAAAAGATAGCCCACCTCACCCATACCTTACTGGAGTATTCGGTTTTCCTATTTCTTGCACAGTTTTTGAAACAAAAGGGTGTACTGCGGCTTTTGAATCACCCTGTATAATGAGTTTAACTCCTATTTGCATACATTTGGGACCTTCTGGGACTATAAGTGATCTCATCGTGGCCCTGCCCCTGCAGCATAATGTGATAATTGGCCTGTACCATATTTTCCTAAAGTTTTCAGAGTGTTTAGATGCTGATACCTACAGTATCTACAGTAACTGAACTAATCCAGTTACACTGTAAGGCTTGTCTAAAAATAATGGGGTGCTTAGTGTGCTATGGATGGACATCCGGTATATCTGTAGGTTTGTAATATGCTGGCTTTCATGTAAATTCATTTGTCCAGAGACTGTATGTATGCAAATTAATGTTTCATTTTTATAAAAACTGCAATAAAAAAAAAAATCAGTTTTCATTTTCAGTTTACAACTAGAAATCCTAAGAAAGACAGCCAGGGAACTACAGGCCAGAAGGGTCTATTCAGACCCGAAGGCAGCTGCACATCTGTACGCAGCGCATCGGCCGCAGTGAGCATGCGCGACCCTTCACCTTGCACCCGCATACGCAAAGTGATTGACATTGGCGGGCGTAGTGGAGGGGGCGTGACGATCCAGCGTTTCGCGGGCGTGGTGATCAAAAAGGGGGCGTTCCAAGGGAAAAAATGGTGCTGGACCGGCCCCCAGCATGTGAGTAGAGAGACGCAGATCTTGCGGGATGCAAGATCTGTGTCCATATCTGTATAACCCCCAGAGTTCAGAAAGATGACTTACATTAAAACAGTGTCCAGACCTAATTCTCCTGGTTTAAGGCGGAACACTCAGCCGATTGGGGTAGTCGCTTCCGATCAGCTGAGTAGCGTGTACCCAGGTTGACCGCTTGCAATCCCCATACACACTGAGGGGGATATCCAATTAGCGCTGATAATTTACCGGGGCTAATTGTCCCACCGGGGGCTACCCTATTAGCCCCGATGAGCCGGCATGAGTGGCGGCTTATCACGGGTTACCTGTTACTGCCCCGGATGCAGGCTCCTGACAGCTTACGGTGCAGCGCTGCACCTCCAGCTCCCGCGGTCCCATGACCGCTGCCGGGGGAAGATGGGGGATGCGGGTCACGGCGCCGCCCCGGTTTCCCCGCCGGGGGTCACAGCAGCCTGCTGCTGCGGCAGACATGGGACACTGCAGGTCACTGCAGTTATCAGGGATTTTGTTTCGCCTGCATCAGACAGGCAAAACCAAATCCCCGGAAACATCCCTGTGTTCATGCGAAAATGGGGATGTTTCTACCGAAAACACACAGGTTTCACTGAACATGTGTGTTTTCGGGAGATAATGTATTTTTTACAGGTGATAAAATTGGATAGCCTGTAAAAAATATTGGTAAAACATTGGAAAAAAGTGTGAAAAACTGCAGTTTTTCGCATCCGATGTTGTTTTACCTCTAATAGTTTAGTTTGTATGTTCTTATATGGTTCTTTGGAGATCGGCATCTACAATATTAAACTGCACATAAGATGTGACCTCCCAATACGATTGTTACAGGTGTGTTGTTAGCCATTTATCATCTATTGCTACTGCATACACGAATAGGGTGATCAGGTTCACTATTGTATATGTGTGTACCCAGCATTACAGACAACCCCAAATTGTAGGGCAGACTAGATGGGCCTATGGGTCATTTGCACTGTCAAATTCTATGTGTTTATGTTTAAGAAGTTTTCTGGTGATTAATTTCTTATCAGAACTGAGCACAGAAGGAACTTATCCTTGTGGTCTCAGAAGATGTGGGACCAGCACACACATCCGGTGGGTAGACACAGTGCCACTCATCCATGAGTTTTTGAAAGTTAGCAAAAAACTGAAAAAAATCTACAAAAAGATCTTTCTAGTGTTGTCAGTAAAAATAATAATAATAATAATAATAATCCAGAGATCTAAATGCCCAACAGTGTCCCCAACATATTCAGAACATTCCATAATCTACACCAGTAAGTCCCCCATACAACTGTTTTCTATTATATAGAAACAAGATATGCTTCTCAATCACTGGGGTATCAGGCCCTAAGGGGTATCCCAGGAAAATTGGGGAAGGGGCTTCCTCAAACAGCCCCTCCACCACGTCACCACCACCCTCTATCAAGGGGTTCAATACCAATGCAATTAGCAATGATATAAAACACAAACATATCCAGTACTCCTATAATGGAAAAAAAAGTATGGGATAGCATAGGGAATTGGAATTGCCAAGAAAGTGAAAGCTCCCATAATGCTTAGGGCCATCCTAATTTTTATTGCAGCTGCTGATCGTCAATCGTATTAATACAATGGTGCCTTATTACAGTGGAGGAAGTTAGTGTTCAGTCTGTCCTCATGGTTTATCTGTTACCTTAGTAACCGTTCATTTTCTGTTTCTGCCTGTGATTTCACATTCCTCTACCTGGGTAAATAGGTTAGAGTGCTGTTACCTTGGTGTATTATGTGTATATACGATAGCGTTCTAGTAAAATTTGATTTTTTTTTGGATCTGAAGCGACGGGTTCATGTATGGAAGAAGCTTCCCCTTACTATCACGGGTCGCATTAACCTTATCAAGATGGTGATGCAACCAAAGTATCTTTATCTATTACAGCACTCTCCTACTTATATCCCCAAGAAAATATTCACTAACATTGATAGTGTGCTTTCCTCCTTTGTTTGGGGCGACAAAACGCCTAGGGTTGCCCTGAGAGCTCTGGTTAGGGCTAAATCAGATGGAGGTTTGGGCTTTCCCAATCTCCGGGCCTATTATATAGCTGCTCAGCTTGCACACCTGTCTAATTGGATTCTCAGTAGGGATAGTCTCACATTTGAGAGATTCTTTGCCGAGTGTGTGGGGTCTCATTTCTCCCCTCTCCAGTTTCTTCTTTCTGCCTCTTCTACTGCTGGTCTTTCTCCTTTACTCCGTCAATCGCTACTTGTGTGGCGTCAGGCTCACTCCTATTATTCATGGCAAGGCACAGACTCTGACACGCCACTTTGGTTCAATCCAGGATATAGGAAGTTGTTGCAGCTCTCACAGGACAACATATGGATTGGGGCGGGCCTTACCACAGTCTCGCAACTGTATGATAATGGTGTTTTCAAGTCTTTCGCACAACTGAAGGAGGAGCTTGAAATATCCAATAGATCCTTTTATCGCTATCTACAGCTCCGCCATGCGGTGCAGGCACAGTTTGGGGCCTCGCCCCCGCCCATTTCTGACTCCCCGATTAAAGATATGGTTAGGAATTTGGGTGCAAGACACCAAGTTTCCATTCTATATAGTAGTCTGAATGCCCACATCTGTCCGAATATATTTGACCAACTTAAACTCAAATGGGAACAAGACATTGGCCCAATTGCAGACGACCAGTGGCTACAGGTGTTGAGCTCACTTAAATACTCTACTCAGTGTATCAAATATCAGCAGGTTTATTTCTTTGTTCTGCATAGGACATACAGAACTCCAGTTTCTCTGTATAAAGCAGGCCTACGGCCTGATAGTACCTGCCCCGGATGTGGTGCCCTTGACTCTACTTTTTGGCACCTATTATGGCTGTGCCCCACAGTACATGCCTTTTGGGAAGCAGTTTGGGCGGACATTCTGCTCACTGAACCTACGCTGCCCCCCCTCTCTCCTACTATGTGTATGTTTGCGCTAGACTTAGAGGAATCCTACTGCCCGGCACTATACAAATATGTTCTTTGCCTGACTACCTTAGCTAAGGTGATTATAGCGCGTAACTGGTTTGCTACTTCTTCCCCCAATGTGTACAACTGGCGAGCCCTAGTAAATGAGGTGTCCGGACATGAGAGGTTTACACATAGATCTAGAGGGACCCTACCCCATTACTTTAGCAAGTGGGACAGGTGGAATACCTCCCGTCTGGCTACAGCTGGGGCACTATTCTCTGACTTATTGGGGCTTCATATTTGAATTTGCGATGTTGCCGTGACACTTATTATCTTTTTCCATGTGACACTGTGACACAGATGGTATTAATTACTGTATTTTTCCTGTAATTTTTTTTTCTTTGTTTTGTTTGTTGTTCTGGTTTTGTTCTGTATTTAATGTTGTTGTTTTTTTTTGTTATCTTGTCCCTGTGAAAAACTCTAATAAAAAACTACACAAGTTAAAAAAAAAAAAATGTGATTTTTTTTTTTTTTTTTTTTAGATGTTATTATTAGAGTTACAATGCTCCTTATGTCTTCATAAACACTCATATGTGTGTACTAGATCAAAGTTGTTGATGTCTGGTCTTATGTAAGCCGTAATACTTTTGAGGAGTGTAGCAGGTGTTGGGCATGAAGGTATTTCCTACAGGGAATACCTTCCTCATATAACTTGGACTCAAGGTCTCCTGCTATACGTCTATTGTGTTACTATTTAGCTAACAGCAGTACCCCTACAGTGTTTTGTGGGTATTTTTGATTATGGGTGCTGCGCCACGTACCCTGGGATGGCATACAAGATTTTTGCTATACCCTCCTCCAGTGCCGGAGATATTCTTTTTCCCCCTGCTATTGTTTGGGGTTGGATGGGAATTTCACTTCTCTCCTTAGGAGAAAGAGTATCCTGTAGGGCAGGGGTGGGGAACCTTTTTTCTACCAAGGGCCATTTGAATATTTATAAAATCCTTCGGGGCCATACAAAAATTATCAACTTAAAAATTTGCCTGCCCCCAGTAGTTATGACCCAGTAGATATGCCCCAAGTCAGTAGTTATGCCCCCAATCAGTAGTTATACCCCCAGTAGATATACCCCCAGTCAGTTGTTATGCCCCAGTAGATATGCCCCCAGTCACTTGTTATGCCCCCTTAGATATGCCCCCAGTCAGTTGTTATGCCCCCAGTCAGTTGTTATGCTCCATTAAATATGTCCCATTAGATATGCCTTCTAGTAGTGCCGCTTACACACATACATTAAAAGAAAAAAAACACAATACTCACCAGCCCCGCTCCTGCTTCCAGACCGCTGCCCTCTGCTTGACCGCCCGCTCCTCAGAACTATGGGAGAGACATCATGACATCTCTCCCATAGCACCACACAGACGCACACTGCCAGAGCCGTAAGCCGGAGCTCAGGAGTGAGCTCCTGCATCCAGCTGCTGCTGAGGGGAAGAAGCTGGGCGCCTGCTAGTAACAAAATCTCAGCGGGTGCCCGGCATCTCCACTTTTAGGTGAGCCTGGCCGGGACCGGATCAAGGGACTCTGCGGGCCTGAGGTTCCTCACCCCTGCTGTAGGATACCACCCAGACATCCCCCATTCCCTATGTATTGAGAAGTACCTGCTGTGAAACAAATTACGATCTGTATGTGATTACATGAGAGTTATCTCTATGGCCTTGTGCACACTGGTGTTCACTTTTTGCATTTAACCCACATTATTAAAGCGTTTTAACACATGCTTTATTGCTGATACTCCAAGATAATAATGCAAAAGAATGTACCTGTACACACACACACTTATAAGTGCCATTTAGAGGCATTAACACTCTGTAAAATACGTGTCCTGTGTATTATTCCCAGTACATTAATAAGCATGATGCTATCGCTGTATTAAAACGATGGCAAAATTCCTGGGGATGAATGATCACAATGCTCACCTACGTTCCTCCATGAGAATTCTAGTACAGCAGCAGTGATATTGGTGGCCTGGTGTTACATGCCAAACAATTGTATTGCCGAGCCCTTGCGCCTGTCGCAGAATTGCTATAGTAGTTAGTCTACGTCTTATGACTAGTGCTGTTTTTTTGTGCCAGTGTGTAGCCCTAAGATTGCTTTGTGATAGTGGTGATGCTATTGATGGTGGTAGGTGATGATAGTAATGTGTAGTAATTGTCTTGAACAATGTTCATGCTGTAGGGTTCTATATTGCTGCTGAAATTGCTTTTGTTAATGATTATAATGATTGAGGAGCTTTCGCAGTGCTGTAATCCTGACAGGCTTCCAAGAGTGTGTATTCTGTGCATGTGCCTTATTAACTGCTAGGTGACGCCGGCTGGAATTGCTCATGACAATAACTGCCTTTCCTGGTATTACACTGGGAGAAAGCTCCTTGGTAGAGAGGCAGTGATGATGTCACTGCTCTAGTAGAAGGGACTCCTTTTCACTTCACTGCTAGGTCTCCCTAGCAACATCCTTGAAAAAAAAAAATGCTGGTAGGCTTTGCAGAACATATGAATGGTGTCACGGGCCGCTAGCATTGTAATGCTCTAGATAACTTCATAAGGAATCATTTTACAAAGACTCCTGTGTGAGTTGGATAATGAAATTTAAAGATTATGGCACAGACCTATGTTTAAATGGTGGTAGAAAGTAGCTGTTACCTAAACAATTTAGATAGTACTCAATAATATAAATGTACCTGTATTAGCCAAAGATTCTAAGGGTATGTGCCCAAGGTTGGCTGTATATGCACCCTTGTTACATTGCTATGCACTTATGGACTCTATTGAGCAGCGGTAGGAAGCACCTTCTGATTTTTCTGGTTCTCAGACTTCCCATAATGTGCTCCGAGTACCTTCCAATATCCCCAAGTGGGAAATCAGGACTAGGCTGATCACGTCCCTGATTCATATAAAACATGCCCTTTCTGTGTGGGGCTATGTCTACTCAATAAGGCAACGCTACTTTAGGATCCAAATATATGGGTTACTCATAGTATGTAAGTGTAATTAGGGGTAAAACCGCTCTCAAACGTAACAGAATCTCATACATTCAGCACTCAAAGGCTTCAGATGTATTACCGTTTTATACAGTATGTAGATTAAAAGGCTATTAAAACTAGAGATGTGCGTTCAGTTTTCCTGAAATACAAACACACCCAAATTTAGGGATTCCGAGTTGAACTAAGCACCGGCTCGGGTCTGTTGTAAGTTTGGAACTCGGATTTAAAAACGGAACTCGGGTGTTGCATTGAATTAAAACAGGTCCAAATGACACGATTTTAGCTAATTTTATTAATTTTTATAGATTATTTTTTATGCATGTTTATCGATTTTTAATTTAAAGGAATACAAAACTAAAGCAAAAACAGAATCCGAACCAAAACACTGGTTTTGCCAAAACCAAAACATGATGATGAATTAGCACATCTCTAATTAAAACCATTGCTTTTATCTAGGAGGTGACAAATGGAAACGAGTGGGCAGTGGGAAAGTCACAAAAGGTCTTTTATGAACCTGCAGAATTACTGAGTCATGCTGCAAATTCTGTTTTGTATTTTGCATCTATTTGTGCATGTATACACTAATCAATGCAATAAATGTATGGACCTACACATCAAGGTGTCTGTGTGCGTCAGAACTGGGCTTTTCTAGGTAAATGCTAGTAACTAGGCACACTCATGCACATTGTATCCTCAAATGCAAAAATTGGATTTCATTTTGCAGGATAAAGAATGTGAATAATGATCAAGCGATGGTGTAAGTGTATTTGCTGGGGTTTGTGGGATCACTGAGAAACGGATTTCTGCACATGCTGGGCTTGGCAGAGATAATTGTCCTTGCTCTATACTTTTGTCCCTTTCGGCTGCTCTTTTTAAAGGAAAGGACATTGATGAGTGCAGTTTTAATAATAACCACTAACATGTACAATGGTGATGAGTGTAAGTAAGACAGTTCAGAAGTCCTCATACTCTCATGCACACTTTCTTATTTTGAGGATAATTTCTACCCAGAACTGAAAAACTGTGTATGCATTTACTATATAGCACACGTGCTATATGCATTGTAGAGTCCAGGGTCGGACTGACCCACAAGTGTATAGTAGAAATGCCCAGTGGACCCCACTGTCTGACAGCCACACCTGGGTCTATGTGGATCAGTAATTTGGTGGAACAGGCTCATGGATGAATTTGGGTACGTGGTTTGTTTCTATAGAAACTACACTAAGATTAGCCCTCTTGCTAATCAAAGTGGGTGGTCCTGACACACCCCAGGCTCCTCCTTTATAAAGGGACACGGGTCCATATATATTAAAGCTTGGATAGAGATAAAGTAACAAACAACCAGCTTCTAACTGTGATTTTTCAAACACAGCCAGTAACATAGCAATTAGGAGATGATTGTTTGGTGCTCTACCTCTCCCCACCTTATTTCTCTCCAAGGTTCAATACACATACCTCATATCTTTGTATGTCCACTCTAATGGTTGGTCAGGTACCTCTGTGGTAGCTGGCCACACCCCCTCTGGTGTCTGACCGTACCCTTTAAGCTTGGGCCCAAGGGCGTAGCTACAATAGGTGCAGGGAGTGCGGCTGCTACGGGGCCCAGTCCGCCTCTGGGGGCCCTCTCCCTGCACCTATTTGTGCTGCCAGCAGTGGCGGGCTGGTACAAATTGATAGTGCTATGGCTGTTGGTGCACTGTGTATGCATTAATGTGTAATGTTCCTCTGCCTGCCTTCCAGCAACACTTGTCACAGCACGAGAGTATCACTGGGCACTGCAGCTCCGCCTCCGCCCGCCCATGTCCCGCCCTTACCAGCCTGTAGTCACGCCTCCTGGTTGCTTAATCCTCCCACCACCCGCCCTGCTGTGACCCATCTCCATTCAGGGTGATCCAAAATCCCCAGTGACCCAGCGCCCCGCATACCCTGAGAAGGCAAGGCCCAGTGCTGACCCAACATCTGGCTGCAGCAGCATAACACTGGCCGGTGATTCACGTGTCTCTCTCCCAGGGACCTCTCTTCGTACCTATGGAAGGATCACAGACCCTGTATTACTCATCCTTGCTGTCCCTGCACATGAAGAAAGGGGAGGGTGCGCGGGCTGGAGCCACGGAACCATTTTTATTTCTTTGCAGTGCGCTACAGGCACATCTGCTGTTCCTTGCTGCCTCCATCTCTCTTCACTGCCACTGATTCTGGGAGGAGGCGTGGCTGAGCCTGCAGGGACATCCCCGGACCACGGCCATGCCTCCTCCCTGTGTCAGTGAGGAGAGAGACGGAGCAAGCCTGGGAGAGCAGAGATATACCTGCAGTGCATAAAGCAGCCAATGGGGACTGAAGGTGAGTGTCCGCCGGCTCCACCCGCTCTCTGTCCATCTAATACCCCTTTCAAACCGCAGCTTGTACCCGGTAATTTGCCGTTTTTAGTAGAGATGAGCGGATTCGGTTTTACTCGGTTCTCAAAACGACATCTTATTGGCTCACGGATGTCACGTGTTTTGGATAGCCAATAAGATTCGGTTTTGAGAACCGAGTAAAACCGAGTAAAACCGAATCCGCTCATCTCTAGTTTTTAGTGGCTTCCTAAACGGTTCGAGCTGCGATGTGAAAGGGTCACCTTCAATTTACCGTTTACAAAATACCGGTATTTTGAAACGGTAAAAAAGCAGGGTCCTACCCCAGAAGATGATAGGCTGTCTCCATGTGTGATGTCACCAACCACAACCAGGAAACAGCTTGGAAAACACAGGAGACACATGAGAGAGTGGCTTTATAAACGTTTAAATGTGAAAAACACGGAAAAAAATGGCGTGGGGTCCCCCCTCCAAAGCATAACCAGCCTCGGGCTCTTCGAGCTGGTCCTGGTTCTAAAAATGCGGGGAAAAAATTGACAGGGGATCCCCCGTATTTTTAAAACCAGCACCGGGCTCTGCGCCTGGTGCAAAAAATACGGGGGACAAAACGAGTAGGGGTCCCCCGTATTTTTCACACCAGCATCGGGCTCCACTAGCTGGACAGATAATGCCACAGCCGGGGGTCACTTTTATGCCGTGCCCTGCGGCCGTGGCATTAAATATCCAACTAGTCACCCCTGGCCGGGGTACCCTGGGGGAGTGGGGACCCCTTCAATCAAGGGGTCCCCCCCCCCCAGCCACCCAAGGGCCAGGGGTGAAGCCCGAGGCTGTCCCCCCCCATCCAATGGGCTGCGGATGGGGGGGCTGATAGCCTTTGTTGTAAATGAAAAGATATTGTTTTTTCCAGTAGTACTACAAGTCCCAGCAAGCCTCCCCCGCAAGCTGGTACTTGGAGAACCACAAGTACCAGCATGCGGGAGAAAAACTGGCCCGCTGGTACCTGTAGTTCTAATGGAAAAAAAATACCCAAATAAAAACAGGACACAGACACCGTCGACAGTAAAACTTTATTACACACTGCCGACACACACATACTTACCTATGTTCACACGCCGACATCGGTCCTCTTCTCCATGTAGAATCCAGGGGTACCTGAAAATATAAAAATAAGAATTTACTTACCGATAATTCTATTTCTCGTAGTCCGTAGTGGATGCTGGGAACTCCGTAAGGACCATGGGGAATAGCGGCTCCGCAGGAGACAGGGCACATCTAAAGAAAGCTTTAGGATCACCTGGTGTGCACTGGCTCCTCCCCCTATGACCCTCCTCCAAGCCTCAGTTAGGATACTGTGCCCGGACGAGCGTACACAATAAGGAAGGATTTTGAATCCCGGGTAAGACTCATACCAGCCACACCAATCACACTGTACAACTTGTGATCTGAACCCAGTTAACAGCATGATAATAGAGAAGCCTCTCGAAAAGATGGCTCACTACAACAATAACCCGAATTTTTTGGTAACAATAATTATGTACCAGTATTGCAGACAATCCGCACTTGGGATGGGCGCCCAGCATCCACTACGGACTACGAGAAATAGAATTATCGGTAAGTAAATTCTTATTTTCTCTGACGTCCTAGTGGATGCTGGGAACTCCGTAAGGACCATGGGGATTATACCAAAGCTCCCAAACGGGCGGGAGAGTGCGGATGACTCTGCAGCCCCCAATGAGAGAACTCCCGGTCCTCCTCAGCCAGGGTATCAAATTTGTAGAATTTTACAAACGTATTTGCTCCTGACCAAGTAACTGCTCGGCAAAGTTGTAAAGCCGAGACCCCTCGGGCAGCTGCCCAAGATGAGCCCACCTTCCTTGTGGAGTGGGCATTTACAGATTTTTGGCTGTGGCAGGCCTGCCACAGAATGTGCAAGCTGAATTGTACTACAAATTCAACGAGCAATAGTCTGCTTAGAAGCAGGAGCACCCAGCTAGTTTGGTGCATAGAGGATAAACAGCGAGTCAGATTTCCTGACTCCAGCCGTCCTGGAACATATATTTTCCGGGTCCTGACAACGTCTAGCAACTTGGAGTCCTCCAAGTCCCTAGTAGCCGCAGGCACCACAATAGGTTTGGTTCAGGTGAACGCTGAAACCACCTTAGGGAGAAACTGAGGACGAGTCCTCAATTCCGCCCTGTCCGAATGGAAAATCAGATAAGGGCTTTTACAGGATAAAGCCACCAATTCTGACACGCGCCTGGCCCAGGCCAGAGCCAACAGCATGACCACTTTTTCTGTGAGATATTTTAACTCCACAGATTTAAGTGTGTCAAACCAATGTGACTTTTGGAACCCAAAAACCACCTGGAGATCCCAAAAGTGCCACTAAAGGCACAAAAGGAGGCTGTATATGCAGTACCCCTTTAACAAATGTCTGAACTTCAGGGACTGAAGCTAGTTCTATTTTGGAAGAAAATTGACAGAGCCGAAATTTGAACCTTAATGGACCCCAATTTCAGGCCCATAGATACTCCTGTTTGCAGGAAATGTAGGAATCGACCCAGTTGAATTTCCTCCGTCGAGCCTTACTGGCCTCGCACCACGCAACATATTTTCGCCAAATGCGGTGATAATGTTTTGCGGTTACATCCTTCCTGGCTTTGATCAGGATAGGGATGACTTCATCCGGAATGCCTTTTTCCTTCAGGATCCGGCGTTCAACCGCCATGCCGTCAACGCAGCCGCGGTAAGTCTTGGAACAGACAAGGTCCTTGCTGGAGCAGGTCCCTTCTTAGAGGTAGAGGCTACGGATCCTCCGTGAGCATCTCTTGAAGTTCCGGTTACCAATTCCTTCTTGGCCAATCCGGAGCCACGAATATAGTGCTTACTCCTCTCCATCTTATCAATCTCAGTACCTTGGGTATGAGAGGCAGAGGAGGGAACCCATACACTGATTGGTACACCCACGGTGTTACCAGAGCATCTACAGCTATTGCCTGAGGGTCCCTTGACGTGGCGCAATACCTGTCGAGTTTTTCCCAACGGTTTATAATCATGTGGAAGACTTCTGGGTGAAGTCCTTACTCTCCCGGGTGGAGGTCGTGCTGAGGAAAACTGCTTCCCAGTTGTCCACTCCCGGAATGAAAACTGCTGACAGTGCTATCACATGGTTTTTCGCCCCGCGAAGAATCCTTGCAGCTTCTGCCATTGCCCTCCTGCTTCTTGTGGCACCCTGTCTGTTTACGTGGGTGACTGCCGTAATGTTGTCCGACTGGATCAACACTGGCTGACCTTGAAGCAGAGGTCTTGCTAAGCTTAGAGCATTGTAAATGGCCCTTAGCTTCAGGACATTTATGTGAAGTGATGTCTCCAGGCTTGACCATAAGCCCTGGATATTCCTTCCCTGTGTGACTGCTCCCCAGCCTCGCTGGCTGGCATCCGTGGCCACCAGGACCCAGTCCCGCATGCCGAATCTGCGGCCCTCTAGAAGATGAGCACTCTGCAACCACCACAGGAGGGATACCCTTGTCCCTGGTGACAGGGTTATCCGCTGAAGCATCTGAAGATGCGACCCGGACCATTTGTCCAGTAGGTTCCACTGGAAAGTCTTGCGTGGAATCTGCCGAATGGGATTGCTTCGTAGGAAGCCACCATTTTTACCCAGAACCCTTGTGCATTGATGCACTGAGACTTGGTTCGGTTTTAGGAGGTTCCTGACTAGCTCGGATAACTCCCTGGCTTTCTCCTCCGGGAGAAACACCTTCTTTCTGGACTGTGTCCAGGATCATCCCTAGGAACAGAAGACAAGTCGTTGGAACCAGCTGCGATTTTGGAATATTGAGAATCCAATCGTGCTGCCGCAACACTACCTGAGGTAGTGCTACACCGATCTCCAACTGTTCCCTGGATCTCACCCTTATCAGGGAATCGTCCAAGTAAAGGATAACTAAAATTCCCTTCCTTCGAAGGAATATCATCATTACGGTCATTACTTCAGTAAAGACCCGGGGTGCCGTGGACCATCCCTACGGCAGCGTCTGAACTGATAGTGACAGTTCTGTACCATAACCTGAGATACCCTTGGTGAGAAGGGTAAATTTTGACATGAAGGTAAGCATCCTTGATGTCCCGAGACATCATGTAGTCCCCTTCTTCCAGGTTTGCAATCACTGCTCTGAGTGACTCAATTTTGAATTTGAACCTCTGTATGTAAGTGTTCAAAGATTTTAGATTTTAAAATCGGTCTCACCGAGCCGTCTGGCTTCGGTACCACAATAGTGTGGAATAATACCCCGTTCCCTGTTGCAGGAGGGGTACCTTAATTATCACCTGCTGGGAATACAGCTTGTGAATGGCTTCCAAAACTGCCTCCCTGTCAGCGGGAGACGTCGGTAAAACAGACTTTTGGAAACGGCGAGGGGAATACGTCTCGAATTCCAATTTGTACCCCTGAAATATTACCTGAAGGATCAAGGGGTCTACTTGCGAGTGAGCCCACTGCGCACTGAAATTCATTGAGAACGGGCCCCCACCGTGCCTGAACTTGTAAAGCCCTAGCGTCATACTGAGAGCTTGGCAGAGGTGGAAAAGGGTTTCTGTTCCTGGGAACTGGCTGATCTCTGCAGCCATTTTCCTCTCCCTCTGTCACGAGCAGAAAAGAGGAACCCTTTTGTCCGCTTGCCAACCAGGACTGCGCCTGATAATACGGCGTCTTATTTTGAGAGGCGACCTGGGGTACATCCCCTTTTTTTTTTTTTTTTTTTTAAGGCAATACTTCCAAATGCCGTTTGGAATCCGCATCACCTGACCACTTTACTGGTATAATTGGACAACGCACTTATACTTGATGCCAGTCGGCAAATATTCCGCTGTGCATCATGCATATATAGAAATGCATCTTTTAATTGCTCTATAGGCAATAATATACTGTCCTTATCTAGGATATCAAATTTCCAGTCAGGGAATCCGACCACGCCAACCCAGCACTGCACATCCAGGCTGAGGCGATTGCTGGTCGCAGTATAACACCAGTATGTGTGTAAATACATTTTAGGATACCCTCCTGCTTTCTATCAGCAGGATCCCTAAGGGCGGCCATCTCCAGAGAGGGTAGAGCCCTTGTTCTTACAAGCGTGTGAGCGCCTTATCCCCCCTAGGGGGTGTTTCCCAACGCACCCTAACCTCTGGCGGGAAAAGGTATACTGCCAATAACTTTTTAGAAATTATCAATTGTTATCGGGGGGAAACCCACGCATCATCACACACCTCATTTTATTTCTCAGATTCAGGAAAACTACAGGAAGTTTTTCCTCACCAAACATAATACCCCTTTTTTTGGTGGTATTTATATTATCAGAAGAGTGTAAACTTTTTCCATTGCCTCAATCATGCAATGTGTGGCCCTATTGGAAATCACGGTTGTCTCTTCACCGTCGACACAGGAGTCAGTATCCGTGTCGGCGTCTGTATCTGAGGTAACGGGCGCTTTAGAGCCCCTGTATGAGACGTCTGGACATGCACAAGCTGAGTAGCCGGCTGTCTCATGTCAACCACTGTCTTTTATACAAAGCTGACACTGTCACGCAATTTCAACAGTACATCCACTCAGGTGTCGACCCCCCAGGGGGTGACAACACTATTACAGACACTCTACTCCGTCTCCTCATCATTTTTCTCCTCATACATGTCGACACAAACGTACCGACACACAGCACACACACAGGGAATGCTCTGATAGAGGACAGGACCCCACTAGCCCTTTGGGGAGACAGAGGGAGAGTTTGCCAGCACACACCAGAGCGCTATATATATACAGGGATAACCTTATATAAGTGTTTTTCCCTTTATAGCTGCTGTATTGTTTATACTGCGCCTAATTTGTGCCCCCCTCTCTTTTTTAACCCCTTTCTGTAGTGTAGTGACTGCAGGGGAGAGCCAGGGAGCTTCCCTCCAACTGAGCTGTGAGGGAAATTGGCGCCAGTGTGCTGAGGAGATAGGCTCCGCCCCTTTCTCGGCGTCCTTATCATCCGTTTTCTTGTATGTTTTGGCAGGGGTTAAATGCATCCATATAGCCCAGGAGTTATATGTGATGCATTTATTTTAGCCATAAAAGGTTTTCTATCGATTTATTGCGTCTCAGGGCGCTGCCCCCCCAGCGCCCTGCACCCTCAGTGACCGGAGTGTGAAGTGTGCTGAGAGCAATGGCGCACAGCTGCGGTGCTGTGCGCCTACCTTTATCTGAAGACAGGAAAGTCTTCTGCCGCCGATTTTTCCGGACCTCTTCGCTCTTCTGGCTCTGTAAGGGGGCCGGCGGCGCGGCTCCGGTGACCCATCCAGGCTGAACCTGTGATCGTCCCTCTGGAGCTAATGTCCAGTAGCCTAAGAAGCCCAATCCACTCTGCACGCAGGTGAGTTCGCTTCTTCTCCCCTTAGTCCCTCGATGCAGTGAGCCTGTTGCCAGCAGGTCTCACTGAAAATAATAAACCTAAACTAAAACTTTCACAAAGAGCTCAGGAGAGCCCCTAGTGTGCACCCTTCTCGTCGGGCACAGAAAATCTAACTGAGGCTTGGAGGAGGGTCATAGGGGGAGGAGCCAGTGCACACCAGGTGATCCTAAAGCTTTCTTTAGATGTGCCCTGTCTCCTGCGGAGCCGCTATTCCCCATGGTCCTTACGGAGTTCCCAGCATCCACTAGGACGTCAGAGAAAGTTCAATATACTCACCTCAGCCATGGTCCAGAGATAAATCCACGTACTTGGCAAAAAAAGAAAACGAACACCCGGACCTGCGGACCGAAAGGGGTCCCATGCTAACATATGAGACCCCTCTCCCCGAATGCCGGGACATCACGTGACTCCTGTCACTGTAGTCCCTTCAGCCAATCAGGAAGCGCTACTTCCGTGGCGCTCACCTGATTGGCTGTGCACTGTCTGAGCTGTCAGACAGCGCATCGCAAAGCCGCTCCATTACTTTCAATGGTGGGAAGTTTGCGGCTAGCGGTGGGGTCACCCGCCGGTCAGCCGCTGACCGGCGGGTGACCCCACCGCTAGCCGCAAACTTCCCACCATTGAAAGTAATGGAGCGGCTTTGCGATGCGCTGTCTGACAGCTCAGACAGTGCACAGCCAATCAGGTGAGCGCCACGGAAGTAGCGCTTCCTGATTGGCTGAAGGGACTACAGTGACAGGAGTCACGTGATGTCCCGGCATTCGGGGAGAGGGGTCTCATATGTTAGCATGGGACCCCTTTCGGTCCGCAGGTCCGGGTGTTCGTTTTCTTTTTTTGCCAAGTCCGTGGATTTATCTCTGGACCATGGCTGAGGTGAGTATATTGAACTTTTATTTTCAGGTACCCCTGGATTCTACATGGAGAAGAGGACCGATGTCGGCGTGTGAACATAGGTAAGTATGTGTGTGTCGGCAGTGTGTAATAAAGTTTTACTGTCGACGGTGTCTGTGTCCTGTTTTTATTTGGGTATTTTTTTCCCATTAGAACTACAGGTACCAGCGGGCCAGTTTTTCTCCCGCATGCTGGTACTTGTGGTTCTCCAAGTACCAGCTTGCGGGGGAGGCTTGCTGGGACTTGTAGTACTACTGGAAAAAACAATATCTTTTCATTTACAACAAAGGCTATCAGCCCCCCCATCCGCAGCCCATTGGATGGGGGGGGACAGCCTCGGGCTTCACCCCTGGCCCTTGGGTGGCTGGGGGGGGGGGACCCCTTGATTGAAGGGGTCCCCACTCCCCCAGGGTACCCCGGCCAGGGGTGACTAGTTGGATATTTAATGCCACGGCCGCAGGGCACGGCATAAAAGTGACCCCCGGCTGTGGCATTATCTGTCCAGCTAGTGGAGCCCGATGCTGGTGTGAAAAATACGGGGGACCCCTACTCGTTTTGTCCCCCGTATTTTTTGCACCAGGCGCAGAGCCCGGTGCTGGTTTTAAAAATACGGGGGATCCCCTGTCAATTTTTTCCCCGCATTTTTAGAACCAGGACCAGCTCGAAGAGCCCGAGGCTGGTTATGCTTTGGAGGGGGGACCCCACGCCATTTTTTTCCGTGTTTTTAACCATTCCATCTTAAAAAAATAATAATAATTTTAAAAAATATATAAATAATACTTGTGCCTCCAAAAAAGACAAACCAAGTACCTAATCCCATCTAATAAAAATAGATATGCTTCAAGCTGCTGGGTTCCATCGTACGACTATCCAAATTATTAATAATGAATTAATTAGTGATTAATAATAATGTGTGGGCCAGAAAAGTCCATTTATAATGACAACCACTGTTTTCTATGGGTGAAACGGGTTCAGTGTGAAAGGTACCAAAACGGGAATGAAATGGTAATTTACTGGTTACAACATGAGATGTGAAAGGGGTTTAACTGCTCAGACCCGTTTTAAGAACCGTTTCAAATACCATTTCAAAAGCAGGTTTTGCGATGTGAAAGATAGTTAAGTGTGTGTGTGTGTGTATGTGGGGTGGGGGTGGGGGGAGAGTTGAGCTTGAAGTAGTTTCTACTTGGGGGAAGGGGGGGGGGGTTAGAGCAGTTTAGATTTAGAACTGAAATTAGTATGGCGCGGTGGGGGGGGGGGGGCGGGGAACTGGAGGCCCCCATGGAAATTGTGCTATGGGGCCCCCAAAGGTATAGCTATGCCCCTGCTTGGGCCCATACCACTGCAGTCCCTGGTGGGCCCTTCATGCCCCAGTCGAACACTGGATGCCGGTTAGTATGAGATCTCTATCTTTCCAGTAAGATGACTATTGTTTTCAAATTTTATTGATGTCACAATACGAATTAAAGTGACATTAATGATAAGAATCAATCATTCTCTTTTTTTCTCACATGCAAAAGTATAAAGTAAATAACATCTAAGCAAACTAATTACATATATAAAGGGACGAGAGCATATTCCGTTGCCACATGGCAGATTCCACTTGCATAGGTCCCCAAGGTGAAAACATATCCTGCTTTGCCTTTTTTTTGTCTTATTTCTGTTTTATAAATTTGTATTTATGTCACAGTAACACTTAATAATGTATTCCTTATTTTTGATGCATTCTCTTTATTATGATTCTCTTACACAAAATAATAGTCAAACGTGTTTCCGGCCCCCACAGCGAAGAAAGGTCATAGAGTTTTCCAGATTAGCTCATCAGTAATGAGCCGGAAATGAAGCACTGAAGAACTATTTGATAGCCCAAAGGAACTTAATGGTGTGGTGTCAGGACTTGTCCTGTCATTATTTTTTACTGTAGTTGTTTGTGGGCAGCAGATATGTAAGTAGACACATATACTTACCTCACATACATAGGTCATCAACAACTTTTCAGCTTCTGTTTGGTGCAGTTACCCTGTTATGGAGGAATATAGCAAAGTATTAGGACTGTCTAACCTCTGTAGGCTTGATTCTGATGCGCACGCAGTGTTTACTGTGCATGCATCTAAGTCACTAAAATGACGCACAGTGCATGCATCCCATGGCGTGTACGCACAGAGCGCGCAGTAGCTATTGTGACCCACAGAAATGTATTGGATATTCCTGAGCGGTGACTGGGAGATGGCTATTCAGCCGCATGGAGAACCAGTGTCATGTGTCATGGATGTGTAGCATAACTGGTTGTGAAATCAGACACGTAAGCTCTTACACTGGAGGCCATATTCCTAAAGAGATGCTGCATCTGGCATGGGCCTGGTGCAAGTTTGGATGGTGCATCTGATAGTTACTTCGAAAGACACACCAAGCGGGATTGTTGCATCTAAAGACGCATGGAGTAGATGTTGCAGTACTTGCACAGTCAGACGCTCACTTGTACACCAGTAGAATGGCTAATACTAGAATTAAGCCACAGATACTGAAGCAGTCACTGCAGCATGCGACTCTGAATCAGTCCAGTATGCAGTTTTGTTTTATTTATTTGTTGATCCACCATTGTAAAGTGTTGCTTAGTTTTCTGGCACTGTGGGCGTGATTCAGATGTAGTTGGAGCAGCAGTGATAACAATGTATGGCAATGCAGCAGGAGGCATTTATTACAAGCAGACTCCTCCTGCTGCAGTAGTGATACGACCTGTGTCCTAGGACGCAGCATCAGATCTCTCACTCACCATTGGACGGATTGCGGCACACATGGTGTAGGGCAAGCCGCCCATCGCACAGGCCTGGAAATCTCCATGCAACCACGGAGATCTTGGCCTCTTCCCTCCCCCTGAATGGTGGCGACACACCTCCATTTTCACAAACGGAGGCCGTTGCCACCCCCTCTCTGCTCTCGAAATGGCATCAGACTGTCAGTCACTGACAGTCTGATGCCGAGCTGTGTGCTACTGTACATCGCAGGACCCATTTGTGCACGCGCAGAACGAGTCCTGCGCATGTGCAAACTACCAATAATCCTGTCACATTAGCTTAGGGATCAGTAAACCCCCTATATACAGTCAGTACAAGTTAATATATAATGTGGGATAAAAATTCTGAATATTGGGTGAGAAAAGCAAATGTTCAGATAAATGATGGGTAAGGAATGCCTCAGCAATGTCACTAGTTAGTAACTTGATTGGCTGCATTCCCATAAATATTGGTCCAGCCCACAAGATGGCTGCTACCACTGTGTACAGGTGATGGTCAACTATAATTGCTTCTGTTTTCATGTGATCCATTTCTTGTAGAGGAGTCTGAACATGCTGACACAGATGTGTTTGCCCAGGTTTCAGTTTTATGTGTTACATTTCACAGGGTCAGTACCATCCATATTGTGAGCATGTTGAGTTCATCTGTGAAATCTGAAAGTGACATGATAGAGGCAGTTGTAGGGCCCATTTTTCCTGGAATTGGCAGAGAACATTTATGTGAGAATTATATTCTCTTGCACTACTTAAACTCGGCTTTTACTGTTATCTACACTTTTATCGGTGATCAAGAAAAGGCACTGGATAACTGTACTTTCAGCATACTTACATCTGTATAAGAATTGTATTCTTTGAATACTACTGTACAGTATAAACTTCTTATGATCCCTTTCTCTCTTTTTTTCTCTCACCCTTCTTGCTATCTCCTTCCCTTTCTCTTTTCTTACAGTATCTCCTTTTCCCTACCCCAACTCACTCTCCACATTTCTCAGTATCCCCCTCTCTATTTCCTATTTCCCACTCTCCTCCATCTCTGTCTCTCCCTGCATCTGTCATTCATCCCTCCCTCCCTCTATTCCCCGCCTCTCTCTTTCCTCAACCCCCCTCTCTCCCTCCCTCTCCTTTACTTTTATTTTCTGCAGCAGGGTACACTGTGTTCCACAGGGAATATATCGGGGTGTAGAGTGGATCTTGATCTAGAGGCACCAACAGGCTAAAGCTTTAGGCTGTCCCAGGATACATTGGGGCCTCCTCTGTAACCCCGCCTCCAGGCACTGTGAGCTCAGTTTCGAGTTGGTGCCTGTAGCAGCAGGTCACCTAACAGGGGGGCTGCGCTGGGCAGCCCTGAAAAAAGCTTTCTAAGAAGACTTCAAGGGCCTCAGCGCTGTTATATGTCAGAGTGACATTCAGCGCTGTGTCTCCGTCACCTCCTAAGCGGCGTCGCATACTCCTGCGGCCTGTTCCCGAGTACTTGCGGCGGAGACGTTACGGCTTTAGGCACATGGTCACAGACACTCTCCTGGTTCGCGTGGCTGCTACGGGGAGGAGGTAAGAGGGTCCCCCAGGCGGGACCCGCCATTAAATCGCGTTCCGATCGCAGTCTTCTGATATATACCTCCGGAATAGGACGGCGCTGTGTTATATATATATATATATATATCTGTAAATCTGCACTCACATCATATTTGAAAGTCCAATGGTCCTAACAAAAGTCAGTCCACAAACATATAGAGGAAGTTCCAACGAAGGGTGGAAGGGCACTCACAGATCCAACATGATTAAAGTTCATCAATTTGATGTGTACAAATCTGTTAATAAAATTCGCCATCAGTCGACGTTTCGACCCAACACAAGGGTTTTTATCAAGACAGGCACACAGTCACATTACAGAGAGCACCTCTCTCCCTGCAGCGCCTCCCCCCGCCGCCGCAGACATGTCCCCCCGCATCCAGCTCCCCCTGCCGGCCGCCTATCTCTGCTCCCCCCGTGGCCCACAGGCCCCTCCTTCCCTGCAGCGCCTCCCCCCGCCGCCCCAGACATGTCCCCCCGCAGCCAGCTCCGGCTGCCTATCTCTGCTCCCCCCAGCTGCCCAGCTTGCCCCCTCTGCCGTCCCGCTCACGGCCGCCGCCATCTGCACTCCTGGCTGCTGCTGTCAGCGCATCCGCTGACAGCAGCGACAGGACAGGACTCTGTGTA
Source organism: Pseudophryne corroboree (assembly GCF_028390025.1). Lineage (NCBI taxonomy): Eukaryota > Metazoa > Chordata > Amphibia > Anura > Myobatrachidae > Pseudophryne > Pseudophryne corroboree. The sequence continues at coordinate 264,567,148 of NC_086449.1, read as the reverse complement.
CGGCCAAATCCGACAGTCGGATTTGTCCGTCCATTGAATAGGGGTTGTCGGATCCATTCCGACAACTGCATGTTGGAATGGATCCGACTCTTATTGAATATATCCCTATGTGTCTGAAGACTACCTTTCCATCCCACTGATAACAGGATGCATTCTCATGAAGTGGATGCTGATACTGTGTGTATACAATAGGTATACTTCAGTGTGAAAGATTTTATTTCAACATTTAAACACAAGTGTAGTCGCCATTCCAACTCAGTACAGCTCTTACTGGTAAAATATACTGTAAGTATTCACAAAGGACATTAATGCATTTCATAGTCATTTACATGTCTATATGTATAATTCAGCAATAGCTTGCACACAACTACAGTATTGTAAAGAGAATGTCAGACATCTCATGTTCTGCCACAGTATAATACATTTTACATATTCATTTGTGAATGTTATTAGTTGGTCTTTTGAATAAAACACTTGTATTTTAAGTGTTAATTGTCCTCTAAATAAACATGTTTCATGAATTACTTTACATTTTATTTTTGAAGCCCCCATATCTGGCTCATGCGTTGTCTTGTTGTGACTACCTGTCCACAGGTATAAATTCAAATGTTTCAGCAGCGAATGGGTTTAGGTATGACGTCCTTTTAGCTGAACAGTGTGGTGCAAATAAGTCTTTAGAGCCTGTTCAGTGTAGGGCGGGTGAGGTAGGAGCTGCCAACTCTTGATGTACCAGTTACAGTTTTACTTCAGGTGCGTATGGAACCATTTTTATTATTAAATGACCTTTCATGTATAAAAACAAATTGATCGACCTCTGTATTAGTATTATAGTGCTGTCATTTTCTTGGGAAACACTTGTCCTTCCTGTATTAATCCTTTTTACCAGTCAGAAAGGCCTGGATCTGCAAAACAAAACCTACTCGTAGCACACTAGGCCTAGCCAGGAAACAGTCTAATGCTGGTGTCCAGAAAAGTACTATAAACTAAGCTTGGGGTACCTGCAGTGGGCTATATAATTGGGGTGGTCTTCAGTTTGCCGGCTGTCGGGATCCCGGCGCACAGTATACCGGCGCCGGAAATCCCAACAGCCGGCATACCGACACTTTTTCTCCCTCTTGGGGGTCCACGCCCCCCCCCTGGAGGGAGAATAAATAGCGCGCCACCGTGCCCGCAGCATGGCGAGCGCAGTGAGCCCGCAAGGGGCTAATTTGCGCTCACCACGCTGTCGGTATGCCGGCGGTCGGGATCCCGGCGCCAGTATGCTGGTCGCCGGGAGCCCGGCCGCCAGCATATCATACTACACCCATATAATTGCTATTATATTAATAATCTCTTACTGACAGTTGACATTATTTAATTGTAAGTAAATCAGAGCTGTCATTGGCTACACAGCTTACTTTTTCGTCAATGACCAATGAGCAAATGGGAGCTCAAGGACCTTTAGTGAGTTCCTACTAACAGTGCTAGAAGAACAATATGGGTGGGGTGAGTAATTGTTGTCATTGAGCTGTACGGTTTGCTTGTCAATATAGTGATGTGTAAAGTATTGGTTATATGGGGATATATATGTATTCTGGTCAGCTGGGACTGTGTTGTCTACTTAACAGATGGTGAATTCATTGTAGGAGATAGATGGTGAAAACATGGTTCTGTGTTTAAGGGTGTACTGATGAGCTGAGAGTAGATGATATTTATAATTTTGTCCATCTAATGTCTTGTCTACAAGGAATACAGTATATTATGTCCATTAGTGGGTTTATGTGCTCATTAGCCCATCCTGCCAGAGTCCCCAAGGCAGTGCTTATGAAATGTTGTATACCAATTATGCTTATTTATAAATATATGCTAGAGTGACAGGATGTGGCACAGTGCTATATTCTGCATAATGCCCTTTTACATGGGCAGCACTGTTCTGCCACAAAGAATCTGTGCACACAGTGTATAACAGGTGTCCATGTGGCTGAGATGATGCTTAGGATTTATATTAGCTCTGTCATCTCAATACTTCATAGTTGCAGTGATGGATCTATGTCAGGATGTCCTAAGCACATAATAAATCTGGCTTAATGCAATAGGAGAATTAACCAGTGTTTTCCTTTCACTTCCAGAGGTATGTGGAGAATTCCAATATCATGGCCTGTTACAATGAGCTTATTCAGTTAGAATATGGAGAAGTACGTGCACAATTTAAATTAAGGTAAGAGTGTGACGTGTATTGTGTATTATCTTGCTGACCCACTCCATAAAATACAGAATAGAGAATTAGGATCTATGAGAGTCTAATTTTTATATGAAAAAAACCTGGAAACATGGACCCTCCACACTCACCCACGATGACCTCATTAATATAAGTCTAGCTACTTCAAGCTGTACTGTGTATTAAAAGCGGGGAATATTATTCAATACGTGTTACGCTGAGCAACTCACGCCAAAGTCTTCCCCTTCCGGCCAGTCCTGCATTACATATAATTATGCTTTATCACATATCATTTGTTGCGCTTCTCTACCTATGCTTATCTGCCCACAGCTTTTAAAAGCCAGTACTCCCCAAGCAGTAACAGCTATTAAACACCTAGGTAATTACTTGCCACAAGTTGGATAGGGTGGTAAACTACAACAGTCTTTATGCTTGGATGACCGTGTGCTAGGTGTAAGGAGAGGTGGAAAACCTTGAAGAGGTGCACTGTCTATTCACATCATCATTCCCTATTGCCGCCATGTCATTGAAGTAAAATGCTGCCTACCTTCACCTCAATGGGCTCGATTCAATTCGATGACAGATGAATAGCGCTGGGAATTAGCTACCAGCGCTATTCAATACAACGCAGTGGTAAGTCGACGAATGCCCATTCTCCTGGACTAAACACCGTTCTCTGACTTAAGTGCCGGGCACAACGCTATTTTGCTGCGCTAAGGGCAGAAAACAGCATCACGCCGGCACTTATGACGGATTTTTGCTTGCACCCCTCCGTAGGTGCGAGAAGAAATCCTGTCGTTGAGTATCACATGGCACTGTATTGAATAGCGCCGGGAGCTAATTCCCAGGACCGTTCAACTTTTAGTGAATTGAGTCATGCCCATTGACATCGGAACATAATCATTAACCATTAGGGAACACTGGGGACTGTCTTTATTACATTTGTCATTTTTGTGCAAATGGAGCTTTTTATTCCATTGCCCAGAGTGCTGCTATAAGTGTTTTCATGGAAGGGAAACAGGAAGGCAAAAAGTGCCACCAATAAAAGTATAAGATGAGACCAAAAGCCATTCAACTGTGCTCTTCAAGAAATAACTCCGTCCAACTGAAAATGGCCAGTCACCCCTAAAATACGACCTCTGCAACCCTTTATCTCATTTCAGTAATCTGGCTCCACAAATACTGTATGACGTCATTTTTGCACTGCTTATCCAGACTAGGCAGTGCAGTGCACTTCTTTCTTCTTAGATAGGGAATTTTATTCTCCCCTTGACTTGTGCAAACTTCGGTCCCTCTGAGATTGCCATTTTTCTGTTATAATCCGATGCATGGTGGCAGGAATAAAGGCAATGATCGATTTGCACAAATTGGATCAATAAAAAGAAAATACCTGATTTTGCGCTGTGCAATGCCATTTTGGCATCATAAATACTGTAGCTTCCATTTTGTTTTGTTTTTAAAATGTTGCCATTAGATTGCACTATGCACCACTGTTTTCTATTTCTACAGTCTCTATTACATCTGTGTTCTTATAGGCCCTACACACTGGCCAATTTTCTGAAAGATATGAACGATCTCGTTCATAAATGAACGAGAACTCGTTCATATCTTTCAGTGTGGAGACTCCAGCGATGAACGATGCGCGTCCCCGCGCTCGTTCATCGCTGGTCTCCCGTCGGCTGTGCATGCAGGCCAATATGGACGATCTCGTCCATATTTGCCTGCACTTCAATGCAGCCGCGTGACGGGGGGGAGTGAAGAAACTTCACTCCCCCCGTCACTGCCCCCCCGCCGCCGGGTCGCTCGTCGGCCGTATCGGCCGTCGGGCACCTCGGCGGCGCATCGTGATATGTGTAGGGCCCTTTACTGTGAGATGAACAATAACCCATGACAGATTTTACATTAAATAAGACAACAAAAATAATTCATGTGTGAAAAAGTAATTACACCCAATGAATCAGTAGCATATAGGACCACCTTTAGTAGCTATAAGCTGAAGTTCTCATTTCTTGTCTTGTACGTAGGTGGTCATTCCGAGTTGATCGCTTGCTAGCAGTTTTTAGCAGCCGTGCAAACGCATAGTCGCCGCCCACTTGGGAGTGTATTTTCACTTTTCAGAAGTGCGAACGCCTGTGCAGCAGAGCGCCTGCAAAAACATTTTGTGCAAAACAAGACCAGCCCTGAACTTATTCTTCGTGTGCGTTGGAGGGTTGGCTTTTGACGTCACACACCCACCCAGCGTTTGCCCAGCCACACCTGCGTTTTCCCTGGCACGCCTGCGTTTTTCTAAGCACTCCCTGAAAACGGTCAGTTGACACCCAGAAACGCCCCTTTCCTGCCAATCTTCTTGCGGCCGCCAGTGTGAATGAAAACGTCGCTAGAACCTGTGCAAAACCACAAAGGACTTTGTACCCGTACGTCGTGCGTGCGCATTGCAGTGCATACGCATGCGCAGAAATGCCGGTTTTTAGCCTGATCACTGCGCTGTGAACAACGGCAGCTAGTGATCAACTCGGAATGACCCCCATTATCTTTCAAGATTTGTGGCACACTCTTCCTTACAACACTGATTCAGTTTATTGATGTCTAGGGGCATGTGTTTTAACAAAGACCTCTTCTGATCCTCCTATGACCTCAAAATACTGTTGAGGTTTGAGGTAGACTTGATTATTTGAAAACCTTGATGCCGTTCTCTTTTGGCTGTTTATTTATAGATTTGCTTGTGTGCTTATGTGTTTTGTCCTGTTGCCCGATCCAGTTTCGGCCAAGGTCCAGTAATCAGATGGCCTTACATTTTACTGTACAATGTATGGTAAATTCAGTTATTGAGTGGCATCCTGGTCCATTGGCTGGAAATCATCTCTATACTTCCTTATTTAAATAATGGACTTGTGAGATGCAGCAGTTACTTCTCCTAGACACTGTAGTGTTGGCAGAATCCTGAAAGCGCCACACCAAATTGCCAAAGATTCTGATTTTCTAGAGCGCTAGTAACCCTTAGTTAATAAAATGCACTTGATTAGCAGGTGCAAATTACTTTATTTATGCAGAATATACAGTAAGTTCTTACTATTTAACACATCACTACTTTATATTGGCTTATATTGTGTGAAATAAGTAGTGACAAAGTAAAAACTGTAATGTTTATTTTTTCATGCAAGATTATACTTTTTTTGTGAGACGTACATGATTGGAAGAAATCCTTTGTCTTGAGATATATATATATATATATATATATATATATATCTATATATCATATATAAAAATCGCATGTGAAGAGCCTACCAGAAAGGATAAAAGACGCCCACCGGTGAGATGGCAAATCTGTGTATGCAATAGCAGGATCGCAATGCATACGCAAAAAATGTGCACAATTTACAGTTGCGGCAGACCCATGCCTACTCAAAATAATGAGAATGCAGTCGCACAGGGCGCCGTGTTTTTCTTCGCAGCATTCATAGATGACATCAGATACATGCTGCAAAGACAGCCATGATGCGCCTGTATTTTCCCAACCACTCCCTACAAACGCCATGTTACCACCCACGATCGCTGGTAACATGCCAAACAAAATGCGATCGATTTGCACTTAGGCTGAAAACACAGATCGATTGTATTTTGGCCTTCGCGTGCACACAATGCATTTGCAGCGCATGCGCAGTCTGCCGATAATCATTCAGTACGGGCACACATTTGCATATGATGGTGAATCAGACCCAAAGTTCATAAAACAAGTGACACCATATTAATGGGAAGTCACATAGAACTTTTTAGACATTATTGCATCAGTAATCTATGACATCACACAAAGTCTGCCATTATATTAACAATTACATAAGAAGTGACATATATATTTTCTTATTTTTTAGATTAAGACACACAAAATCATAAATAATAAAGGTAAATAAATTAATTATAATCACTTAAAATGATGTGCTGCTAAATTTATTAATTATTCATTAAGTTATTTATATAGCACACACATATTCCGCAGAGTTCTACAGAGAATATTTAGTCATTCCCACCAGTCCATGCCCCAGTACAGTAGGGTTAATTTGTTTGTCAGAAGACATTTTATCTACCAGTATGTTTTTGGATCGTGGGAGGAAACAGAATTACCCGGAGTTAACCCATAGAAGCACAGGAAGAACATACAAACTACACACAGAACGATCCTTGTTGGGAATCAATCCCAAGACCTCAGTGCTATAAGGCAGCAAGCTGCCCAATGCATCAGTGTGTTGTCCACACATATATCTTCTACTTAATGTATATGATTTGGCACTAAATGACTCACTTTACTTTACTGAACAGTATGGCGGTCAGTACATCGGGCAAAGTGGCCGCACTACAATGCAAGTACAAATTTTAACCTACTATGCGAGTATTTATCAAAGCGTGAAAGATAAAGTGGAGAGAGATATAGGGGTATTTACTAAGTCTTGGAAGGAGATAAATCTGATGGAGATAAAGTACCAGCCAATCAACTCCTGTCATTTTTCAAACACAGCCTGTAACATGGCAGTTAGGAGCCGACTGGCTGGTACTTTATCTCCGTCAGATTTATCTCCATCCAAGGCTTAGTAAATAGACCCCATAAAGTACTGACCAAATAGCTTCAGGCTGTAAAAAATGTCAGTAAGGAGTCGATTTGTTGGTACTTTATCTCTCTCCAAGCTTTAATAAATATCATCTACAGTATGCGCTTCAAATTTAGCAAAATGTACCTTCGGGTTATATGCAAATGTAACAGCCTGGTTACTGTGTTTTTTTTACTTCATGCAGACCCTCCTTACCTGTGCTTTCGATAAAACAGAAAAATGTAATGCAATAAAAATATCCACCTTTGCAAAATTGCCACATGCAATGTCACCTTGCCCTCACGCTCATAATTACCTAAAGCCATAAATGAGCAGCATTTCTGGAGCAACATGAAACGTGTGGTACTGGACTGGAGTCTAGACGTTTGGACTTTGTGGGCAAAATGTAATAGATTGAGAGTTTCAGAAAGTGAGAGATTTGGTAAGGTTTTTCAGTTTTTTTTTAAAATGGCAATCATTTACACAGCAAGATCAACCTGGTTTTGCAGTGTAAATGATTGCCACTTTTTAAAAAAACTGAAAAACCTTACCAAATCTCTCACTTTCTGAAACTCTCACTCTATTACATTTGGCCCTGTGTGTTGGTTACACTTTTGCACAGTGATTCTTCTTGGGTGGGGTTGGGAGAGGGGTGTATTTCAAGTGCTGCGTAAGCTTATCTGGCTGTATACATATTGACTATTTTATGGTAGTGCTGACATCATATGTTTTCCTGCACACCTTTATTGGGTGTGATGTAAAACTAGTGATCTCGGTGGGTGCGATGTACATGGTGTCCATCACTTCCCCCCCTCCTCATGCGTTTTGCAATGTACACATTGATCTATCACTTAAACTCACCCTTCACAGCACCATTATTCTTTGTCTGTAGCACCTATTACTACACCCAGAATGATGCAGGACAGAGAGTAAATCGCGCATACATTGTTCAAGTATCCACGGAAAAAAAAGAGTTAACTTATCTCTTTCATTTATTATTACACACAAACTAATGTTCTCCCAGACATCTGACAGACCGTAGACAAAAAACAGGGCTGGCTTTATCACGGGTATGGGACCCAGGGTCGACAGTGTCTAGGTCGACACCTATTGGGCGACAGTGGCTAGGTCGACACTGCAATTAAGTCGACATGAAAAAAGGTCGACATGAGTTTTTCATTTTTCGGGGTGTCGTTTTCTTAAAATGATGGGGAACCCCAGTTAGTGCACCGTGTCCCCTCGCAGCTGCGCTCGGCACAGGTTACCATTCCCAATCGTAGTCCACGTGGATCGTAAAGTATGAAAAAGTTCAAAAAAAGAAAAAAAATTGAAAAACTCATGTCTATCTCTTTGCATGTCGACCTTGTTCATGTCGACTTAATGGTCGTGTCGACCTATTTCTAGTGTGATGTCTGGATACCCTTTATTACATATTAAATGTAACAAGCAGCTCTGTCTCTCATCCACAAGATGGCTCACAAGTAACAGAATGCCACAGCAAACACTTGGCCAGGAACCACTGCACAGTCAAATGTCATAGGTTTGTGCTTATGGAAATATTGGTTGTTGATTATGGGGGTGATTCCAAGTTGATTGCAGCAGGATTTTTGATAGCAATTGGGCAAAACCATGTGCACTGCAGGGGAGGCAGATATAACATTTGCAGAGAGAGTTAGATTTGGGTGGGTTATTTTATTTCTGTGCAGGGTAAATACTGGCTGCTTTATTTTTACACTGCAATTTAGATTGCAGATTGAACACACCCCACCCAAATCTAACTCTCTCTGCACATGTTATATCTGCCTCCCCTACAGTGCACATGATTTTGCCCAATTGCTATCAAAAATCCTGCTGCGATCAACTTGGAATTACCCCCTATGTTTAATACATAGCCTACAATTAAAGATCCCATATTCCTGGTTTTCGCAGGACAGTTCCCTTTCTTCTACTAAAATTCTGAAATCACATTGCATGCAGGATGCGTTTAATTTGCCGGCTTTTGAGATCCCGGTGGTCAGCATACCGACGCCGGAATCTCAGCAGCAGACAATGCCGCCAGCCGGAATCCCGGTGCACCAGGCCTATTCCCACTCGTGGGTGTTTACGACACCCATAGAGTGGGAGTAGATCTTGTGGCGAACGCAGCAAGCCCGAAATAGAACTCTTAGCGCTTGCTCCACTTCCAGTTCTGGCGGGTGGGATGCCGCTGTCGGGATATTGACAGCCGGCATCCTGTCAGCCGGTAAAACATACTGAATCCTTGCATACAGTACAGTATTTTAGCAGAACTGAGCTCCATAAAGCACCCTACAGTACTTAGTATATCTGGGATCCCTGTAATTGTCTTGCTTTATTCGTTTTATATTATGTACCACCCAGAGAAAAGAGTGCCTTCATGTCCCAATCACATGGGTGTTTCAATTTGTAATCTAAAATATTATGAGAAGGTAACCGATACAGAGTAATTCCTTTAACTCCTTCAGAGCTCATGATAACTGTGCATGTTCAACAATGGGACGATCCTGCAGCTGAGAATATGTTAGGTACAGACATGTTCACCAGAGGCGTAACTCTGGGAGGCAACGGAGTCATCTGCCGCCTGGCTCCTGCTCTGAAGGGGGCACCTCTCCTCCCATTCTGTGACACCATTAAATTAAGTTGATAGCTGCTACTCTCTTATCAGTAGCCAATTGCCTCACTGGTCCCTGTACCTTACAAATCACACCCTTTTTATTATACTTTAGATACACATTTTACAAGTGTCATACCCGGGATTAGAAACCATGACCTTTTACACTGGAAGCAGACACCTTATACCCCTTTTACACTCGCAGAAAAATCCCGGGATATTGCACGTGAACGCGCATCATCCCGGGATTCTTCTCAGTGTAAATGGGTACAGGGACAATTTCCCGGGACGAGCATCCCGGGATTTCATCCCAGGTCAAAAGCAGGGTTGAACCCGGGACCGTCCCGGGAAGCTGCCAGTGTAAACGGGTATACCGGGTCAAGGCGACCCGGCACCCGTTCTCTTCATAGGAGGAGGCGGTGCTTGGAGAAGATTATCTCCAAGCACCGCCTCTGGGAGACTCGGCGGTGACGTCACTGACCCGGCAATATGCCGGGTCAGCCCGCTAATGTGAAAGGGTCATTCCCGGGAATGTGTCCCGGCAAATATACCGGGACACATTCCCGGGAATGAACTTTCCTGCGAGTGTAAAAGTGGTATAACTGATGAAGCTATTTGCTCCTGTATAGGAAATATGAGAATTCTAACTACATGAAGTTACTTCTCTCACAATTACACGTAACTTCGTATAGTAAGAATTCTCCTGCTTCCTATACAGGAGCAAACAGCTCCATTAGTAAAGTGCCTGCTGTCAGTGTAACAGGTCATGGCTTCTAATCCTGGGTATGACTGCTTAGAAATGTGTGATTTAAAATAAAAGGCAATGAAATGTATATATACAGTATACTTTTTTTTTCAGAACACTACACACACACACACACACACACACACACACACACACACACACACTTATCGAAATATAGGGTGGGGGTGGGGTCACCAATATTTATCTCGCCTCCGGGTTACTGGGACGAACTTACGCCACTGATGTTCACCATTGTGAAACTCACGTAAAAGTAGATGAAAATGTGTTTTTCCAAGGTGCATGCATATGAATACGCCATTTTCAGGTGCCAATAGGAGGATCCATGGATGCACCAAATACTGAACACCAAAAACAGATAGTTTCAGGGTTAAATAACAATGAAGCCGCATCTCCTAATTGCTGTCTGTGTTAGGACCGTAGATCAGCACAGCTGAACGGAAAGATCTGTAACCACAGGATTCTGGGAAAACTATTACGCTAAATGAATGAATGAAAATGTTGTTGTTGAGCCAATGGAAACATACTTTTTTTTCTGCATTTGATTTTCATTGAAATCTTCAGCAGCATAGTAGAGGAAATGTTTCTGATGTGTTCTTAAAAATCTGATGGTGCTCAGCAATTCAACCCCTTTCTGCCTGGCATATGTGTCCTATAATGAGCAGAACGTTAGGGTTTGTATTGCAAAACGGGCCAGGGCTATCCAGCTGGAAACTTCATGTTTACATTTCAGCATTTGTACTTTTCAGAATGTAATAAACATAATGTACGTTTCCTGCCGTCTGTAACTGCTCCATCTCTCTATTGAAACTTTTGTATTTAAACTCACCCCTTTTGCTCACACTTAACTGAGGGGGTGATTTACTAAGGATTGCAATTGCAAAGCTGTTTGCAGCAGCTTTGTGATTGCAGTCCTTAGCAATGCAGATGCAGGCGGAGGTGCGATGAGGTGAGATGAACATTGCTACCATCGGTCCCTCCATCCGAACACCTCTGCCTGTCAATCGGGCAGAGCCGCTCGCATTACTGCGATCACATCGCAGGACCTGTTCTGCACATGCGGGGAAACTGCATGGAGGATTGCTTATGCGATCCATAGTGAATCACCCCCTGAGTCCCTCTCCTGATACACTGTCATCTGTATTGTTGGTGTTAAACTTAGAGGGTGGAATGCAGAAAAATTAAAACTTCGACCAAACCTCTGAAAATGCAGTTTTCGGAGGTTTGCGCAATTTTCTCACATGCACCAAGCTCCAGAATGCCACACATTCCAGAGTTTGGATGCGGTGGGCAATGCCTGTGGGCTTCTATTGCATAGCTCCCTGAGAGGAAACCAATCGGATGCCTCCCAGCACCCCCACCCCCGCGGTGCATGCGTCACTCAACACATGCACTGAAGGCCTCCCAGGCCCTAAACCCAGAAGTCCTTCTATTGCATTTGACAACTCTTACCATGAGAGCTGTCCTTGCATTTGTCTTCAAATATGCAGTACAGCTTAAATAACAATGTTATGCTTAGGATGAGTGTCAGGATGCATTAAATGCAAAATGCAATGCGTCATGCATCCCATCCATAAACATAGAATCTGATGGCAGATAAGAACCACTTGGCCCATCTAGTCTGCCCTAAGCATATGTACACGCACACACTAGGGTTCATTTTTGTTGAGAGTCAATTAACCTAATTTTTGGATTGTGGGTGGAAACCGGAGTATCCGTAGGAAACCCACGTAAACACAGGGAGAATATTTGCGGGGATGGGCCGCAGCTGCTGCTTTATGGTGGGTAGCCATCTGCGTTCGCATGTTAGCGTAGCGGGAAGGGCCCGGCATGCGGGGCGGACTTGCCCTGTGCTAGGCGTCCCCCCGCATGCTAGTGTAAAGGGTTGTACAACCCATGCTGAATTAGTCCCTTACTTGGGAATTTTAACATTGATCAATAGATTATATTTTGTATCATATTCTCTCTATTTCTCAATGATGAGATTGACAGTGATGTTTAATTTACGTTGGTTAATTCTTTTCTATAACCTTGTGTCAGATTTACTTAGAATATTCTTTGACTTTATGATAAACCATAAGAAACACCCTAACCCAGTGGTTCCCAAACTGTGTGCCGTGTCTCCCTGGGGTGCCTCAGGACACTTACAGGGGTGCCTTGGATTGGTGGTCCAGGACCAATTTAAATTATTTATGGTCAATGTAATAGGCAAAACCAATGCTGGTGGCTGCCAATCATAATATATGTAGACAAACAGAAGTAATTCCTGTCCCAAACCACACAATTGAACCTAAGTATGACATATAAACACAATTTACTTCATTTAATATTTATTCTAAATCTCTCAATAAAAATCTTTTGGCCTAGGGGTGCCGTGAAAATTCTGATACTCTAGGGCGCCGTGATTCAAAAAAGTTTGGCAACCACTGCCCTAACCATTCATGGGACCTCTCACAGCTATGTTAATTTATTTTTAAAAAGAACATTTTAGTTGTAAAGTGGAAGACTTCAATCAATTAAGTGACCTCTGAATACAACAGTATTTAATTCGTTGTATCTTGACAAAGGGGATAAACTCTTTTCTTTTTTTTTTAGTTGTTTTTTAATTTTGTGATTATTAAATATTCTTCATTTTTACTTTTCTGTTGTAACATTAGACATTATTTTGTGTGAATCAGCGGCAAGAATTTGTTGAAAAATATTATTTCATGATGTGAGCAAATAAACGTGAAAAATGCCAAAAGGAGATGCAAATACTTTTTATAGCCACGGCAGATGACAAACCAATTTAGTTTGTAAGAGTCAAGTGCATCTTAAGTAATATTATGTAGCACCAGATATAGGGCCAGATGTAAAGGAGTGCGAGACCGTCGGAGCTCCGAGATTCCAGCCAAACTTGTACTTTTTTTAAAGCAGCAAACATTTACAAGGCAAAACTAACCTTGTTTTACCTTGTAAAGGTTTGCTGCTTTAAAAAAACGAGTTCGGATGGAATCTTGGCGCCCCAGCCATCTCGCATTCCATTACATCCGGCCCATAGTTAGCGATGTAGAATGAATTTGTTTGAATGTATAAAAGTGCTTGTAGTAAAACCACAACACATATTTCCAAAAGTGAAGGAAATAATTACATTGACAATTTTACAGAATATAAAATTTTCTCACCAATTTCCCATTTCTTTGTATTTCCTCCATTTTTGGAGAATATGCTACATAGCTATACAAATATTATGAAGACCTGTGTAATGGTAACGGTAACGTTAAAGCAAGCTCCTGTGTAATGCTGAACTTCCTGGTTGCCTGTGTCGGAACCATTGGGTTGCTATGAAGTAGCTTGCGCAGCACCCTTTACAGCTAGAATGTTGGAATGCGAGTACAGTATTTTTAGATTCTAATTCTGGTCTTCATACAAATTAAACTGCAAACTATGATTACTATGCAGACTATGGCCCTCATTCCGAGTTGTTCGCTCGGTAATTTTCTTCGCATCGTAGCAATGTTCCGCTAACTGCGCATGCGCAATGTTTGCACTGCGACTGCGCCAAGTAAATTTGCTATGAAGATTGGTATTTTACTCACGGCATTACAAGGTTTTTTCTTCGTACTGGAGATCGGAGTGTGATTGACAGGAAGTGGGTGTTTCTGGGCGGAAACTGCCCATTTTATGGGTGTGTGCGAAAAAACGCTACCGTTTCTGGGAAAAACGCGGGAGTGGCTGGAGAAACGGAGGAGTGTCTGGCCGAACGCTGGGTGTGTTTGTGACGTCAAACCAGGAACGACAAGCACTGAACTGATCGCAGTGGCAGAGTAAGTCTCGAGCTACTCAGAAACTGCACAGAGAAGTCTTTTTCGCAATATTGCAAATCTTTCGTTCGCAATTTTGATAAGCTAAGATTCACTCCCAGTAGGCGGCGGCTTAGCGTGTGCAATGCTGCTAAAAGCAGCTTGCGATCGAACAACTTGGAATGAGGGCCTATGAACTACTTAACACTCAGTGAATCTAACAAAAAACAGGTAGACTATAGAAGTACAAAAGCAGCATACAAGGCCTAAATGCATGGGGGGGGGCTAGATATCATGTAATTGTTTGTAAATACTGTACACATAGGGGATGATTTAATTAACATGATTTGAATGAAAATTGCTTAATGTAGGTTAAAAACCCATGGGCGTGACTTTTTCAATTTTTAATAAGCAATCTGCATGGCTGGACTGGCCATTTAATATTTCTGGCAAATGCCCGAATGCCTAGCTGTGCAGCTCCGCCTCCCGGGACTCTATTCCGCTCTCATGCAGGGAGACTGGGGCATGCCGCAAGACCACACACTATGACTCACAACACACCCCAGTGTGGTGTGATCACACACAGAAGTTCCGGGGTCAATCTACAGCCTGGAATTCAGTGTTACGTTTACGTGGATCTCTATGGGATTTAATGCGGATTTTGGTTCACAGCTCCAGACTAGGTGAAATTTATGGGAAATAATTTTAATGTAAAAATAACAGGACACAGAGCTGTAGATCTAGGCAATCCCTCTCCGTGAATAATAATCTATTTAGTGTATTTAGAGGTTTTTAAATAGGAAAATATGGCCAATAAAGACATCGTATTTCCTGTCATTATTTCTAACAAGTAGAAAATGGGTTAAGTGATGTCCGACAAAACACGTGGATCAGCGGCTATTCCGCCGATCCATGTGTTTTCCGACTTGTCGGAAAAACGGCAGCCAAATTGAATAGGTCGGAATAGTTTCCCACCTAAAAAAGTCAGAAACTGCCGTCTTTCCCACAAGACGGCAGTTCCGACTGTAATTGAATACACCCTTATATGTGTTAGGTGTTGCATTGATGAGAGATATGTTTTTAAACTTACATATGGGAGTAACAGGGTTTTTTGTAAAAGAAAAAATTGTGTGAACTTGTATATACACTCAGACATTTCAGTGTACCCTAAAATGATCAAAACACTTATATTTGCTGAAATACACTAGCAGGCCATCCTTTTTTCAATCTTGTATAAAAGTTCCAAAACATTGTACACCATTTAGCTGCTTCTAGTACATTGCTTATGGGCCACTAACAGCCGTGTACACTGTCCTGCTATCCTATAGGCCACATTTTGGGGGTCACGGGATTATTTCCCCACGTTTCCACCTACTTCACATAGGTCACATGCTGCAGAAGTAATACGCGACTTGCTGTTTCTGTTGAATTGCACAACTATTATGAGCGTGTTTCATGAAAATATCCTGCAAAATACACGTTAAGCCGTGAGCACGGAACACGCATCTTATTAAATCTCCCTCATAAAGTAATTGA
Source organism: Pseudophryne corroboree (assembly GCF_028390025.1). NCBI lineage: Eukaryota > Metazoa > Chordata > Amphibia > Anura > Myobatrachidae > Pseudophryne > Pseudophryne corroboree. The sequence goes on along the minus strand of NC_086449.1, from coordinate 264,551,661 downwards.
GCATTTATGTAAGAATCCCTTCTCTCACTAAAATGTATGTAGGACTGCTGTAGTTTTCTAATTTCTGTAGAGGATGAACTTTATTACACTCTATTACTATGCTTTCCGATATCAGGAATATGAAAGGAAGATGATGAACACATGTCTTTTTCAACCACAGTGACTGTGTAACTATGTTTATTTTAAGGGCTTGTAATTCACTATTTACTACACTAGAGAAGAGTCAAGAAGCCATTGAAATTACAAATGAGGATCACAAAATACAGGTACGGTTAGATATGTAATCGCAACTGGAAAGCTTAATGGCGATACATGTGTTTTACTGCTTACATTGTACTGTGTAGAGCACTGGTAGATAACCTCAGCTTGGTTCTCCTCAGCCTGGCATGGCATGCTGGGTCTTGTTGTTAAACAATTGCTGGAGAGCCACAAGTTTGATGTTTGTTGTAAACAAGTCTCATGTTTGTTCCACGTGCTGCACAAATGTGTTGCACAAGAAACATGTTAGTAATGTTGGCTGTGGAGGCAGTAGAAAGCAAGCTATGAGACAATTACTGGATTACTAGTGATTTGGACTGTTCCCAGTTCAGTACAAATTAATGATAATGTGATTTAGAAGTGTCTGAGTCACCTACAGATGTATCCTCATACATCTTTGCTGCAGTCACGCCAAACAGCCCCTCTTGGCTCGCCAGGTCGGCTGAGAATTTTCTAGTGTTTGGTGTTTATTTTGCTTTTTCTTTTGTCACAACTGCGTCTTTCTTGCAACACAATGTGACTTGGACGCAGAAGACTGTGCTGATTGATATGACACTTGTATATCTGTGTGCGACTGAGTCTCTGAATCTGTACAGAAAGTGCTACAATGTACAGGTAGCAGCCACAGCTTTTTTCCAATACATGTTCTGTTCTACTCTGTATACAAACTCAGTCACACACAATATACAAGTGTCATATATCAAATTAATCAGCACAATTTCCTCGTGCGTCCTAGTTGCGTAGCGACTAAGACACTTTTTCAGCAAAAAAAGATGCCCAATGTTGGCAGAGTTGCACGGGACCTGGCAGCTCACTCACACCAGACATCTCGGGCTACATGGCGTATTAAGGCTGGATGTATGAGGATACACGTGTATCACTAGTGGTCAGGTAACTAGTGTTCTACCCTGCACTCCCTGCTGTGCCATTTGTTGGGCACTAAAAATACTCTATTTATTACATTATATTTGGAAGTTTACAAAAATTATTTTCAGGAACTTTTGGGATGTCATATTTAGAATAAGTTTCAGGTTCCCTATTATACACAATCTGCACCGCCAATTTTTATTGAATAATTGATACAATGAATTTAGTTATGGGAAATTTTATCTCCAATATGGGTTGTATTCAATAATTGTTGGAAGCTGCCGTCTTGTCGGACAGATAGCAGCTTCCGACAGGTTTAGGTCGGAAGGGGTTCCAACCTATTCAATGCCGGCAGACAAGTCGGAAACCACGTTGGCTGTCGGAAGCACAGCCAAACCCGACAGGTTTTAGCCCCGTTTCCGACAATGTCAATCCAACTTGAATGGGCCAAACCAGATGGGTTTGCCCCGGCATTCAATACTGGTTTGTCGGATCCTTTCCATTGGAAAGGATCCATCAGGTGTTGAATATACCCCTATAAGCGTAATGTTAAATGTTATCTAATTTCTCATTGCAGTATGTGAATCCTGCTTTCGAAAGTATGATGGGTTATCAGAAGGATGAACTATATGGAAAAGAATTAATTGAAGTGCCTAATAATGAAAAAAAATCTGATTTCATAGATAATATTAATTCTTGTATAAAAACAGGAAAGGTGAGTGAAAATGTATATTCAAGCTAGCAATTGACTGTACACAATACTAAGTAGTTCTGATGGCTCTTTATATGTATTGGGCACTTAATAAACTATTAATGGAAGCAAGCTAAAGATAATATACCAGATTATCACACAAAAAAAGGATTCTATTAAACCACAGTGTTTCTCTGTGGAAGATTAAGTACGTTTTTAGTGACATTCACCTGTTTTGAACACATTTGTGAGAACATGCTGGCAATTTTCCTATCTTACTGAAAACATTTAGCATTCAGTAAAATACTGAATCATTTTATAAAAGATTCTGATGAATACTTAAAGATAGGAATCACAGACTCAGGATTTATAAATAGCTGCATTAATGTTAATGATTCATCATAAAAAAAAACGCTTACCCTTAGCCAAATTTAGAATTTATGTATTGTTACTTAAACATAGCACATAGACAATGGGATAAGCACTTCTTTGTAATTCTTGTTATCCGTGTTTCTCTCAGGAATGGGAAGGTGTTTACTATGCCAAAAACAAAAATGGTGATAATATCCAGCAAAATGTAAAGATAATTCCTGTTTTTGGACACCGAGGGTAAGTAATGAAGTAATGTAGATATTTTAGCAGCTTGGGGGACAGGTATTTTAAATATTCTAAGTAGCAGAACCACACCAGCCATACTGAGTCTGGGCTGACAAATCTCAGCAGCCAAGTGGAAACCTTTCTCTTGTCCGTGACTACCATAATAGGCAGTAGTAATGCTCACTGTGGTCATTCTAGGACACTGTAAATGTATAACTATTACACTACAGTATCCCAATTTTTTATAGTTAACGTGACCATTACATGAAATAAGTGGGCAATACTGCAGGCCTTCGTTCCTTTTTGTATATGCGGTTGTATTTAAAACCTGTTATAGCGACATAAATGAGCGCTTGCCAATATGTAAATACTGTTCTAGATTTAATTAATAGTAAATGGGTAATTATAACTGTGTCGCTCTAATTGTAGTATTTCTACAACGCAGAGTCTTATAGTACAGTACCACTAATTATTTCAGAATCCAAATGTCTACATGCAAAGTGTTCATTTGCATGTGAGTAAGTTTTATTCAGCAGATAAGTGTGTGTGTGTGTATATGTATGTATATATATATATATATATATAATTTATTTATTTATTTTCTTAATTTTTTTTTTTACACAGTCTCCTTAACTTAATGCGCATATTCAAAGCATTCTTTTTCTTACAGTAAGATCAGACACTATGTGTCTATTAGCCGGCCGTGTAATGACAACAATAAGGTATGTAAGATGCTTCATGTGACACATATACTATGCATCTCCATTATTGACTGTGGTGTCAGAGACTGATTATTGACATTTACTTTCAGGTAGAAAAACAGTGTGAGCGAGTTCAGGCTGAGTCTCAAACAGGTTTGTCTTTCTGGTAATAGGATTAAAATGTTTTATTTTCACATTGTTGTATCGTCCTACTTGTATACTGTATGCTAAACCTAAGTACATACTGACTGTTCCTGTATGTGATCACTACCTTTTGCAGAGCTGTAATTGTGTCCAGTAAAAATATTTAATATATAACTGTAATAAAAAGAAAACACAGGTGGTGTGTGCGATCAGTAAGCCCTGTATTGTACTATGTATTGAAGTTACATCATCTTCTATACATGGAGTGTATACTGTATACTGTATGTGACCAGCCAGGGCTGCCTTAACAGTATTGAAGGCCCTGGGAAAAGTAATGCACTGGGGCCCCTACACACCCATTCATGGGAACCAATTTAAAAATGTAACATGCCCCTCCTGCAGTCTTGCGCCATCTTTCCACATGCTTCCATACAGTGAATGGCTGTTAGTACTCTGATTGGATAGCTACAGCCATGCACCTTTCACCATGTTGACAGCCATTCACTGTTTGGCTGCAGGCTGGGAGGCAGGTAGAGAATGGTTGTGACCACCACCCACGCCTACTCGATAGGCCTCTAGACTTGTGGGCCCCTGGGCAGCTGTCTAATGTGCCTATATGTTAAGATGGCCCTATGACCAGATGTTCCTAAACTTACCACATTTGTTTTAACTTGTGTATAATCATTCACTATACATATTTATCTTGCTATGCTGCAGTTATAATTGTGAGCCTTCCTGTACCACAATTATTGGACCCAGGCAGTGTGGGTGGAGGGAGTTTGAATTAAGTCTATCATCAACTTCTCTTTCTGTATGAACACTTTGTGCACTGAGCATAGTTCAGAGAATGTAGTGAAATTTAACGTTACCTGTGATTACTTTTAGTTCATATGTGTAGCAGGCTTCCCATTGGAATATATAAAAGTCTAAATTGGATGACCCCTTAGTCAATACTACTAGAACAAGTAGTATGTGGGCCATACAGCTATGGCTGATTCCCGGTTCTGCCAATGCCAATCCGAACTGCAGACATCAATGATCGGTGATCCATCAGATTGACCATCAACAAGCAGCATGTTAAACCTCCCGAATCCCCAGTCCCAATCATTTTTAGACCAGAATTGTCAAATCGAGAATTTCCAACATGTTGACTTTCCCCAATTCCCCGACCCATGCATCAGCGGACCGGGGGAATTGCTCTGATACTCCCCTAATGTATGGACCCCATTAGCTGTATTTAAAAGCATCTTGTGTGCCAACTTTTGATTCTGGAAACAACATTACATTTACATGTTTTGGTGTGCAGGATATACTTAAAACCCTTCCAAGACAGGTTTCCCATGTTCTGTACAAAACCAATGATATGAACACATCATGCAATTTGCTTGACCTTGATGCATTATATATGTGTCATCAAAAAATTCCATCACAGTAAGACAGTTTTCCGAAAGCCCCCACAAATGTTGCAGACACCCATCATTTGTCTTCCCATACTGGGACCCTATCCTTGGGGGGGGTTTCACTTGGGTAAGTTGTTCCTATGTGTTGTTTTGCTGAGCCTCTTTATTAAATAAACTGTTCTGTTCTTAACTAATATACTGCTTGACTAAGCTTCATTTACCACTTAAGTTAATGATGAGAGGGAGGAGGCACATGGACTTTCTTAGGGTGTTTTGAAGCACAATTAGTTTTCTAGATTATGCAAAATCCATCTAGAAATGTCAGTATTCACTCAATACGGGTAATTCCAAGTTGAACGCAGCAGGATTTTTTTTTAGCAGTTGGGCAAAACCATGTGCACTGCAGGTGGGGCAGATATAACATGTGCAGAGAGAGTTAGATTTGGGTGGGTTATTTTATTTCTGTGCAGGGTAAATATTGGCTGCTTTATTTCTCTTACGTCCTAGAGGATGCTGGGGACTCCGTAAGGACCATGGGGTATAGACGGGCTCCGCAGGAGATAGGGCACCTAAAAAGAACTTTGACTATGGGTGTGCACTGGCTCCTCCCTCTATGCCCCTCCTCCAGACCTCAGTTAGATCTTGTGCCCAGAGGAGAATGGGTGCACTGCAGAGAGCTCTCCAGAGTTTTCTGTTGAAAAATAATTTTGTTAGGTTTTTTTATTTTCAGGGAGTCCTGTTGGCAACAGGCTCCCTGCATCGTGGGACCGAGGAGAGAGAAGCAGAGCTGGCTTGTCAAGTTGGGCACTGCTTCTAAGGCTACTGGACACCATTAGCTCCAGAGGGAGTCGGAACACAGGTCTCACCTGGGGTTCGTCCCGGAGCCGCGCCGCCGTCCTCCTCACAGATGCCGAAGATAGAAGCCGGATGAGAAGGCAGAAGACATCTTAGGCGGCAGAAGACATCAGATCTTCATGAGGTAAGGTGCGCAGCGGTAAGCTGCGCGCCATTACTCCTAGTCACACACACAGAGCAGCACTGAAGGGTGCAGGGCGCAGGGGGGGGCGCCCTGGGCAGCAATATTCCTCACTTTTGGGCAAATTCAGATAGATTAGGCTGCGGAGGCAGTAAATCTAAGATCCCCAGCCATTTTAATAGAAAAGTCACTGGGACCGAAGCCCGCCGTCGGGTGGGCGGGGCTTGATCCTCAGCACTAACCAGCGCCATTTTCTCCACAGAAGCTGCATGCATGAACGCTGGCTCCCTGGTCTCTCCCCTGCTGAACTTCACAGGCTGGAAAAGAGATGGGGGGCACATTAGCGACGCAGTGAGTGGGAATTGGTATATTATATATAAAAAAGCGCTATCTGGTCATATTTTTTCCAGTGTTTTTAAGCGCTGGTGTGTGCTGGCATACTCTCTCTCTGTCTCTCCTAAGGGCCTGGTTGGGGTTTTGTCCCCTTATAGGTTAATCCCTGTGTGTGTGGGGGGTGTCGGTACGTGTGTCGACATGTCTGAGGCGGAAGGCTTCTCCAAGGAGGAGGTGGAGCAAATGAGTGGTGTGTCCCCGTCGGTTATGCCGACTCCGGATTGGATGGACATGTGGCATATGTTGAATGCAAGTGTGGCATCTTTACATAAAAGGCTTGATAAGGCTGAATTACGGGGGACATCAGGGGGTCAATCCTCGGATTGGACCGACTCACAGGGCCCGTCGGGGTCTCAAAAGCGTCCCTTAACACAAGACACTACTACCGACACGGATTCTGACTCCAGTGTCGACTACGACGAAGTAAAATTGCACCCTAGGGTGACCAAAACCATTCAGTGTATGATTGTGGCAATAAGGGATGTGTTACATATTGAGGATGAACCCTCGGTCCCCGACAAAAGGGTACACATGTTTAAGGGAAAGAAACAGATTATTAATTTTCCCGCATCTCATGAATTAAATGATTTCTTTGGGAAAGCTTGGGAGACTCCAGAAAAGAGACCGCAGATCCCCAAAAGAATTTATATGGCATACCCCTTCCCTAAGCAGAACAGGGAGATTTGGGAATCATCCCCCACTGTGGACAAGGCCCTGACGCGCTTGTCCAAGAAAGTGGCGCTACCGTCTCCTGACACAGCGGCCCTTAAGGACCCTGCAGATCGCAGGCAAGAAACTACCTTAAAGTGTATTTATTCTCATACGGGTGCTGTGCTAAGACCGACAATTGCGTCGGCATGGGTGTGTAACGCAATTGCAGCTTGGACAGATGAGCTGACAGATCAATTTGATAATATGGATAAGGATACTATATTCTTAACTCTAGCCCACATAAAAGACGCAGTCTTATTTATGAGGGATGCTCAAAGGGACATTGTATTGCTAGCTTCTAGGGCCAATGCGATGTCTATCTCAGCGAAAAGATCCTTATGGACTCGCCAATGGACGGGTGATTCGGATTCCAAAAAACATATGGAAGTACTACCCTATAAGGGTGATGTATTGTTTGGGGATGTGCTGACGGACCTGGTTTCCACAGCTACAGCAGGTAAATCAAATTTTTTACCATATATTCCCCAACAGCAAAAGAAAGTAACACCCTATCAGATGCAGTCCTTTCGGTTGCACAAGTCCAGAAGAGGTCGGGGATCCTCTTTCCTCGCCAGAGGTAAGGGAAGACGCAAAAGAGCACCTGCTTCGGCAGATGCCCAGGAACAAAAGTCCTCCCCGGCTGCTCCAAAACCCACAGCATGACGCTGGGGCTCCCCTGAGGGAGTCCGCACCGGTGGGGGCACGTCTTCGACTTTTCAGTCAGGCCTGGGTCAGTTCAGACCTGAATCCCTGGGTGTTGGAAATAGTTTCCCAGGGTTACAAATTGGAATTCGAGGAGGTGCCCCCGCGCCGATTTTTCAAATCGGCCCTACCAGCTTCCACATCGGAAAGGGATATAGTGTTAGCTGCAATTCAAACGCTGTGTATACAGCAAGTGATAATCAAGGTTCCCCTGCACCAGCAGGGAAGAGGTTACTACTCAACCCTATTTGTGGTCCCGAAACCGGACGGTTCGGTCAGACCTATTTTGAATCTGAAATCCCTAAACCTGTACATAAAAAGATTCAAATTCAAAATGGAATCACTCAGAGCGATAATAGCCAACATGGACGATCTCCTGATAAAAGCGAGATCAAAGGAGAAATTGCTGAGCAGTGTGGCGCTCTCTCTTAGAGTGCTCCAGCAACACGGTTGGATTCTAAATCTACCGAAGTCACAGTTGATTCCGACAACTCGACTACCGTTCCTAGGTATGATACTGGATACGGAACAAATGAAGGTCTTCCTCCCAATAGAGAAAGCCCAGGACATCCAGAATATGGTCAGAGACCTGCTAAAACCGAAGAGGGTGTCAGTTCACCAATGCACGCGAGTTCTGGGAAAAATGGTGGCGGCCTACGAGGCCATTCCCTTCGGAAGGTTCCATGCACGGACTTTTCAATGGGACCTTCTGGACAAGTGGTCCGGGTCCCATCTGCACTTACATCGGAAAATAACTCTGTCCCCAGGGGCCAGAGTGTCTCTCCTGTGGTGGTTGCAAAGTGCTCACCTGCTGGAGGGTCGCAGGTTCGGAATTCAGGATTGGATCCTGGTTACCACGGACGCGAGCCTCCGAGGATGGGGAGCGGTCACACAGGGAAAAAAATTTCAGGGTCTTTGGTCAGACCAGGAGTCCTGTCTACACATCAATGTGTTGGAACTCAGGGCCATTTACAACGGCCTTCGACAAGCGGAGAGTCTTCTTCGAAACCTACCGGTTCTGATTCAATCAGACAATGTCACAGCAGTGGCTCATGTGAACCGCCAAGGCGGGACAAGAAGCAGAGTCGCGATGGTGGAAGCCACAAGGATTCTTCGCTGGGCGGAAAATCATGTAAGCGCTCTGTCGGCTGTCTTCATTCCGGGAGTGGACAACTGGGAAGCAGACTTCCTCAGCAGACACGATCTCCATCCAGGAGAGTGGGGTCTTCATCAAGAAGTCTTTGCGGACATAACACGTCTTTGGGGAACTCCTCAAATAGACATGATGGCGTCACGCCTCAACAAAAAGCTTTGGAGGTACTGTACCAGGTCTCGGGACCCTCAGGCAGTGGCAGTAGATGCTCTAATAACACAGTGGCTGTTCAAATCGGTCTACGTGTTTCCTCCTCTTCCTCTCATCACAAAAGTGTTGAGGATCATAAGGCAAAGAAACGTACAGACAATACTCGTTGTCCCAGACTTGCCTCGAAGGGCCTGGTACTCAGATCTACAAGAGATGCTCACAGGAGATCCCTGGCCTCTTCCTCTGAGGGAAGACCTGTTGCAACAGGGGCCCTGTGTATTTCAAGACTTACCGCGGCTACGTTTGACGGCATGGCGGTTGAACGCCGAATCCTAGCGAAAAAGGGGATTCCGGAAGAGGTCATCCCTACTTTAATAAAGGCTAGGAAGGAGGTGACGGTTAAGCATTGTCACCGTATCTGGCGAAAGTATGTGTCTTGGTGTGAGACCAAGAATGCACCTACGGAAGATTTTCATCTGGGTCGTTTTCTCCACTTCCTACAGACAGGAGTGGATATGGGCCTGAAATTAGGCTCTGTTAAGATACAGATTTCGGCCCTCTCGATTTTCTTTCAGAAGGAATTGGCTTCTCTTCCAGAAGTCCAGACGTTTGTAAAGGGAGTGCTGCATATCCAGCCCCCTTGTGTGCCTCCAGTGGCACCATGGGACCTGAACGTGGTGTTGCAGTTCCTAAAATCACACTGGTTTGAACCGCTTAACAAGGTTGAGTTGAAATTTCTTACCTGGAAGGTGGTCATGCTGTTGGCCTTGGCATCAGCAAGGCGAGTGTCTGAATTGGCGGCTTTGTCACACAAGAGCCCCTACTTGATTTTTCATGTGGATCGAGCTGAATTGAGGACACGTCCGCAATTTTTGCCTAAAGTGGTTTCTTCGTTCCATATGAATCAACCTATTGTGGTGCCTGTGGCTACAAGTGACCCGGAGGATTCCAGATCCCTGGATGTAGTCAGGGCCTTAAAGATTTATGTAGCCAGAACGGCTAAAATTAGGAAAACAGAGGCTCCGTTTGTCCTGTATGCTGCTAATAAGATTGGCGCACCTGCTTCGAAGCAGACTATTGCTCGCTGGATCTGTAATACGATTCAGCAGGCTCATTCTACAGCTGGATTGCCGGTACCAAATTCGGTTAAAGCCCATTCCACTAGGAAGGTGGGCTCTTCTTGGGCGGCTGCCCGAGGCGTCTCGGCATTACAGCTTTGCCGAGCGGCGACTTGGTCGGGGTCAAACACTTTTGCAAAATTCTACAAGTTTGATACCCTGGCTGATGAGGACCTAGCGTTTGCTCAGTCGGTGCTGCAGAGTCATCCGCACTCTCCCGCCCGATTGGATGCTTTGGTATAAACCCCATGGTCCTTACGGAGTCCCCAGCATCCTCTAGGACGTAAGAGAAAATAAGATTTTAAACCTACCGGTAAATCTATTTCTCTAACGTCCTTGTGGATGCTGGGGACTCCGTAAGGACCATGGGGAATAGACGGGCTCCGCAGGAGACAGGGCATTTTAAGAAAGAATTAGGACTACTGGTGTGCACTGGCTCCTCCCTCTATGCCCCTCCTCCAGACCTCAGTTAGAATCTGTGCCCGGCCGAGCTGGGTGCACTTTAGTGAGCTCTCCTGAGCTTGCTAATAAGAAGGTATTTTGTTAGGATTTTTTATTTTCAGAGAGATCTGCTGGCAACAGGCTCTCTGCTACGTGGACTGAGGGGAGAGAAGCAGACCTACTAACTGCGGATAGGTCATGCTTCTTAGGCTACTGGACACCATTAGCTCCAGAGGGATCGAACACAGGAACGCACCCTTGGTCGTCCGATCCCGGAGCCGCGCCGCCGTCCCCCTCGCAGAGCCAGAAGCCGGCGTGTGAAGCAAGAAGACATCAAAAGCGGCGGCAGAAGACTCCAGTCTTCATATGAGGTAGCGCACAGCACTGCAGCTGTGCGCCATTGCTCCCACATCAAACCCACACACTCCGGTCACTGTAGGGTGCAGGGCGCAGGGGGGGGCGCCCTGGGCAGCAATTAAGTACCTCTTGGCATAAAAGGGCATATATACAGTTGGGCACTGTATATATGCATGAGCCCCCGCCATTACTTTACACAAAATCGCGGGACAGAAGCCCGCCGCTGAGGGGGTGGGGCTTCTTCCTCAGCACTCACCAGCGCCATTTTCTCTCCACAGTTTTGCTGAGAGGAAGCTCCCCAGGCTCTCCCCTGCAGATTCACTGTAGATAGAGGGTAAAAAGAGAGGGGGGGGCACATAAATTTTGCGCAATATCAGTATATACAGCAGCTACTGGGTAAACACTAAGTTACTGTGTAATTCCTGGGTCATATAGCGCTAGGGTGTGTGCTGGCATACTCTCTCTCTGTCTCTCCAAAAGGCCTTGTGGGGGTTCTGTCCTCAAATAGAGCATCCCCTGTGTGTGTGGTGTGTCGGTACGCTTGTGTCGACATGTTTGACGAGGAAGGCTATGTGGAAGCAGAGCAGGTGCAGATGAATGTGGTGTCTCCGCCGACGGCGCCGACACCTGATTGGATGGATATGTGGAAGGTGTTAAATGATAATGTAAACTCCTTGCATAAAAGGTTGGATAAAGCTGATGCCTTGGGACAGTCAGGGTCCCAACCCATGCCTGATCCTACAGCGCAGAGGCCGTCAGGGTCTCAGAAGCGCCCACTATCCCAAATTGTTGACACGGATATCGACACGGATTCTGACTCCATTATCGATGGCGATGATGCAAAGTTGCAGCCTAAAATGGCTAAAGCCATCCGCTACATGATTATAGCAATGAAGGATGTATTGCACATCTCAGAGGAAAACCCTGTCCCTGCCAAGAGGGTTTATATGTTTGGGGAGAAAAGGCAAGAAGTGACTTTTCCCCCTTCACATGAGTTAAATGAGTTATGTGAAAAAGCTTGGGATTCTCCTGATAGGAAAATGCAGATTTCCAAACGGTTACTTATGGCGTATCCTTTCCAGCCAACGGAGGAGGTTACGCTGGGAATCCTCCCCTAGGGTAAACAAAGCTTTGACACGCTTATCTAAGAAGGTGGCCCTGCCGTCACAGGATACGGCCGCCCTAAAAGATCCTGCGGATAGAAAGCAGGAAGGTATCCTGAAGTCCGTTTATACACATTCAGGTACCCTACTAAGGCCGGCAATTGCGTCGGCCTGGATGTGTAAGTGCTGTAGCAGCATGGACAGATACTCTGTCTGAGGAGCTTGATACCTTGGACAAGGATACTATATTGCTGACCCTGGGGCATATAAAAGACGCTGTCCTATACATGAGGGATGCCCAGAGAGACATTTGCCTACTGGGCTCTAGAATAAATGCAATGTCAATTTCTGCCAGAAGGGTCCTGTGGACTCGGCAATGGACAGGTGATGGCGACTCAAAAAAGCACATGGAAGTTTTACCTTATAAGGGTGAGGAATTGTTTGGGGACGGTCTCTCGGACCTAGTTTCCACAGCTACGGCTGGGAAGTCAAATTTTTTGCCATATATTCCCTCACAACCTAAGAAAGCACCGTATTACCAAATGCAGTCCTTTCGATCACAAAGAGGCAAGAAAGTCAGAGGTGCGTCCTTTCTTGCCAGAGGCAGGGGTAGAGGAAAGAAGCTGCACAATACAGCTAGTTCCCAGGAACAGAAGTCCTCCCCGGCTTCCACTAAATCCACCGCATGACGCTGGAGCTCCACAGGTGGAGCCAGGAGCGGTGGGGGCGCTTCTCCGAAATGTCAGCCACCAGTGGGTTCGCTCACGGGTGGATCCCTGGGCTATACAGATTGTGTCTCAGGGATACAAGCTGGAATTCGAAGTGATGCCCCCTCACCGTTACCTCAAATCGGCCCTGCCAGCTTCCCCCATAGAAAGGGAAGTAGTGTTAGCGGCAATTCACAAATTATATCTCCAGCAGGTGGTGGTAAAGGTTCCCCTCCCTCAACAGGGAAGGGGTTACTATTCCACAATGTTTGTGGTTCCGAAACCGGACGGTTCGGTCAGACCCATATTGAATTTAAAATCCCTGAACATTTACCTGAAAAGGTTCAAGTTCAAGATGGAATCGCTCAGGGCAGTCATTGCAAGCCTGGAAGAGGGGGATTTTATGGTGTGTCTGGACATAAAGGATGCTTACCTGCATGTCCCCATTTATCCACCTCATCAGGAGTACCTCAGATTTGTGGTACAGGACTGTCATTACCAATTCCAGACGTTGCCGTTTGGTCTGTCCACGGCACCGAGAATATTTACCAAGGTAATGGCAGAAATGATGGTGCTTCTGCGAAAGCAAGGAGTTACAATTATCCCATACTTGGACGATCTCCTCATAAAGGCGAGGTCCAGAGAGCAGTTGCTGATCAGCGTAGCACACTCTCGGGAGGTGTTACAACAGCACGGCTGGATTCTGAATATTCCAAAGTCGCAGCTGATTCCTACGATGAGTCTGCCCTTCCTGGGCATGATTCTGGACACAGACCAGAAGAAGGTATTTCTCCCGGAGGAGAAGGCCCAGGAGCTCGTGACTCTGGTCAGAGACCTCTTAAAACCAAAACAGGTGTTGGTGCATCTATGCACACGAGTCCTGGGAAAGATGGTGGCATCATACGAAGCCATTCCCTTCGGCAGGTTCCATGCGAGGACCTTTCAGTGGGATCTGTTGGACAAGTGGTCCGGATCGCATCTTTAGATGCATCGGCTGATCACCCTATCCCCCAGGGCCAGGGTGTCTCTTCTGTGGTGGCTGCAGAGTGCTCATCTTCTCGAGGGCCGCAGGTTCGGCATACAGGACTGGGTCCTGGTGACCACGGATGCAAGCCTCCGAGGGTGGGGGGCAGTCACTCAGGGAAGAAACTTCCAGGGGCTGTGGTCAAGTCAGGAGACTTGTCTGCACATCAATATCCTGGAACTAAGGGCCATATACAACGCCCTGAGTCAAGCGGAGCCTCTGCTTCGCAACCAACCGGTGCTGATTCAGTCAGACAACATCACCGCAGTGGCTCATGTAAACCGCCAGGGCGGCACAAGAAGCAGGGTGGCAATGGCAGAAGCCACCAGAATTCTTCGCTGGGCGGAGAATCACGTGCAAGCACTATCAGCAGTGTTCATTCCCGGGAGTGGACAACTGGGAAGCAGACTTCCTCAGCAGGCACGACCTCCACCCGGGAGAGTGGGGACTTCATCAAGAAGTCTTCACACAGATTACAAATCGATGGGAACTGCCACAGGTGGACATGATGGCATCCCGCCTCAACAAAAAGCTACAAAGGTATTGCGCCAGGTCAAGAGACCCTCAGGCAATAGCTGTGGACGCACTAGTGACACCGTGGGTGTTCCAGTCGGTTTATGTGTTTCCTCCTCTTCCTCTCATACACAAGGTGCTGAGAATCGTAAGAAAAAGAGGAGTGAGAACAATACTCATTGTTCCGGATTGGCCAAGAAGGGCTTGGTATCCGGAACTGCTAGAAATGCTCACAGAGGACCCATGGCCTCTGCCTCTCAGACAGGATCTATTGCAACAGGGGCCCTGTCTGTTCCAAGACTTACCGCGGCTGCGTTTGACGGCATGGCGGTTGAACGCCGGATCCTAGCGGAAAAAGGCATTCCGGATGAGGTTATTCATACGCTGATAAAGGCTAGGAAGGACGTGACAGCAAAACATTATCACCGTATATGGCGAAAATATGTTGCTTGGTGTGAGGCTAGGAAGGCCCCTACAGAGGAATTCCAACTGGGCCGTTTCCTTCACTTCCTACAGGCGGGAGTGACTATGGGCTTAAAATTAGGGTCTATTAAGGTCCAGATTTCGGCCCTATCCATTTTCTTTCAAAAGGAACTGGCTTCTCTTCCTGAAGTGCAGACATTTGTAAAGGGAGTGCTGCATATTCAGCCCCCTTTTGTGCCACCAGTGGCACCTTGGGATCTTAACGTGGTGTTGAGTTTCCTGAAATCTCACTGGTTTGAGCCACTTAAGACCGTGGAGTTAAAATATCTCACGTGGAAAGTGGTCATGCTATTGGCCTTAGCTTCGGCTAGGCGTGTGTCTGAATTGGCGGCTTTGTCATGTAAAAGCCCCTATCTGGTTTTCCATATGGACAGGGCAGAGTTATGGACTCGTCCGCAATTTCTGCCGAAGGTGGTGTCATCCTTTCATTTGAACCAACCTATTGTGGTGCCTGCGGCTACTCGTGACTTGGAGGATTCCAAGTTACTAGATGTAGTCAGGGCTTTGAAGATTTATGTAGCCAGAACGGCTGGAGTCAGGAAAACTGACTCGCTGTTTACCCTGTATGCATCCAACAAGCTGGGTGCTCCTGCTTCAAAGCAAACTATTGCTCGCTGGATCTGTAACACGATTCAGCAGGCTCATTCTGCGGCTGGATTGCCGCATCCAAAATCAGTAAAAGCCCATTCCACAAGGAAGGTGGGCTCTTCTTGGGCGGCTGCCCGAGGGGTCTCGGCATTACTGCTTTGCCGAGCAGCTACTTGGTCGGGTTCAAACACCTTTGCAAAGTTCTACAAGTTTGATACCCTGGCTGAGGAGGACCTTGAGTTTGCTCATTCGGTGCTGCAGAGTCATCCGCACTCTCCCGCCCGTTTGGGTGCTTTGGTATAATCCCCATGGTCCTTACGGAGTCCCCAGCATCCACTAGGACGTTAGAGAAAATAAGATTTTACTTACCGGTAAATCTATTTCTCGTAGTCCGTAGTGGATGCTGGGCGCCCGTCCCAAGTGCGGACTTCTTCTGCAATACTTGTATATAGTTATTGCTTAAATAAGGGTTATGTTATGGTTGCATCAGGTTTGTCTGATGCTCTATTGTTGTTCATACTGTTAACTGGCTAAGTTTATCACGAGTTATACGGTGTGATTGGTGTGGCTGGTATGAGTCTTACCCTGGATTCCAAAATCCTTTCCTTGTACTGTCAGCTCTTCCGGGCACAGTTTCCTTAACTGAGGTCTGGAGGAGGGGCATAGAGGGAGGAGCCAGTGCACACCAGTAGTCCTAATTCTTTCTTAAAGTGCCCTGTCTCCTGCGGAGCCCGTCTATTCCCCATGGTCCTTACGGAGTCCCCAGCATCCACTACGGACTACGAGAAATAGATTTACCGGTAAGTAAAATCTTATTTTCTCCTAGTCCATAGAGGATGCTGGGCGCCCGTCCCAGTGCGGAAACTCTGCAAGACTTGTATATAGTTGTTGCTTACATAAGGGTTATGTTACAGTTGGAATAGGTCTTGGACCGTTACTGTCGTTTGTTCATACGGTTAACTGGTTATGTATGTTCCAGGTTACATGGTATGATTGGTGTGGGCTGGTATGAATCTTGCCCTTGGATTGCTAAATCCTGCCTTGTATTGTCCATCTCCTCTGGGCACAGTTCTCTAACTGAGGTCTGGAGGAGGGGCATAGAGGGAGGAGCCAGTGCACACCCATAGTCAAAGTTCTTTTTAGGTGCCCTATCTCCTGCGGAGCCCGCCTATACCCCATGGTCCTTACAGAGTCCCCAGCATCCTCTACGGACTAGGAGAAATAGATTTACCGGTAGGATTAAAATCTTATTTTTTACACTGCAATTTAGATTGCAGATTGAACACACCACACCCAAATCTAACTCTCTCTGCACATGTTATATCTGCCTCCCCTGCAGTGCACATGGTTTTGCCCAACTGCTAAAAAAAATCCTGCTGCGATCAACTCAGGATTACCCCCATTGTTCACCAAAACGTTTATATCATCTCCGCAGAATACTTTTGCTGTTCTTGGCTGCAATGGCAACATCGATTTTCTGTCATATACTAGGGAAACCTAAATAAAAACTTGCCCAGGTTGCATAAAGGACTTGGTGAAAAGCCAAGTGTATATGTGGTAAAAGTTTCAGAGGAGTAAACCAGTAGATGGAAGATGGAAAATTGTTTTAATCCTTCAAAACCACACCCTTCTCTTTCATTTGTATGACTGGGTATACAACTAGCTGTTTAAAATTAAATGAAGTAACTTTGCACCTGGAAACCAAACCAGGCTGACATGCAAGATGAGGAAATACATTTATATTTTTGCATGCAGGGTAAATACTGGCTGTTTTATATGCAGCCTACATATCCGGGACATATTTATTTTTACAGTGCAATGTAGATTTCAGTTTGAACACACCCTCCTCAAGTCTATGGCCTGATTCAAAGTTGATGTGTTCACGTAGCATCTACAAATATATAAGGGGACAATACACAGTGCTTGCGCGGGACCTGTTTTTGGTTAGATCAACACAGAGGACTCGTGGACACTCGCTCAGGTTAGAGGAGAGGAGATTCCGCACAATACGTCGTAAAGGCTTTTTCACAGTAAGGACAATACGTGTTTGGAATTCCCTGCCCGAGGGAGTTGTAATGGCGGAATCTGTCAACACCTTTAAGAATGGGTTAGATAAATTCCTATTGGATAAGGATATCCAGGGGTATGGTGCATAGTCATGCATTATAGTTACTATAAATAGGGATAAAATGCAACGGCTGACAGCAGCATCAGTCAGAAATTTTAGTCAAATCATCATGCATAGGACACCACAAATAGGTTGAACTCGATGGACAATTGTCTTTTTTCAACCTCAGATACTATGTTACTATGTAGCGATTCTTTGCTACTGTGCAAAAACTCCTACAGCACATGCGTTACACAGAGGCGCGGTTGCTATGGAGACGCACGGTTACTGGAAGGTTGCATTGTGCACGCACGAACAAGATGGGTCTGCCTTATGGAAGTTGTAGCATACACCGACAGTCAACAGCTGATATAGGAGGCCATGTTCAGATGGAGAAACTGCACCTGCCGCAGGACTAGTGCAAGTTTCAATGGTACAGCCAATGGTGGGTCTAAACATGCACCAATCAGTATTACAGTGTGTATTGACACTAACAGTGGGCGTCTCAGCCCTTGCAAATCGGACACATGGATGTAAACAAGGGAAGGACTTTGTGTCGGTATTTGCATAAAGCATACCCTCCAACTTGACCCATTCCATTAGGTACAAAGGGGCAGATGTATTAAGCCTGGAGACAGCATAAGGAAGTGATAAACCAGTGATAAGTGCAAGGTGATAAACGCACCAGCCAATCAGCTCCTACCTGTTAATTTACATATTGGAGCTGGTTGGCTGGTGCGTTTATCACCTTGCACATATCACTGGTTTATCACTTCCTTATGTCTTCTCCAGGTTAATACATCTGCCCCAAAATGCTCTGTTCCTGGGCTTCCTTTCCAGTGGTGGTTCCAGAGGCGGGGCTGCAGAATAGTCCAAAATTTAGATAGGGGGCCACACCAACTGCCAGCCCAAACTGCCAATCATTGCCTGCCGGGACTTATTGGCAGTTGGTGTGGCTCCCCTATTTGAATTTTGGACCGTGCTGCAGCCCGACCTCTGCAACTGTCTCTGGCAAGGAAAATCCAGGAACAGAGCATGTTGTACCTAATGGAATGTTGGAGAATATAATAAAGTTGCACATGGGTGACCTCCAATTGGCGCAGCTACAGCCGAATCTGAGCCCACCTGTGAATCTGCCCCTGAATCTCTCCATACATTAGAAATCTGCCCCTCCTGCGGTGCAGCGTGGTATTACTATTGTGCACACATGCCCAACTCTGAATTTGCCACAAAATGAGTATGTTCTCGAATGTGAAAAGACAATCTGAAACAAACATGGTGCCTGATTTATGTTTGTCAAGCCACTAGCGTATCTATAATGGGTGCAGTGTGTGCGGTGCACTCGGGCCCCTGGGGGCACCTGTTATGTTTAATACTCACCCTCCAGAGTCCCCATTTTCCCAGTGTTTCACACATGCACAGTAGGAAAATCACTGGGAAAATGGCCCCTGTGCCGCCACCTATACGGAGCCCGGACGGAGCCTGCACACGGACCTCCTCCTCTCTTGAAGCGCCCCTGAGTCAAGCAAAAAGACCAAGTAACTGTGTCTGGAACAAACCATGTTACCATGTAAGGGAAAAAATGCATTTATGGGAAACCTTTACCTACCTCATTTAAGATAAGGAAAAACCTTCTTAATACTTGTTCTTATTGTAGTTTTTATATATTCATTTAAGTGCTTTTAGTTCAGCTGTGATTTTATTGTTGTCCCATTATTTTATGCATGTTTCTTTTATGTAGAACTGTACGTTAATAAATACCTTTTAATTTAATATAATTGTCAAGTTTATAATTGTTGCATTTGACACCGTGGTCGCTACATATCCCTCATCCCCCCGTTTGCTCCTAAATTCTATTCAGGGAATCACCATCCCTGTACATTCTTGAGGGATTCAGCTGACGCCCCAGTAGCAGCAAAGGGGAGTGTCACATTAACTTGCCTATTTTTCCTTTATACAACATATCTGGTTCTTATCGCAAGTGGCGCAATATTAATCCTTGTTCTATAAGGGAAAAAATACATTTATATTTTTTCTATGCAGGGTAAATTCTGGCTGCTTTTGCATGTAGCCCACAAATATCAGGCAGCTTTAGTTTTACACTGCAATTTAGATTTCAGTTTCAACACACCCCACCCAAATCTAATTCTCTCTACACATATTACATCTGCCGCCCCACCCTGCAGTGCAACATGGTTTTGATCAGTTGCTTGCTTTTTTGCCTTACTTACAGTATAGACCTGAATCAGGGCCTATATGTGTGTAATGCCCAAATCTTTATTTGTTATTATTTTCTTATTTTTCAGACTACTGTATTTGGTGATTATTAGTGATTATTGCAGTGAAATGTTCTTGCTATTGAAATGTGATGCTTTCCATATTATCAGGATCTAGTTACATGGTGTCAGCATATAATGTATGTGCACATTCACGTGCTCTATGTATGCACAGCCTAAATTTCCAATTTGTGCCTTTCTGTTGTTAAAATTGTATACCCCCTGTAGTGTTTCTGCATATTGTTGCAGTGTGTAATAATGTTACAGTATGTAATACAACATTTAATGACGTAGAGCAGTACTGTGAACGTTGGCAGTCTATAGCCCATAAAAATCATCAAATATACCATAGAGTCTATGGAAAGCCTCCAAAAAGCTAGCTGGGCAATGAAGTGTTAAAAAGTGATCTAAAGTCCATGGGCACTGGGGATGGAATTGTCTCCATGTTGTAGCCTGCAACCAGCATGGTGTTGTGCATTACGGGCTTGAGTCATCGGGATGATAGGGGTTGTTTTGCTGGAAACTGATAACAGGATTCATACAAACATATTACTCTTCCCACAGATATCCAGAGTTGCAGACACAAGGACAGGCGGAAAGGTTCCTTAGATGTTAGGTCAACCACCTCCCGAGGAAGTGACGGTATGTAAACTTTAATAGCAGTGGCAATAAAAATAATGTAACCCTTATTTTTATATCCATTTGCTTTAACAATTATGCAGCTATGTCAGTTTTATGCATGGTTGTATTTACAATGTCTTTATTTCTATTCATGTAACTTTTTACCTTTTTTTCTATGTTGGTACGTAGAGTAAGGCAACCATGTAGTGCATGACCTGGAAGAGTCATGGCCAACCTATGAGAAAATTGATATTGGTGTTGTTGGCCGTTACAGCCAGTTAGATCCTGTACTCAGTTTAGAAAATTAATTCACTATCTGATCTGGTTGCTATAAGTAACATAACACTTTTCTTTGCACCAGTTTTATTTATAAATGTTCCCAAGTATTAGATTGAATGCAGTTGTCCATTTGCACGCGGTGGTCCTGATTCATTAAGGTATACAAAGCAGTAGCCACAGCCGCTAATGCTAACTTATGCTAATGCTCCATGAGGGGTCTTGTGTAAATTGACGCCCCTACATGTGTGTGCTGCCCTCAGACGCGGCCATTGGATCACTTGCGTAAACATTGGCCATCTGGGTAACTGGGTTACACGAGCTGGCTGTGTATTCCAGACTCGCAAGGGCAGGACATCTGCATAGGAAGATTTAGACTCTGGAGACATGCCCTCATTTAGTAAAATAGTCCCTGTTGCCTGCTTTATGTCAATCATGCTAAGACTTTGGGGCCCTGCAGGTGAGATTGGAACATACGCAGTACAGCTTTCCTCGTATCCACCAGCCATTTGCGGATTGTTTTCACCCTCTTACCTATGCATGGCATCAAGAGCACAAAGGTGCTCAAAAAGCAATGTCCTATAATGGTTTAAAGATGTGTAGGGAGGATGTGGAGCCGTCTGATTGGGACGAGGAGGGTGTGTGATATTCAGGAAGTGGGTTACAGTTGGGTGTCACTTCCAGGGCATGATATCAGTAATTCCAGTAGTTTTGTTTTCAGTTCCTTTTTGTGTGGAACTGGAGTTCAGGGAGCAGGGTTGTCACTTCCCATATAATTGATGGCATGGGTTTAACATCTTTCGTTACTTTACAGGTAGTTCACAGAGGCGGCATTCTTCAATGGCAAGAATACATTCAATGACTATTGAAGCCCCTATTACAAAGGTACAGTAACTAAATACTTGCAGGGTAATTCTTTTGGGAATTGAAGCTGATATACATACATATAATATCATCATTGTCTCCCCATAACCTCTCTCCCACCCCCTGCTGTACAGACTTCAGCTCCCTGTGTGAGAAAAGGCAGTTTGCAAAGCATAAAAAAAGTATCATAGTTTGTGCTAAAATAATACACTGCCACCCAACTCTACGACAGCCCCACTGTTATTAGCTGAAAGTTTTGTTCTGATTTACTTATGTATATACTGCTTTATCCATCAAAGAGATTTTATTTTTTTGTGCAAAGTTTTTCTGGCAGTGAATGGACATACAGTATTTCCACGTGGATCAGCATCTGCTAAATGAAATGTGTACATGTCCTTCTGATGCCCCCTGGTGGTTATAGCGTGTCCACCAGCGCCCTCTCTGGCTGTTATACTGCTGCCAGTAAAGCGTTTCTGCAGGTAGCATTGCAATATAATACTGCCGTGCAGAAGGTAAAGGATTTCTTGGGATAAAATACAGTAGAAGGCACTTTAGTCGGCTGAGAGAATGCTCAAATTGCTTTTTCCAAGTGGCTTTTGTGCACAATTGGCAAAATTCTCTTCGTGCCACAGCAGGTCCTGATAATTCTACTTGGTAGTACACACAATAACCCACAAATACACTCACTGAATTTAAACCAGTCCTGGAGTTCAATTTCAGACAGTTAATGTATTATTATAATTCTATTATGTTGTTTTGTTGAATTACCCATTTTCTCCTAAAGTTATTCAGTAGTTCTTACATGCTGCTCTATTTCTGCAAAAGCCCGTGCTTCATCCTAAGACTCTGGATTCAGATAATGACGATCCCTCTATATTTGCTGGGGATGTAGTTGGAACCTCTGCGCTCAGGATTACGGCAGTCAGAATGCCAACGCCGGAATCTGGACACCTCTTAGAATGCTGATGCCGGCATCCTGACAGCCGGGGTCCCAAACATAAGTATCCCGTGGAATTTAGGGTTAGGCTGCAGGGGGAGAGTTAGGGTTAGGCTGCAGGGGGAGAGTTAGGGTTAGGCTGTGGGAGGGAGTGCTAAGTTTTGGCTGCGGGGAGGGAGGGTTATGGAGAGGATTAGGGTTAGCTGCCTCCTACACCCCGTCAGAATTTTAAGCCGGTGTCGGTATTCTGACCACCGGCATCCCGACTTGACGGTATCCTGTATCCTGCTCCTGCATACTGTGCACCACTTATAAAACGATAGACCACAGAGGTATACAATGCATTTCATCTTGTGATTGTCTTAGGGCCTTTATCTTATAATTATCTTAGGGCCTGCTTCATAGTTGTACGCACACCTGCTGTTTTTGCAGTGCACACATCTAAGTTGCGCTGTACAACATGTGCCGCCAACGATGGTCACAGTGAGAATTTCTTCACAAAGTGACTGACAGGCACCATTTTGTGGCAGTTACCGGGAGTGGCAGCAAAAATGTAGTTGTGCTTTGCCCATTTTAGGGCCGTGTCTCATCCTGTGTCTGCAATCCTGTATGCACTAACAGTGGCTCCGGCGTCTCGCTTCCTGCAGCCATACTGCGCGCCCATAGTGGCTACTCGGAAGTTCTGATCTGCGACGAAGCTGCTTCTTTGTACACAGCAACTGGGGCTCGCATTGATGCTGGTGGTGTCTCACTACAAATCCAGGCGGCTGTGGCACTGGCATATTTTTGCACAGTTGCATAATATTGTAAGTCAATACTGTATATAATACTTTCATCGGTTTCAATTAAATGAGAGCTTTTCCACTTTAAATGACATCTCGTCAGTGGGTTGGTGAGATCTGTTACAGACAGGACATCCTTGCATCTAGGTCATCTGTAGCATGAAAATAAAAGCACAGATGCCAAAGGCATTGCCCGTGAACCTGACCTTCTACAGAATGTAGTCCATCAATTACAGCATTTTACCATGTATCAGTCAGACAACAACACGACAACATGTCCATGGATGTTAAAATTTCAATCCAACCCGTTGTGAATATCCAGCTTATCCCCTTCAGTCACATTTAACAGTGTGTCATTGTAATGTGTCTTTAGTACAGATCCTTTACTATGCATTAATAAAATATTGCATGTGATCTTCCTCCCCAATATTTGAATGCCATAATGAAAACTAACACATTGAACAATTATGAATATGCATTAGTCTTAAGTTTCACTAAGGATGCTCTATGGCCGATTTAATTACAAGCGATGTTACGGATGTACTGGTGAAACACTCTTGATGGCATCACATTGTGACTGCAATATCGCTCACTTTCCCTCACATACCCATGATCAGTGTTGCTGTGCTGATATTCTGTGTGATATGCGCATCTTCACATTTAACCACACATTGTAACCACACATCACTCGGAATTGAATTGGGCCCTCTGTTCCATGAAGTCTTAAGGTGCATACACACGGTGAGATATTGACTATGCCCGATTTTGACTATGCGAATTCCCTTGAACTCCCCCAGAGTCCAGAAGCACCGATATTGTTTATACATGCAGTGCGATTTTGACTATGGCCATTTTGGACTATACTTTGTACTAGATTGTACACAACATAGTCAAAATCGCATTGCATGCACAGTCTATTTTTTCTTACGCTAACGATCCCATGGGACCGCGCATAGGTATCGCAAGCTACACACGGTGCGATATGTGCTAACTTTTCTTACAATTTTGACTACTGTATATAGGTGGTCATTCCGAGTTGTTAGCTCGCTAGCAGTTTTTAGCAGCCGTGCAAACGCTATGGCACCTCCCACTGGGAGTGTATTTTAGCGTAGCAGAAGTGCGAACGAAAGGATCGCAGAGCGGCGGCAAAGTTTTTTTGTGCAGTTTTAGAGTAGCTCAATACCTACTCAGCACTTGCGATTACTTCAGACTGATCAGTTCCTGTTTTTACATCACAAACACGCCCTGCGTTCGCCCTGCCACGTCTGCGTTTTTCCTGGCACGCCTGCGTTTTTTCGAACACTCCCTGAAAACGGTCAGTTGAAACCCAGAAACGCCCACTTCATGTCAATCACTCTGCGGCCAGCAATGCGACCGAAATGCTTCGCTAGACCTTGTGTGAAACTACATCGTTCGTTGTAATAGTACGACGCGTGTGCGCATTGCACCGCATACGTATGTGCAGAAGTGCCGTTTTTTTTTGCCTCATCGCTGCACAGCGAACGAATGCAGCTAGCGATCAACTCGGAATGACCACCATAGTCAAAATTGGAAGCAAACATCGCACCATGTGTATGCACATTTATATTCTTTTCTTATATTCTTTTCTGCTCCATGTATGAGATATATTAAACAATGCAACATGGTCTTACATGATAACTCCAGAATGGGCAGCTTTAGCTGTGTCTGCTGTGGCTCACCAAAGATGGCTGCAATATTCCTGTGAGAATCCTTAATCCTTAAACATAAGTTCTGACCTTAACTGAGGGCATGTTGTGGTATAATTTGCAGTGACCCATCCTTTGCCCGACATTGTGATATTAGATACTGCTCAAATTTGTAGACGGTAGATCCTGTCCATTATGTTGTTAACGTGGGGAATTACGTTAGGAAAGTACTTCCTCTTAAGTAGAGTAGCTTTTAATAACTGTGTTTTTGTCTTCTCCAACATAATAATAATTATTATCCCTTCCTGTATAGTTCCCCACTTGTGTTCCTTTTTTTCCTCCTTTTAGTAAATGGTTCCAGTCAGTAGTTCCCACTAATTCACTGTTTTTCTGCGTCACTTCTGCCCAGACAAGGTATCATTTAGACATTTTCCAATCTCTGCAAAGTTACATTATCTAAACTCTAACTCTTGTTTTTATGTTAAGCCAAATACACTGGTAATTACGTGGCTCAAACTACATCATCATTAGATACAAGATAAGCATAAATGTAATGTAGCCTCATTCTGATTAGTCTCTTGTAGTACTGTAGCTGTGTATGAAACGCCCTGTCCTGTGCTCCACGGCGCACTCCTGTGTTACATACAGCCTGATCCCAGGGCTGTATAATCCGTTTTAAGGTCCTAGACATACTGAAAATTGTAATGGGAATGGGGACCATTATATGAATGGTTTTCTTATTTACTATACAATCTGTAACACAATAAAGATAGGAATCCCATACTGGCATGGAATGTTCTTGCATCAGAATCGGCTTTATTGGCCAGGTACACTTGCGTATACTAGGAATTTGTCTTCGGTTTGCTATACAACAGCCAAGTAGGTAACAGATAAGCAGGTGTGGGGATGGGGGGGGGGGGGAGTAAAGTCATACAGATAGGAATACCGTAGGGACACAAGTGAGTTACATGTACGTCTAGTCAGTCAGTGTTCAGGAGTTCTCCAGGCAGACCGCTTGGAGAAAGAAACTTTTGCGGCTTCTGGTATATCCGGCGGGGACAGCCCTGTAACGCCTGCCTGAAGGACGCAAGTTAAACATGCTGAGACAATGAAATCACAACGGTTCGGTGTATAACCAGATTAGTTCCAAAACCAGCGTCATGTCGTTGTTACAGTAGTTATGGTGGGCAAGGTAGACCCGCTTTAGGTGAGCAGACATACTAAGACAAATCCTCTTCTTACGATTTAGAGAAGAGTATGTACTCCATCTTGACCTCTAAGACTCTGGGGACATCACCACGACATCACCTGGTCTTCACATAGTTTTCGGTGCAACACTATGGGGGTGCGAGGCAAAGGGAAGTCAGGGTGAAGTTGAAGTGATGTCGGGGTGAAATCCCGATGTAACATCACCTGGAATTAAATTGCATTGGGGAAAATGCTGACAACTGTATTACTGTACCCAGGCTTCCAACAACACCTGATACATATATATATATATATATATATATTTCTCTAACGTCCTAAGTGGATGCTGGGGACTCCGTCAGGACCATGGGGTTTAGCGGCTTCGCAGGAGACAGGGCACAATAATAAAAGCTTTAGGATCAGGTGGTGTGCACTGGCTCCTCCCCCTATGACCCTCCTCCAAGCCTCGGTTAGATTTTTGTGCCCGGCCGAGAAGGGTGCAATCTAGGTGGCTCTCCTGAGCTGCTTAGAATAAAAGTTTAAGTTAGGTTTTTTATTTTCAGTGAGTCCTGCTGGCAACAGGCTCACTGCTACGAGGGACTTAGGGGAGAGAAGTAAACTCACCTGCGTGCAGGATGGATTTGCTTCTTAGGCTACTGGACACCATTAGCTCCAGAGGGAGTCGGAACACAGGTCTCACCCTGGGGTTCGTCCCGGAGCCGTGCCGCCGACCCCCCTTGCAGATGCCGAAGTTGAAGAGGTCCAGAGGTCCAGAAACAGGCGGCAGAAGACTTTCAGTCTTCATAAGGTAGCGTACAGCACTGCAGCTGTGCGCCATTGTTGTCAGCACACTTCATACCAGCGGTCACTGAGGGTGCAGGGCGCTGGGGGGGGCGCCCTGGGCAGCAATGTATTATACCTTTTTTATGGCTAAAATACATCACATATAGCCCTTGAGGCTATATGGATGTATTTAACCCCTGCCAGATCTCACAAACTCCGGGAGAAGAGCCCGCCGTTTTAGGGGGCGGGGCCTATTCTCCTCAGCACACGGCGCCATTTTCCTGCTCAGCTCTGCTGTGAGGAAGGCTCCCAGGCTCTCCCCTGCACTGCACTACAGAAACAGGGTTAAAACAGAGAGGGGGGGCACTTATTTGGCGATATGATTACATATGTGAAAATGCTATAAGGGAAAACACTTGTATAAGGGGTTGTCCCTGTATAATTATAGCGTTTTTGGTGTGTGCTGGCAAACTCTCCCTCTGTCTCCCCAAAGGGCTAGTGGGGTCCTGTCCTCTATCAGAGCATTCCCTGTGTGTGTGCTGTGTGTCGGTACGTGTGTGTCGACATGTAGGAGGACGATGTTGGTGAGGAGGCGGAGCAAATTGCCTGTATTGGTGATGTCACTCTCTAGGGAGTCGACACCGGAATGGATGGCTTATTTAGGAATTACGTGATAATGTCAACACGATGCAAGGTCGGTTGACGACATGAGACGGCCGGCAAACAAATTAGTACCTGTCCAGGCGTCTCAGACACCGTCAGGGGCTTGTAAAAACGCCCATTTACCTCAGTTGGTCGACACAGACACGGACACTGACTTCAGTGTCGACGGTGAAGAAACAAACGTATTTTCCTTTAGGGCCACACGTTACATGTTAAGGGCAATGAAGGAGGTGTTACATATTTCTGATACTACAAGTACCACAAATAAGGGTATTATGTAGGGTGGGAATAATCTACTTGTAGTTTTTCCTGAATCAGATAAATTAAAGTGTGTGATGATACGTGGGTTTCCTCCGATAGAAAATTATTGGAGGTATACCCTTTCCCGCCAGAAGTGAGGGCGAGTTGGGAAACACACCTTAGGGTGGATAAGGCGCTCACACGCTTATAAAAACAAGTGGCGTTACCGTCTCCAGATACGGCCGCCCTCAAAGAGCCAGCTGATAGGAAGCTGAAAAATATCCTAAAAAGTATATACACACATACTGGTGTTATACTACGACCAGCAATCGCCTCAGCCTGGATGTGCAGCGCTGGGGGGGCTTGGTCGGATTTCCTGACTGAAAATATTGATACCCTTGACAGGAACAATCTTTTATTGACTATAGAGCATTTTAAGGATGCATTTCTATATATGCGAGATGCGCAGAGGGATATTTGCATTCTGGCATCAAGAGTAGATGTGATGTCCATATCTGCCAGACGATGTTTATAGACACGACAGTGGTCAGGTGATGCAGATTCCAGACGGCACATGAAAGTATTGCCGTATAAAGGGGCGGTCCATCGGACCTGGTGGCCATGGCAACAGCTGGAAAATCCACTTTTGTTACCCCAAGTCACATCTCAGCAGAAAAGGAGACAGTCTTTTCAGTCTTAGTCCTTTCGTACCCATAAAGGCAGGCGGGCAAAAGGCCAGTCATATCTGCCCAGGGTTAGAGGAAAGGGAAGAAGACTGCAGCAGGCAGCCCATTCCCAGGAACAGAAGTCCTCCACAGCTTCTGCCAAGTCCGCAGCATGACGCTGGGGCCATACAAGCGGACTCAGGTGCGGTGGGGGGTCATCTCAAGAGTTTCAGCACGCAGTGGGCTCACTCGCAAGTGGACTCCTGGATCCTACACGTAGTATCCCAGGTGTACATTGGAAATTCGAGACGTCTTCCCCTCACAAGTTCCTGAAGTCTGCTTTACCAACGTCTCCCTCCGACAGGGAGGCAGTATTGGAAAAAAATTCACAGGCTGTATTCCCAGCAGGTGATAATCAAAGTACCCCTCCTACAACAAGGGAAGGGGTATTATTCCACACTATATTGTGGTACTGAAGCCAAACGGCTCGGTGAGATCTAAAAGATTTGAACAATTACATACAAGGGTTCAAATCAAGATGGAGTCACTCAGAGCAGTGATAGCGAACCAGGACGATATGGTGTCACTGGATATCAGGGACGCTTACCTACATGTCCAAATTTTGCCCTTCTCACCAAGGGTATCTCAGGTTCGTGGTACAGAACTGTCACTATCAGTTCAGACGCTGCCGTTTGGATTGTCCACGGCACCCCGGGTCTTTACCATGGTAATGGCCGAAATGATGATTCTTCCTAAAAGAAATATGGACGCTTTCCTGATAAGGGCAAGGTCCTGAGAACAGTTGGCGGTCGGAGTAGCACTATCTCAAGTAGTTCTACGACAGCACGAGTGGATTCTAAATATTCCAAAATCGCAGCTTTTTCCGACGACACGTCTAATGTTCCTAGGAATGATTCTGGACACAGTCCAGAAAAGGATGTTTTCTCCCGGAGAAGAAGACCAGGGAATTATCCGAGCTAGTCAGGAACCTCCTAAAACCAGGAAAAGTATCAGTGCATCATTGCACAAAGGTCCTGTGAAAAATGGTGGTTTCTTACAAAGCGATCCCATTCGGTAGATTTCACGCAAGAACCTTTCAGTGGAATCTGCTGGGAAAATGGTCCGGATCGCATCTTCAGATGCATCAGCGGATAACCCTGTCTCCAAGGACAAGGGTGTTTTCTTCTGCGGTGGCTGCAGAGTGCTCATCTATGAAAGGGCCGCAGATTCGACATTCAGGACTGGGTCCTGGTGACCACGGATGCCAGCCTGAGTGGCTGGGGAGCAGTCACACAAGGAAAAAATTTCCAGGGAGTGTGATCAAGTCTGGAGACTTCTCTCCACATAAATATACTGGAGCTAAGGGCAATTTACAAGGCTCTAAGCTTAGCAAGACCTCTGCTTCAAGGTCAGCCGGTATTGATCCAGTGGGACAACATCACGGCAGTCGCCCACGTAAACAGACAGGGCGGCACATGAAGCAGGAGGGAAATGGCAGAAACTGCAAGGATTCTTCGCTGGGCGAAAAATCATGTGATAACACTCTCAGCAGTGTTAATTCCGGGAGTGGAAAACTGGGAAGCAAACTTCCTCAGCAGGCATAACCTCCACCCGGGAGAGTGGGGACTTCAGCGGGAAGTCTTCCACATGATTGTAAACCGTTGGGAAAAACCAAAGGTAGACATGATGGCGTCCCGCCTGAACAAAAAACTAGACAAATATTGCGCCAGGTCAAGGGACCCTCAGGCAATAGCGGTGGACGCTCTGGTAACACTGTGGGTGTACCAGTCAGGGTATGTGTTCCCTCCTATGCATCTCATACCAAAAGTACTGAGAATCATAAGAAGGAGATGAGTAAGAACGATACTCGTGGTTCCGGATGGGTCAAGAAGGACTTGGTACCCGGAACTTCAAGAGATGCTCACGGAAGAACCGTGGCCTCTACCTTAAGAAAGGACCTGCTCCAGCAGGGGCCTTGTCTGTTCCAAGACTTACCGCGGCTGCGTTTGACGGCATGGCAGTTGAACGCCGGATCCTGAAAGGGCATTCCAGATGAAGTCATCCCTACCCTGGTCGAAGCCAGGAAGGATGTAACCGCAAAACATTTTCACCGCATTTGGCGAAAATATGTTGCGTGGTGTGAGACCAAGAAGGTCCCTACAGAGGAATTCCAACTGGGTCGTTTCCTACATTTCCTGAAAACAGGACTGTCTATGGGCCTAAAATTAGGGTCCATTAAGGTTCAAATTTCGACCCTGTCAAATTTCTTCCAGAAAGAACTGGCTTCAGTGCCTGAAGTTCAGACGTTTGTAAAAGGGGTACTGCATATACAGCCTCCTTTTGTGCCCCCAGTGGCACCTTGGGATCTCAATGTTGTTTTGAGTTTCCTAAAGTCACATTGGTTTGATCCACTCACCACTGTGGAATTAAAATATTTCACATGGAAGGTGAAGATTCTATTAGCCCTGGCTTCAGCCAGGCGTGTGTCAGAATGGGCGGCTTTATCATATAAAAGCCCTTACTTAATTTTTCATTCTGACAGGGCAGAATTGAGGACTCGTCCTCAATTTCTCCTTAAGGTGTTTTCTGTTTTTCACATGAACCAACCTATTGTGGTACCTGCGGCTACTAGGGACTTGGAGGACTCCAAGTTACTTGACGTTGTCAGGGCCCTGAAAATATATGTTTCCAGGACGACTGGAGTCAGAAAATCTGACTCGCTGTTTAGCCTGTATGCACCCAACAAGATGGGTGTTCCTGCTTCTAAGCAGACGATTGCTCGCTGGATTTGTAGTACAATTCAACTTGCACATTCTGTGGCAGGCTTGCCACAGCCAAAATCAGTAAAAGCCCATTCCACAAGGAAGTGGGCTCATCTTGGGCGGCTGCCCGAGGGGTCTCGGATTTACAACTTTGCCGAGCTGCTACTTGGTCAGGGGCACACCCTGACTGAGGAGGACCTGGAGTTCTCTCATTCGGTGCTGCAGAGTCATCCGCACTCTCCCGCCCGTTTGGGAGCTTTGGTATAATCCCCATGGTCCTGACGGAGTCCCCAGCATCCACTTAGGACGTCAGAGAAAATAAGAATTTACTTACCGATAATTCTATTTCTCGTAGTCCGTAGTGGATGCTGGGCGCCCATCCCAAGTGCGGATTGTCTGCAATACTTGTACATAGTTATTGTTACAAAAATCGGGTTATTCTTGTTGTGAGCCATCTTTTCAGAGGCTCCTTCGTTGTTATCATACTGTTAACTGGGTTCAGATCACAGGTTGTACGGTGTGATTGGTGTGGCTGGTATGAGTCTTACCCGGGATTCAATATCCTTCCTTATTATGCACGCTCGTCCGGGCACAGTATCCTAACTTAGGCTTGAAGGAGGGTCATAGGGGGAGGAGCCAGTGCACACCACCTGATCCTAAAGCTTTTATTATTGTGCCCTGTCTCCTGCGGAGCCGCTAAACCCCATGGTCCTGACGGAGTCCCCAGCATCCACTACGGACTACGAGAAATAGAATTATCGGTAAGTAAATTCTTATTATATATATATATATATATTTTTTTTTTTTTTTTTTTTTTTATACACACACATCAAATACTGATAGTGTAGGGAGTTTGATCTCCCAGATTATACATTGTAGTGAATACACCACAGTCCTGGGAACACAGAATAATGTTCTATATCTATATTAATAAAGCATATATGCCTTATTATTAGATAAAGCATATCTCCAAAACATGTTCAATATTCTATATTGTAATTATGATTTTCACACAAGAAAAAAATAGATATGTTAAACCAACTGCTAATTTTGATTGGCAGGAGGGCTAATCTTGGTGTAGTTTCATCCATGCTCCTGCTCCACCAGGTAACTGACCCTCAAATAGAGTATCAAAATATAATTTGAATGCATGGTCTGGAGCCTGATATTAGAAGAGGGGATGGGGCCCTAAGATAGTGAGGCCCACCTGCGATTTTGCCTTTACTTCCGTGGGCCAGTCCAACCCTATTCATGGCCCTAACCAAAGTGCTGATAGCCCCAATCAGGGATCTACTGTCCATGGTGCAGAATAGAGTATACTGTCTACTCTTATGCTGAGAGCTGTAATTTTTATATATATATATATATATATATATATGTATATGTATATATCTCTTGTGTAGACGGGTGGCACTCACAGGGGACTATAACAGCGAAAATAACCACAGAGACTGCGCTCCGGACTGTGGTAACGTTTCAGTTACTGTAGTAGCCATGTTCAGGCTATGTCATTTCCAATGGTTGTCTAAGCCTTTGTGGCTGCAGGCCACTTCCTTAAGCATGGGCCCATGGGCTTAGCTATAGTGGGGGCAGGAGGTGCCATTTGCTGTGGTACCCAGATGCTTAGGGTCCTGCTTACGAGCACTACTCCTCTGTATCCAGGCCATATAGTAGTCTTCCAAATTCCTGGAATTTACCACTAAGCAATTGGGTCAAGCCTGAAAAGGGGAACTCATCAGCACTCGTATAGGTGGCAGTCTCTGTCCCCACCCCCTCCCCACTGTCTGTATACTCAGGGACTGAGGGGGTCATTCCGAGTTGATCGCTCGCTAGCAGTTTTCAGCAGCCGTGCAAACGCTATGCCGCCGCCCACTGGGAGTGTATTTTAGCTTAGCAGAAGTGCGAACGAATGTATCGAAGAGCGGCTACAAAGTTTTTTTTGTGCAGTTTCAGAGTAGCTCAAAACCTACTCAGCGCTTGCGATCACTTCAGACTGTTCAGTTCCTGTTTTGACGTCACAAACCCGCCCAGCGCTCGCCCAGCCACGCCTGCGTTTTTCCTGCCACACCTGTGTTTTTTCAAACACTCCCTGAAAACGGTCAGTTGACACCCAGAAACGCCCACTTCATGTCAATCACTCTGCGGACACCAGTGCGACTGAAATGTTTTGCTAGACCCTGTGCAAAACTACATCGTTCGTTGTGCCCGTACAACGTGCATACGCATGCGCAGAACTGACATTTTTTAGCCTGATCGCTGCGCTGCGAGCAAATGCAGCTAGCGATCAACTCGGAATGACCACTTGAGTCTTAGTTGGTAACAAAGGGGGGGAGGGAACATGTAACATTGCAACTTGTTAAAATCAATTTATAATGCACGTGGTGCACATTTAATATATGCAGAGAAAATTAGGTGAGAGAGGGGAGTGACCAAACTCAAATCTAAATGAAAGTGTAAAAATGTAGCTGCTCGCCATATGTGCACTACAGGTAACAGGGCTACATGTAAAAACAGTCAGTATTTAACCTTCATACATTAAATAAAAAGTATATGTATTTGCACTACTTGCATTGTAGCATGGTTTGCCCAGTTACAAAGTTACTTGGATTGCACCCAACTCGGAATCAGGAGGCATAATTGGAACTGGGAGAAGTACAATGTGGGATGATATGTACTGGGGACACCAGTGGCGTGCGGTGAGGTCAGTGGCTGGTGAGGCACTACAGCCATAATGTCTGCCGAATCCTGCCGATGACCCCTACCGCCGCCGAGCCAATGCCCGCTACTGCCTCTGAGCCGTTGCCTGCTGCCACCGCCAATGGCTTACAAACTCACCCACCATCAACTGACCCAGCCCTCCGCCACTAATTTGCATCTCAGTCCGATGCCGCCAATGCCCGCTGCCTGCCTGCTCATCATACTTGTGATATATTGTACATTTTTATAGAAAAAAAAATCTAGTGTTTGTGACTGGGAAGGGAGTGGCAGGAGGACATGAATGCAATTTTGTTGTCCAGGGCTTCCATTAACTTAATAGAGAAGGGTCTGAATGGGTTAAAAAATGTAAAATAAATGCGTGAGGTCCCCCCTCCTAAGTATAACCAGCCTCGGGCTTTTTGAGACGGTCCTGGTTGTTTAAATACTGGGGGAAAAATTGGACAGGGGTTCCCCGTATTTAGACAACCAGCACAGGGCTCTGAGTCCGGTCCTGGTTCCAAAAATACGGGGGACAAAAGATGTAGGGGTTCCCCGTATTTTTAAAACCAGCACCGGGCTCCTCTAGCCAGGGACATAATGCCACAGTCGGGGGACACATTTATGTAGGTCCCTGCGGCCGTGGCATTACCCCCCCCCCCCAACGAGTCACCCCTGACCGGGGGTTCCCTGGAGGAGTGGGGACCCATTAAATCAAGGGGTCCCCCCCCTCCAGGCACCCAAGGGCCAGAGGTGAAGGCCGAGGCTGTCCCCAGCACCCCTGGGCGGTGGGTGCCGGGCTGATAGCCATAAGTGTGTAAAAAAAAGAATATTGTTTTTTTGTTGTGGAATTACAAGGCCCAGCAAACCTCCCCCGCTTGCTGGTACTTGGAGAACCTCAAGTACCAGCATGCAGGGAAATAACGGGCCCGCTGGTACCTGTAGTTCTACAACAACAAAAATACCCAAATAAAAACACAACACACACACCGTGAAAGTAAAAATTTATTAAAATACACTTACACACTCACACATACCTACATCCCACGCCGGTCACGTCCACTTGTCCATGTAGAATCCAATAGGGGTACCTGTAAAAATGAAAATTATACTTACAAACGAAGTAATCCACAGGAGGAGAGAGAGAGAGAGAAATGGAGAGAAATTAATGAATATTATGCACTCACTGACGCAGGAGGACGTTAGCACAGACAGGGGAGAGTGCTGCTGCTGGCTGGGAGGACGGAGCAGGCGTCGGAGGAGGAACGAGGGGGGGGGGATTCCTACCCGGCCACCGCACACAGGCGCCGCACCGGAGGAGGAACTCAGTCTCAGGCACACAGGCGCCGCCACTTCCGCTTCCAGCGCCGCCTGTGGGTGATTGAACACAGAGCCGGTTCTAGACCTTGTGGCGCCCAGGGCGTGGCTTCTTCATAGGGAAGGGGCTTGGCCACAGTTATCTCCTTGTACTTGTGCCCCCCTGTAGCTGTACCCCCAGTAGCTGTGTCCCCAGTAGTTGTGACCCCCTGTAGCTGTGCCCCCAGTAGTTGTGACCCCTGTAGCTGTGCTTCCAGTTGCTTTGCCCCCTGTAGCAGTGCCCCCAGTAGTTGTGACCCTTGTAGCAGTGCCCCCAGTTGCTGTGCCCTCAGTTGCTGTGCCCCTTGTAGCAGTGCCCCTTGTAGCTTTGCCCCTTGTAGCAGTGCCCCCAGTTGCTGTGCCCCTTGTAGCAGTGCCCCCAGTTGCTGTGCCCCTTGTAGCAATGCCCCCAGTTGCTGTGCCCCTTGTAGCAGTGCCACCAGTTGCTGTGCCCCTTGTAGCAGTGCCCCCAGTTGCTGTGCCCCTTGTAGCAGTGCCCCCAGTTGCTGTGCTCCTTGTAGCAGTGTCCCCAGTTGCTGTGCCCCTTGTAGCTGTGTCCCCAGTTGCTATGCCCACTAGCTGTGCCGGTGCCCCCGTAGTGCCGCAAACACACACACATTTAAAAAAAAAATACACAAATACTTACCGCTCCTGCGGCGCTGCCTTCCGTCTCCGTCCGCCGGCTCCTCTCTACTATGGGAGAGACGTCATGACTCATGACGTCTCTCCCATAGTAGCGCCGCTCAGACACTAGGGGTCAATTATGACCTCTAGTGTCAGTAAGCGGCGCCTGCTGCAGCGGGCGCCCACACAGCCCACGGCGCCTGCTGCAGCCGGGAATGGGGGGATTAGTATGCGGCTCGCTAGTGATTGGACAGCGGATCCAGCACTGGATGCACGCCCCTGTCATTGAGGCACCAGTAAAGGTGCCGCTTCCCCATTCTTTTACAATGGGCCCTGCCCGCCCCCCGCTGCCCGGACTTTAACGTTAGCAGCAGGAGGCACCTCTCCCGCTGCCTCGCACCCTCACACGCAGCCACATACACAGGGGGGAAATTATTAAAAAATAAATGAAGATATTTATCACAGACTCTGTGTTATAAATATCTTCTTTTTATTATTTTAATCATTATGACAGGGGAGGCACAGCCTCCCCTGACTGCACGTCCCTGGAGGCTTAATATGAACTGAGGGCACTGTAAGATATAATGAGCCTGATTCAGATGCGATTACAACTTCGATGGTGCCGCAACTGAGTGATTATTGGCAGACTGCACACACTTCACGGGCCAGTGTGCGCGCCAAGGTACCTCTGCGATGCCGCTCGCAGTGAGGAATCAGTCACAGAGACCGTTTGGGGGAGGTAACGGGAAGTGTCTGCAAAAACACAGGCGTGTTGTGCCGGTTTTTGGGGTGTGTCTCGGTGTGTGACTGCGATCTCTTACTCATAAAACATGGTGCCAGCGTCACAGCTCACACGGCTA
This sequence comes from Pseudophryne corroboree, assembly GCF_028390025.1. Lineage (NCBI taxonomy): Eukaryota > Metazoa > Chordata > Amphibia > Anura > Myobatrachidae > Pseudophryne > Pseudophryne corroboree. The sequence continues at coordinate 264,515,219 of NC_086449.1, read as the reverse complement.
TTCTGAGCATCCATGGAGGCACCGAAGGAGTCAATGTTCCTCGCATCTACACGGAGTACGCCGTTGCTGAGCATATTGTAATGGCTTTAGTGGGAGCCTCTGTTAACTAGTGGGAGGCTACTACACTTCTGATGCATTGCAGTTCTGTAACTAAAAAAGATGGCTGCTGCATTGGCATTGTAACAGTGTCTGAATCAGGCCCAGTGTGAGCAAGGAAACTACTACTGGGACATAGAATGAACTAGGGAATTACTATGGAGCATAAAATGTACAGCCACTGCAGGGAAAGTTGTTGGGCCAGTACATGTTTCTATGGGGCCCACAAAGTTCAGACTACGCACCTGCATGGGCCCCTACCACTGTATTCCCCTTATTGCCCCAGTCCTACACTGGGCATAAGAGCCAACTTTTTACAGTGTTTGGGGGTGCTTAAGTCTCCCCCCATATAACTGAAAAATTGTCATGCATAGACATGGATAGTGGAAGCACAAATATTGGGGGTTCTCTAGCACCCACAGAGCTGCGCGGGCAGTACGGACGGTGTTATTGTGAGCATTACTGCCTCACAGCACTGAGGTCATGGGTTTGATTCCCTCCATGGCCCTAACTGTGTGGAGTTTGTATATTCTCCATGTACTTGCTTGGGTTTCCTCTGGGTACTCCGGTTTTATTCCACAATCCAAAAATATACTGGCAGGTTAACTGGCGTGAATGTTTGTGCGTGTACGCAGGGCTGGATAAATAATGGGGTGGATGGAGCTGCAGCTCCAGGCCCCCCATTGAAAATAGGCCCACAGCTCGCCGCAGTGAAGAGGCCCATAACCGCCGGCATAACAATGAGTCACACTGATTCACTGTATGCCGGCGACAGACAGTGCCACCGCCGCGGCTCCCAGTCTGTAAATCCCGGCCAGAGCGGGAGGAGGGGCAGCTCTCCTCTCGAGCGTCACCTTCCCGCAAGTTATTGAAGTGCCTGGGTGGAGTGGAGGAGGAGCCGCTCTCCTCTCTACTCTCAGCCCCCCCCCCCCCCCCCTCCCAGACTTCAATGCTGCTGAATGATGAGGATGGCTGCAGATGGGGAGGAGGGGCACCGCAACGTAACGGTCTCATCACATCCACACCGCGCTGGCCAGCACCCCCTGGCCGCCTCCCGCTTCGCACACCGCGCTGGCCGCCTCCTGCTTTGCACCCCGCGTTGGCCCCTTCAGCCATCTCCTGCTGCACGGTCCCTACCCCACTCTGGCCACCCTCTGACCGTCACCCGTACGGAGTATAATGTGTCCACGTCACATTTGACAGTGTCCTGCTCCCAGGGGGGCTCTTTCAGCTGTATTTATATTTTACAACTAAATTCTGGAATGTGATGCAAAATTGGACCTTTATGACTGCGAATTTGCATGTGCTGTACCACTTCAAAACCTATATCTGTGTCCCTGAGAGTTGCATATTTCCCCCTGTTTCATACGCTCTTGAGAAGAACACGTCCTATAATTTTTCTGTTCTAAGCCAGAGTAACAAGTCACTACTGTTCACACAATATGGCCAGAGATGAAGTTACGCACATCTGTAGAGCATATCTTGCCTGAATTTGCTCTGTGCATTCTCCAGTAATGGGTGCTCCTAAGTACCGTCAATGCAGATATATGCACAGTTTGATTTCAACTATACAGTACTTTAGAGCGACAGGGCCATCTAGACACACTGAGGGTCCGGGTAATAATGGGAACATGGCTACATCTGCTATTAGAATAAAGAATAGGGAACTTCAATTTGTGCAGACTTGAAGCAGCGATACGTGTCTTGGAGGGGAGTAAATCTCCTACAAAGCTTGCCATGGCCCCATCATTCCCAGGAAAATAGTACCAGCCCCCTCCCCCTGTCAGCACCCAATACTGTGGCACTGATTTATTACTGGACATTGTAATGAGGTGTGGTATGGCTGACCGGCGCCGGGATCCCAGCAGCATACCGACGACGGGATCCCGACGGGTAGGGGCGAGAGCAGCAAGCCTCTTGCGGGCTCGATGGCAACCTCTGGTCGCCACGGGTTCCATTCCCACTCTATGGGTGTCATGGATTCCCACTAGTGGGAATAGTCGCTGTTGGTCGGCATGCCGACCGTTGGGATAGTGAGGGGGCGGGATGTTGGGGGAGGTCATGTGACCATCGGTCTTGTGACCGCCGGTCACATGAATACCACCCGTTTTAATGTAGGCACAGTGCAGCGATGTTGCAAATGCAGGCTATGCAGAGCTGAGCAAAGCATTTGCACCTATTGTAGGGCAGGTGCAAGTCCACCGGGATGCTAAGGGGGAAGGGGTGGTTTGTAATGGGCCCAAGCCAGCTGTGTAAGGGAGGAGGATTATGCCCCCTCCTTGGTGTACAATGTATGTCATTGCATATAGTTGTTTCTCTTTTCGAACTCCCATCACTTGGCCGGCCATTGCTTTCTACAATCCTGCAAGTCCACACTGGTGGCGATGATTACTAGCAAACCAGGCAGTAGAGACGTTAAGCATGCAGGCGCAGACACATCTCTAGATGCATGCTACTCGGAATATGGGCGCATATATATGCATTTTTTTCTGGGTGCATTCCTTTGGAGCGGAGAACATCTGCTCTACTGTGTGGTGTAGTGTGACTGACGGACACTACTGTGTGGTGTAGTGTGACTGACGGACACTACTGTGTGGTGTAGTGTGACTGATGGACACTACTGTGTGGTGTAGTGTGACTGACGGACACTACTGTGTGGTGTAGTGTGACTGATGGACACTACTGTGTGGTGTAGTGTGACTGATGGACACTACTGTGTGGTGTAGTGTGACTGATGGACACTACTGTGTGGTGTAGTGTGACTGATGGACACTACTGTGTGGTGTAGTGTGACTGATGGACACTACTGTGTGATGTAGTGGGACTGACGGACACTACTGTGTGGTGTAGTGTGACTGACGGACACTACTGTGTGGTGTAATGTGAATCGGTACTATTATGTGTCCACGCCCCTATATTTTTGACACGCACCTGTGGTACGCACTGTCCCTGTTTTCAAAGGGAGAAGAGGGGGGGTGCCAAAGCAGGCGTTTGCCCTGGGCACCACAAGGTCTAGAACCAGCCCTTACTTCAGCATATACAGACTATGAGGGAAGGGGGCACACTGATGCATATACAGACTAGGAGGGGAGGGGGGCACACTGACGCATATACAGACTAGGAGGGGAGGGTGGCACACTAATACACATACAGACTAGGAGGGGAGGGTGGCTCACTAATACACATGCAGACTAGGAGAGGAGGGTGGCACACTAATACACATACAGACTAGGAGGAGAGGAGGGCACTCTAATACACATACAGACTAGGAGGGGAGGGTGGCACACTAATACACATACAGACTAGGAGGCGTAGGTGGCACACTAATACATATACAGACTAGGAGGGGATGGGGCACACTAATACACATACAGACTAGGAGGGGAGGGTGGCACACTAATACACATACAGACTAGGAGGAGAGGAGGGCACTCTAATACACATACAGACTAGGAGGGGAGGGTGGCACACTAATACACATACAGACTAGGAGGCGTAGGTGGCACACTAATACACATACAGACTAGGAGGGGATGGGGCACACTAATACACATACAGACTAGGAGGCGTAGGTGGCACACTAATACACATACAGACTAGGAGGGGAGGGTGGCACACTAATACACATACAGACTAGGAGGCGTAGGTGGCACACTAATGCACATACAGACTAGGAGGGGAGGGTGGCACACTAATACACATACAGACTAGGAGGCGTAGGTGGCACACTAATACACATACAGACTAGGAGGGGATGGGGCACACTAATACACATACAGACTAGGAGGCGTAGGTGGCACACTAATACACATACAGACTAGGAGGGGAGGAGGGCACTCTAATATACATACAGACTAGGAGGGGATGAGGGCACTCTAATACACATACAGACTAGGAGGGGAGGAGGGCACTCTAATACACATACAGACTAGGAGGGGAGGGTGGCACACTAATACACATACAGATTAGGAGGCTTAGGTGGCACTCTAATACACATACAGACTAGGAGGGGAGGAGGGCACACTAATACACATACAGACTAGGAGGGGAGGGTGGCACACTAATACACATACAGATTAGGAGGCGTAGGTGGCACACTAATACACATACAGATTAGGAGGGAGGGAGGCACACTAATACACATACAGATTAGGAAGGGAGGGGGACACACACACACTGACGTATATAGAGACTAGGAGGGGGCACGCTGATGCATATACTTTTCAGGACCCACTCCATTTCAGTGGCCATGCCCCCTTTTTAGGTATGCGCAACAGTAATCCCATCTCATTTCCTATACCCCCACTTTAAATTCCCATTTCGACGACCACTGTATGTATGTGGTCATGACTGGGACATAGCTATACCAGGATACAATTTATTTAGGTAGGATAGAATAGGAAGAATAGGAGGAGGGGTAGCAATGTATGTGAAAAAAAGCATAAATGCTACTTTAATACAAAATACTGAAGACAAAACTGAGGCCCTTTGGGTCACCATAGAAACCGGGGAGAAGGATGTTATTCGCATTGGGGTGATCTATAGATTGTTGGACATCACTAAAATGGCTTTAAAGTAGAGATGAGCGGATTCGGTTTTACTGGGTTCTCAAAACCGAATCTTATTGGCTATCCAAAACACGTGACATCCGTGAGCCAATAAGATGTCGTTTTGAGAACCGAGTAAAACCGAGTAAAACCGAATCCGCTCATCTCTACTTTAAAGGGAGAAGTCATAATCATGGGAGACTTTAATTTACCTGATGTAAATTGGGAGGTGTCTTTTGCAAGTTCAGCTAGAAGTGGCAAATTTCTACATTCCTTACAGGGAGCATTTCTCAAGCAATTGGTGATGGAGCCCACTCGCAAAGATTCAATATTAGATTTAATTCTTACAAATGGTGATAGGATATCCGACTTATATGTGGGTGAGCACCTGGGATCCAGTGATCATCAAGCAGTATGGTTTAGTATAAAGACAGGATCCAACTCCTGTCACACAAAAACAAAGGTGTTGGATTTTAGAAATGCTGATTTTGCAAAAATGGGGAGATGTTTAAGTGATTCATTGGCGGACTGGTGGAACTTGGAAGGAGTACAGGAGAGGTGGGAAAAACTGAAAAATGCAATACTAAGTGCAACTGATCTTTGTATCAAAAGGGTTAGGAAAAGCACCAGGAAAAGGAAGCCAGTGTGGTTCACAAAAGAAGTATCAACTAGTGTGAAAGCAAAAAAGATGGCTTTTAGGAAATACAAACAGACTCAAAATAATAATGACAAAGAGGTGTATCTTGACAGACGGAAGGATGCTAAGAAAGTGATCAGACGTGCAAAGGCAGAAGCTGAGGAAAAAATGGCCCAGTCAGTAGATAAAGGGGGCAAAACTTTTTTTAAGTATATAAGTGAAATGAGAAAATCAAATGGAGGAATAATAAGACTTAAGACAGAGAGTGAGCATTTGGTGGAGGGTGACAAGGCAGTAGCAGATCACCTAAATAATTATTTTTGCTCAGTATTTACTACAGAAGAAGGGATGGGGCCACAGTTAAGTTGCAAGGACATTCATAAAAATAAGGTAGTTGAAAGTACATTTACAGAGGAGAAGGTCCTAACAGAACTTTCACAACTAAAAGTGGATAAATCAATGGGACCAGATGGGACACACCCAAGGATACTCAAAGAGCTAAAAGATGTGCTGTTTACACCGTTAACAGAATTATTTAACCAGTCACTAAATACAGGTGCTATTCCAGAGGACTGGAAAAGAGCAAATGTAGTTCCACTGCACAAAAGTGAAAGCAAGGAAGAAGCAAGTAACTACAGACCAGTAAGCCTTACATCAGTAGTGGGGAAAGTAATGGAAAAACTATTAAAAGAAAGAATTGTGGAATATCTTAAATCAAACCACTTACAGGATCCAAAACAGCATGGATTTACTGGAGGTAGATCATGCCAAACAAATCTTATTGACTTTTTTGACTCTGTGACAAAAATAATAGATCAAGGGGGAGCTGTAGATGTAGCATATCTAGACTTTAGTAAGGCATTTGACACTGTACCACATCGCAGACTGCTAAATAAACTTGAAAGCGTGGGGGTGGATTATAAAACAGTTAAATTGATAAGAACCTGGTTGCAGGATAGGAAACAGACAGTTGTAGATAATGGAGTGCAATCTATGGAGGGAAATGTTACCAGTGGAGTACCCCAGGGATCTGTACTTGGTCCAGTTCTCTTTAATATCTTTGTTGGTGACATTGCAGATGGTATTGAAGGGAAGGTATGCCTTTTTGCAGATGATACAAAGTTATGCAACAGGGTAGACACACCGGGAGGGGTAAAACAAATGATTGATGACCTAGGTAGGCTTGAGAAATGGTCAAGAACGTGGCAACTACAGTTTAATGCTAAAAAATGCAAAATCATGCACTTGGGTCTCAAAAACCCAAAGGCTAAATATAGTATCAAGGGTACTATAATGGAAACTACTGAGGAGGAAAGGTATTTAGGAGTCACTATTTCAAGTGACTTGAAGGCAGGAAAGCAATTCAACAAAGCAATGAGAAAGGCAAGTCAGATGCTTGGTTGCATAGGGAGAGGAATCAGTAGTAGGAAAAAAGAAGTGATAATGCCACTGTATAGGTCATTGGTACGGCCCCATCTGGAATACTGTGTCCAGTTCTGGAGACCATATCTCCAGAAGGCTATAAATACATTAGAGAGTGTACAAAGAAGGGCAACTAAAATGGTGCATGGCCTACATCACAAAACGTACCCGGAAAGGCTAAAAGATCTTAACATGTATAGTTTGGAGGAGAGAAGGGAAAGGGGGGACATGATAGAAACTTTCAAATATATCAAGGGTCTTAGCAAAGTTCAGGAGGGAAACATTCTTCAAAGGAAGAGAAATATTAGAACTCGAGGACATACACTGAAACTGGAGGGGGGGAGGTTCAGGGGAAATTTAAGGAAAAATTACTTCACAGAAAGGGTAGTGGATAAGTGGAATAGTCTCCCATCAGAGGTGGTAGAGGCTAAGACTGTAGAGCAATTTAAACATGCTTGGGATAGGCATATGAATATCCTTACAAAGAATTAAGGTTCAAAAAGGGTTGAGATTACCTAAAGGATAAAAAAAAAGGGGCAGACTAGATGGGCCAAGTGGTTCTTATCTGCCGTCAAATTCTATGTTTCTATGTGTGTATGGGTCTGTTGTTCTGCTCCTCTATTAAATGGTTGAAGGTAGGCACTAGCTATGACCTCCATGGAGATAGCCACACCCATGGCACAGGCCACACCTCCTATTTAGCCTATCCCCACCACAGCGTTTGTCACGCCTCCGCACACAATAGGCCCTTCATACATTTCAGCTCCAGGCCCATGTGGACCTTAATCTGGCACTGCGTGTATGTATGGTAGGGAATATAGATTGTAAGCTCCATCGGGACAAGAACTGATGTGAATGGCTAAATATTCTGTGTAAAGCGCGCAGAATATGTGTGCGCTATATAAATAACTGGTAATAAATAATAATAATAATATATCTAGGGCTATGTCTTTCTTTCACCTTCCCACTGCACTGGTGAGGCAGGGAGGCTTACTGCTGTAGTTCCTGCCTTGAGCCATTAGTTATACTTATTGTTGCCCCTTGGTACTCAAAGGGCTTTACAGTTCACAAACAATAACATACATCTTACAAGTGTCACACAAATCTGGTAAAATAGCATTTCTAAACATCAATAGGTAAGTTAGAGAAATATTTCCAGCTTTTCCATAAACAATGCTGACATTCACAATCAAAACGATTGTAAGCTCATTTACCCAGTTTGAGTCTGCGGTATCGCAGTGATGTACAACATCGCAGAGCACCACGGTTTGATAAGCAGTGTGACAGCCATACAATGCACTGCCAGTTCTCTTTCTGCAAAGACCAGGCAACATCGCAGTTTAGGAACAATTTCTGTTGTGTTTGTTCTTTCTGCTTTGCATTAATGATCTACTGTATTGAAGTTTAGTAAGAGTACATCTAAAATTAACAAAGTATGTGTTCTATTTACAGTAGATTACAAGGGAGCAGAGTGCTTTGTTTCAAGTGTAATAGATGTTTTGAATTCTAAATTCATATTACCAAATAAATCATTTTAGCGAATACTTGTATTCAGAGGACTTATGTGTACCCTTAATAACCCATGGAATCTTTGTGAGACCATTAGGACTTCTAAATGTGCACATATGTGCAGGAGTCGGATTCAGTATGATATCAGGAGATCCCGACAGCCGGAATACCGTCAATGAGCGCAACGTGTTCCCTCAGGGGCTCGCTGTGCGAGCCACTCTACGTGCCCGGTGGCGACCTTAGGTCACCATAGGGTTATATTTGCCGAGTGGGGATTCCGGGCGACAGTCGGGATTGCGACCGCCAGTATTTTACCGGGTGTCAGGATTCCAGCGTCGGTATCCTGACAGCCGGGATCCTGGCATGCGGCAACTTGATTGCCTCCCCAGGAGTCTACCTTTACAGCCACCTTTAAAGGGCTATATCAAATAGGCACTGCCCAACTACACATTTTGGTCACTTTATTAAAAGTCTTATCATTTTATTTGTTAATACATTACCTGTAATATGTTTTATTATTTGTAATATGTTCTAGGTAATAAACATCATCAATGCTGCACAAGAAAACAGCCCGATGCCAGTGGCAGAAGCCTTGGACCGAGTGCTGGAGATCTTAAGAACCACAGAATTGTATTCTCCGCAGCTCGGAACCAAAGATGAGGATCCTCACACCAGCGACTTGGTTGGAGGTTTGATGACAGTAAGTCAACCAATCATCTCTTGCAACAAAGCTGATACTATGTTATTGTATAGCGATAAAGATAGAGAAACAATATGAACTGATCTGTCACCATACAATCTACCTACTGTGTGCTACCTAAGGTATACAACTACAGGTAGAGTTGGTTTCTGTGGAATATGACAAAATACAGGGTGAGGCAAAAAACACTCCCGAGATTTTAAAGGTTAACACAAAAGGCATGGCAAATGCTGTTGAGAATTTTAGTACATAATCTAGAGGTGCATTAAATACAGTTTAGGGGGTAATTCAGAGCTGATCGCAGCAGCAAATTTGTTAGCAATTGGGCAAAACCATGGCCCTCATTCCGAGTTGATCGGTCGCAAGGCGAATTTAGCAGAGTTACACACGCTTAGTCTACACCTACTGGGAGTGTATCTTAGCATCTTAAAAGTGCGAACGAAGTTTACTCAATATTGCGAACAAAAAAAACTTAGCAGTTTTAGAGTAGCTCCAGACTTACTCTGCCTGTGCGATCAGTTCAGTGCTTGTCGTTCCTGGTTTGACGTCACAAACACTCCCAGCGTTCGCCCAGACACTCCCCCGTTTCTCCGGCCACTCCTGCGTTTTTTCCGGAAACGGTAGCGTTTTCAGCCACACGCCCATAAAACGCCGTGTTTCCGCCCAGTAACACCCATTTCCTGTCAATCACACTACGTTCGCCGGTGCGAACAAAAAGCCGTGAGTAAAAATCCTTTCTTCATAGCAGAATTACTTAGCGCAGTCGCAGTGCGAACATTGCGCATGCGCTCTAAGCTGATTTTCACTGCGATGCGAAAAAAAAGAACGAGCGAACGACTCGGAATGAGGGCCCATGTGCACTGCAGATGGGGCAGATATAACATGTGCAGAGAGAGTTAGATTTGGGTGTGGTGTGTTCAAAGTGAAATCTAAATTGCAGTGTAAAAATAAAGCAGCCAGTATTTACCCTGCACAGAAACAATATAACCCACCCAAATCTAACTCTCTCTGCACGTTATATCTGCCCCCCCTGCAGTGCACATGGGCCCTCATTCCGAGTTGTTCGCTCGCTAGCTGCTTTTAGCAGCATTGCACACGCTTAGCCGCCGCCCTCTGGGAGTGTATCTTAGCTTAGCAGAATTGTGAACGAAAGATTAGCAGAATTGCGAATAGAAAATTCTTAGCAGTTTCTGAGTAGCTCCAGACTTACTCAGCCATTGCGATCAGCAGTCAGTTTCGTTCCTGGTTTGACGTCACAAACACACCCAGCGTTTGCCCAGACACTCCCCCTTTTCTACAGACACTCCCGCGTTTTTCCCAGAAACACAAGCGTTTTTTCGCACACGCCCAGAAAACTGCCAGTTTCCGCCCAGAAACACCCACTTCCTGTCAATCACAGTACGATCACCAGAACGATGAAAAATCCTCGTTATGCCGTGAGTAAAATACCTAACTTTTGAGTAAAATAACTAAGCGCATGCGCTCTGCGACCCTTGCGCATGCGCAGTAAGCGACTAATCGCAATATAGCGAAAATGGCAACGAGCGAACAACTCGGAATGACCACCATGGTTTTGCCCAACTGCTAACAAATTTGCTGCTGCGATCAACTCTGAATTACCCCCTTATATTCAATTGGTTTTGAATAGGATATTGTCCAGATGGTGGCCTCCATTTGTGGTACACATATCACACGGCGGGTCACTTCGGCGTTATCACTGCGTTGTTTTTTTTATGAAGCTCACTTTCATTTGTCTGGCTAAGTTAACGGGCAGAATTTCCATTACTGCGTGGAAAACCATCCTCGTCAGCTTCATGAAAGGCCGCTACACAGCCAACGTGGCCATCTGAAAGCTGAGGTCTACAAACGACGACCAAGAACCCGTAATAAACTGAAGGCTGCTCTACACCAAGAAATGATGATATCATATTCAAAACCAATTGAGTAAAAAACTGTGTTCCATGCACTTTTAGATTATGTACTAAAATTGTAATTAGTATTTACCAAGCGTTTTTGTTAACCTTTAAAATCCAGGGTGTTTTTTTTGCCTCACCCTGTATATCTCCAATAAACTTAGCAAATATTTACCTATGGTTATCTATGTCTAAACAGAGAAATGAAAAGGCATAAATAAATGTTTCGCACTTCCTAAACACAATTCACAAATACAGTTGTGTTCCTTTATATCCTTACACTTCTGGTTATGCGTACCATGCCAAATCCATGTGTATTGTATGGTAAAATGACGGATGCGAGTGTATGCAGCCTGGCGATTCATAGCGTTGCCGCGATGCATGTGCCTGTGTGTAGGCCTCGTGGGAACGTTGAAAAAGGACACGTCCATAGTTGGATCAGCAGTGCTTTTAGTTTTTCACCAATACAGCTACTTCATGCAGACCCAGTTTTTACTCTTGCGGATTGTCTTCTTGGAAACACTTTGGGGCTAATGCGGATTTGGATGCATACAGTCCAAGAGAAAACTAGAAGTACTGTACGTAACAATAGCATAATTACACATTCACCAGGTTTTGTCAGGCACACTTTCATCCAAATAGGTCAGAAGACAACTTGGGTTTTTTAGCAGTTACTGTTAGGTTTGAATAAAAGCAAAACCTTTTATAATACAGCATGTTTGATCTACACCATCTGATTACACCAGCCCTCAGGCAGATTAGCGTAGAGGCGTCTCTTTTTGGGTCTGTCCCAGTTCTAATATCTGTACTCTACTTAAGTCTGCTAAGACACTGCATATTATTCCAAAAGAGTAAATATAAACAAATAACACACACAGCCAAACTTTAAAACCACCCTTGTTTTGCCTTAAAATAAATTACCTCTTTAAATATAGCCGGAATTTTGCTAGTGCCTGTAAATCTTGAGCTATTGCATTTGGGGCCTAAATCCGTAAAACAAAAACTATCAACATTTGCAAGATCACTATGATCAAGAGCTACTGTACCCCTTTGTAAGGGGTACAAAGGGGTACAGTAGCTGCTTGTCATTGGCTGGTGGAGAATGGGAGTTTTGCTTGCAGTTGTTTGCAGTGATTGGGTGAGTGTTTATTTTATAGGAATATGCTGTACATTTTTTTCAGGAAGAGGTCAGAGCTGAATGCTCTAGGTAGGAGGTGGAGCCTGCTCCACTGATTTGTGCATTACCATCTTGGAAGCTCCAGCCACGATATGACTGGTTTGTTATAGCAGAGGGACACCACACTGCGGGTTTTCCTGCTATAGTGGAATCCATCTGTGCAGCCTGTTACCACTCATTGTCCCACTGCTTTAGTGGGAACCAGACCCAGCCTGAATTGATTTGGGTTGAGCGTGTCCTTTTTAAAAAATTATTTTTAGACCTCTGCACAGATTTGTATTCTATATTATACATAGACCATTCATCATGCACTATGTATTGCTGCTTGTCAGGCATCATATTGCTCAGATGCGTTTCTCTCCCACAACAAATGGGTTCTTGTTGAAATTTGAGAATAGTTAAAGGAGGACTGTGGAGGTAGATATTCAAACATGTCTAGGGGACAGATGTACTAAAGCCTTGGAGAGTGATACATTGGAGAGATAAAGTGCCAACCAATCAGCTCCTGTAATTTTTCAAACTCGGACTGTAATCTGACAGGAGCTGATTGGCTGGTACTTTATCTCTCTCCACTCTTAAAAGCTTAGTACTCCCCCTAGAAGTAGTGACTGTGATAAATTGTTATTGTGCTCCTCACTCAACACAGTTCAAAGATTAGAACAATAGAGAAAAGATTTGTATAAATATTTGCAGTTTGTTTAATCCTGGGCCAAGGATTGGTGGAATTTTAACAATGCGTCTACTGTATCTTACAAAAACCCCATTATATTTATTATGTTTAATATGCAACATTTATCCTGCTTGGTGTCACTTTTATACAATGCCACATTTCAAAGTAACACCAGAGCTGTTTACATTACATGGCTTTTTACTTCACACATATATATCCTGTCGGTGTGTCCTGCTATGGGTTAACAGATTGGCAGTCGTTCTATTTACATGTCACTGCCAGCATTCAGGAAGTGTGCGGAGAAAGTCCCGACAGACAGTTCTGTCTTTCCCACATCCTGCTCCGTGTGGCTGCCCATGTTAGAGGTTATTCTTCTGATAAAATGAATGTAATGCTCAGGAAAAATGTCTAAAGGAAGCACCTACCTATTTTTTTCTGATGATTTACCACAAGAGAGACGCATCCGTGTTTTTCTTAAATGAGGTATTCGAAGCTCTGTAATGTACAAGAGCACAGTATCCATTTTCATGAATGGACTTAAGGTTTTGATTGCAGAACACAACATTTTTCTTCTACAGTGTTGTGAAATATCAGGGCTTAGCATGTTTGTCATGATTCTACAGGTAAATACATCTGTAAACATCATTTGTTTGTGGGAAGTTAAAGTATTGTGCCAACAGTAATGCCAAAAGTGTGAGGCTTAAGAGTAGCAGCAGCAGAATGCAATGAGATCAGGAGAAATCAGCCAGCAACAGAAATCCCCATCAGGAACACTCCAGGATCAGCAGACAGGTTGAATACACCCAAGAACTGAGGGGCAGATTTATTAAGCCTGGTGAAGGAATAAAGTGGAAGGTGATAAAGGACCAGCCAGTCAGCTCCTATCTGTCATTTTTCAAACCCAGCCTGTGACATAGTAGTTAGGAGCTGATTGGCTGGTACTTTATCACCGTGCAATTTATCACTACACCAGGCTTAATAAATCTGCCCCTGAGTGAGGTCAGCTGACATCCTTAAATATGCGCATACAGTACAGGCCAGTTTGGGCACAAGCTTTCCACTGGCATGCATCTGTCTGAGCATTAAATGCACATCTGTTTGTTTGGTCTAAAACTTTTCCTTGGGCCCGTCTGCTGTAGAGCCAGCATACAGACACGGCCCCTTACGTACACACACTGCTTCCCTGTGGGCATGTCAGCTCACTACTGCAGATTTGTCTCTGTATCTCCCTACATTACAAACGTGAGCCGATAGCAGAGCAGCAACAGTCTATGACGTATAAGTTGATCTACAAGTTGTGTTAAGAAGTTGGAGAGTAGCTCTATTCTAGAGTGGGCTTCATCAAGTTATGGCGATGTTAGGATAAGCTGGGTATAATGCAGCATGAAGTCAGTTTTGTGGCCGAATCTTATGTGTTTTTGCACTGTGAATGTTCTGGAGCTCAGTGTGCACAACTATGGGGGTCATTCCGAGTTGTTCGCTCGCTAGCAGATTTTAGCAGCACTGCACACGCTAGGCCGCCGCCCTCTGGGAGTGTATCTTAGCATAGCAGAATTGCGAACGAAAGATTAGCAGAATTACGAATAGAAAATTCTTAGCAGTTTCTGAGTAGCTCGAGACTTACTCCTACACTGCGATCAGCTCAGCCCGTTTCGTTCCTGGTTTGACGGCACAAACACGCCCTGCGTTCGGCCAGCCACTCCCCTGTTTCTCCAGACACTCCCGCGTTTTATCCTGGCACGCCTGCGTTTTTCCGCACACTCCCAGAAAACGGTCAGTTTCCGCCCAGAAACACCCACTTCTTGTCAATCACACTCCGATCACTTCAATGATGAAAATTCTTCGTTCGGACGTGAGTAAATCTACTAAGTTTTGTGCTAAAATACTTAGCGCATGCGCACTGCATACCATGCGCATGCACATTTTTGCCTTAATCGCTCCGTTGCGAAAATCGTCAACGAGCGAACAACTCGGAATGACCCCCTATGAGTGATGCAGTTGTATGCTACCTAATCACTTCACTTGCAGCTAATTAGGTAGTAAATGGGCAGAGAGGATGGTTTAATGGAATGGCGGTCTGTGCAAAGTTGTGTGTACACATGATTACATCTGTTGTCAGACAGATCTTGTGCACCAGGTAGGGCTGGTCTAATGGTACCCATACACTTGTGCGATGCCCCGCGACGCGACATCGCGGGGCATCGCACCAGCAGTTCAGGTGCGATGAAATCGCACCTGAACTGGCAAAAAGATTACCATGCGATAGATCGCATGGTAATCAAGTGATGGGCACATCACCGCCGCCGGCGGGTGCCCATCGCACATCGCAGTGCGATAAATAGCATGTGTTTCTAGAAACACATGCAATCGCACTGCGATTCGATAAATATTATGTGCAGCACATATCTTGAGACGCGATATTCAACAGGCGTGCCTGCGCATCGCGTCAAAAGGTACTAAAATGTGCATACAATCCTTCGATTTCTCTCACAGATGTGGTCGAAATTGAAGGATAGTACCGATAATCTCATAAGTGTATGGGCACCATTAGTGTGCATTAATAATGATAACGACTTTGAAAACCAAGCAAATCGTGGTCCAGACACAGAGATACATATAACCCTGCACACAGTACATACAAGATTATACATTGATTTCCTCTGCCTCATACTGTTGTCCCATTCTAAAGTGTTTCTTCAGTATTGAAAATCCAGAACATCATAAAGGTTTAACTTTGCTTGTAAAAACAGGGTTAGGATAAAATAAGACCTCCCTGTATGTTTGTATGTATGCTGATGGACTTCTGTATTTAGGAATGGATTTTCCTGCTTACCGATGCCCAGGACCTTATTATCCATAAGGCTTACTAGGGGCCTTGCTGAGGCACAGTTACCTACACCCTAGGGCTCCAGTGGTTAAAGGCATTTTGCACTCTGCCCCGTAGCAAGACACACATGTAGTCAGCTCAGGTTTGTCCTGAGATGTGGGGGTGGGAGTAGACCAATAGAGAAAAGAAAGGGAATAACAATTACACTGTGAGAAAGAGGTCAGCAGACTTATTTTAACTGAGTATCAGTGTCCGTGTGATTGCTGAAAGTGTAATACCCCTTTTACACCAACATCTCGGGTCTGACCCAGGATTGGTATCACAATTCCACACCGGGTCAGTCCTAGGATAGGCAGTGCCGACGCTTGGAGATGCCATCATCTCCTTCCCCGAAATACTGGTCTTCCGATGCTGTGATTGGGACCTGAGCTACCTGTTCACACTGCCATCTAACCTAGATCCTTCCTGGAACCAATCCTGCAAGCTATCTTGGTTGGATTTCATGGTCAGTGAAAACCGGACTATCCCTTTTACACTGAGCCACAACCTGGGTTAACCTGGTAATAGCTTGGTGTAAAAGGGGTATAAATGATGACATAGGGGTATATTCAATTGCAGTCAAAAGCTGCCGTCTGTTGGAAAGATCGCAGTTTTCGACTTGTTTAGGTTGGAAGTGGTTCCGACCTATTCAGTACACCCCAGAATTATCCGACAAGTTGGTAATTCCAACTTGCCGGGAAAACACGTGGTTCGGCGGAATAGCCCCCGATCCGTGTGCTTCTGTCGGATACGGGGCCAAATCCGACAGGTTTCCGACCATCTCAGTCCGACTTTAAAAAAAGACGGATTAGGATGAGAGAGCTGGGAGGAGACAGGGGAGAGCAGCGTAGCAGGAGAATGGGGCACCGCCGCCGCTCACGACAGCGTCCACCCGGCTCTAGCAAGCGAGGTCCCGCTTGCTGGTGCCGGGTGGACGCTGCCGTGAGGTCTGGCGGCGGTGCCCCATCCTCCTGTTACGCTGCTGTAGCCGCTGCTTTCCCCCGTCTCCTCGCTGCTCTTCCCCGTCTCCTCCACTCAGTTCCCGCATCTCAATCCAACTTTTTTTAAAGTCGGATTGAGATGGTCAGGAACAATTGAATAGCCCTTGTCGGATCCATTCCGACAAATGTATGTCGGAATGGAACCGACTTTAATTGAATATATCCCATAAGCTCTACTTCCAAAACGTGAGCTGTAGTGGGTTGAAAGACTGAAGTGCCGGAAGGGGCCTGAAATTCCTGAAAGTCTAGGGGTTAGCAATGGGTTCTTATAGCACTGCCGATGCCTCTTTATTCTGAGTTGTGCTTAAATGTACAGCAGAAGTAGGAGATACTCTGGCGAACTTGGAGTGGACACGTGCTGCTATTGCTACAGCTTTGAAAGACTATTGTAACCCGGATGAAGTGCTATGTATTTTATCTGTATTATTTGCCTCAGCACTGCTGGAATGGTAAAAACGTATGCAGATATATGTTGACAGATGTGTGTAGTGTATTTCTCTAAACATTTGCATGGCAGTTCTTAAATCCATTTCAAAATATAATTTTTCATGTTATTTATTTTTCTCAGGATGGGTTACGAAGACTATCAGGGAATGAGTACATGTTCTCATCAAAGCGTAAGTTTCTTTCCCTCCAGTAGATGTCTGCACTAGAAGACTTTTATGTAAAGTTAAGTTGTACAGAAAACCGTTACATTTCTTTTCTGTTTCTGTTTTATTTGAGCAGACGTCCATCCAGCTTCTGGGCACCTAATCTCATCTTTCTCCCTTACTGACATCCCCCCGCGGATAGCACAAGCAATGGAGAATGAAGAGGATTGGGAGTTTGATATTTTTGAATTAGAGGCTGCCACTCATAAAAGGTACAGTACAATATATATATATATATATACATAGTACATCTTTCTTTATATATTACTCGGGTTGTTAAGTCCCACAAGAACAGCAAGGTGTTCTGACGCTCCCTTACAGACACAGCAGTGAAGGGGAAAAATAAATCAGTGGCTCAGTTGCAACACCATCGAAGTTGCGACCACATCTGATTCAGGCCCAATTATACTTTTCAATCATTTAATTAGTCTTTGTAGCCGTATTAATACTGTACTACATTGCTAGGTTTTCTCATTTATACCTCCATTGATGCTGTACAGCTGGTTTTATACAGCTGAAGGTATTTTGCAAAGCCTCTAGTTCCCAGTACATCTGTACAATCTGTACATGTGTTCGATTGACATGACCAATAGGAAAGTCATACATGTCACATGATAAAGGGATCTTAATTCACTTGGAAATGAGGCACTGCATATTACACTACTACCCCCACCTTGACCTGGGCAGAGGATTCAAAGCTGCCAGTGATACTAAAGAAATTGCTAAAAACATGCATATGATTCAGCTAGTTAATATAGAATTGTCAAACTGATTTGCAGTCGGCTTCCATTTGCAAGGTGCAGCCATGTGTACTGGCGGTATGTAAATGAATCTGAATAGGAATTAAAACTCCTTCATAAGCTGCTCCAGTATGTCTGTGCAGGGGCTGTCTCATTATGCCTTCATCAGTGTCAGCCAGTCGTGAGTTATTTCTGTGTATCCAGTAATGGATCTACTGTGATATTCATCTTTACCCTCAAGTATTTTTGTAGTGTATTATGTTTTACTGTTACCATTAGTATCTGCCAGTGGACATGGGAATTGTAACTTGATTTCTCTCTCATGTCTCAAAGTGTCTGTATATTATTGGATAATGTATTTTACATAAGTGTCATATATTGGATTAGGTACCCATCGCCACGTTCTAAGGTTGGCTAATCATACATCATATCACGGCTTATACAAAAATAAATATTGATCATGTTCCGACAAGGACTGTAGAACACTTATTTTATTTATTTAGTTTTTGTACAATATATTTTATTTTTTATGTGCTTTATCACCATTGCTAAATTGTACTTAGAATTCACTGGGTGGGATTTAAATGATATATCACGCCCAAACTGTCAAACCCGGTGCCTTCCCAGTGGATCGGAGCCGCGGGGACTGCCGATCAGGTGGCTGGTGAGCAGCAGTGGTGCTGGCTGCTGCAGCGGGTTCACTCGTGGCGGTGAGGGCTGCTGCGGCGGATGCGTTCGCACAAGAGGCAACTGCCGGGAGGCCAGGGGCGGGGACGTGGTTCAGTAATACTGCATGGTGTGTCTGCTGTACAGGGGCCGCCATGTTGGAGACCAGAATCCTGAGCCAATAGCACAGGCTCATTATTGTGTCCAGCCAATCCAGGGAGGTCTGTCCTGTTAAAAGGGAGCTGGTTCATGGTATGGGTGCCAGTACTACCTAGGTGTAGGTGCTCCAGCTCTGTGCTACCAGGTTACTCCGGTTCCTTGGTTACTCTCTAGTGTTGCTCTGCCTTCGTTTTTCTAAATGCAGCAATCCCACCGTTCCTAACCTGCTTTGACCTGTGGGGGGCAGTTCCGGGAACCCCGATCCACCGAGAGACTCCGGTCGCCGGCAGTCACAGTCTCCAGTTCCTTATCTTCAGTGCTTTTCAGCCTCGTCTTTTAACCACAGCTCACAGTATCCAGCTTTTCAACCTCATCTTTCAAATCGCAGTTCACAGCCCACAGCAGTTCAATATCCTCAGTGTTCTTCAGTTTCGTCCTTCAAACCACAGTTCTCAGTTCGTTATCTTCAGTGTTCTTCTAGTCTCAAGGTGCTCCTATCCCATGAGAAGGAACTACATCCAGCCTCCTCATCTTTTTCATTCGCAAGTGTTCGCTTCCTCAGGCAAACCTCAGTTGCCGAATCCTTTTTCCAAGCCAAGCGTGACAGTAAGCATTGTTCCTATGGATCTGACGGGTGAACAGGCTTCTGGAGGCGATGCTACCGCGGATATTCTGCCACGTCTGAGTAAACAGGAGTCCACACAATCTCAAATTGTGCAGTTCATGCAGAGTATGTCTGATTGCCTTGATTCTCTCCATGCAGCTATGGCAGCACCTCAAGTGTCCGGATCCGCTCCCACAATTGTGTCCCTGGCTGCAACTACACCAGTGCCGATCCCATTGCCTCGATTGCATTTGCCATCACCTGGTAAATTCAATGGAAATCCGAAACAATGCCGCAGGTTTCTTAATCAGTGCAAAATCCAGTTCGAGTTGCAGTCTGCTATCTTCCAATCTGCTCGGACCAAGATAGCTTAGATAATTTCCCTTTTAACTGGACAAGCTTTGGAATGGGCTTCACCCTTGTGGGAGAGAGCAGATCCCATCCTCTCAAATTATTCAGAACGACCCGGGCAGAACCACTTCCGCCTCACTGGAGATTCTGCGCTTACAACAGGGTACCCGGTCCGTTAGCCAGTACATGATTCGATTGAGTACCCTCTCCTCTGAACTAGGCTGGAATGAAGAAACACTTATCGCTGCCTTCTGGAACGGTCTCTCCGATTTAGATCAAGCATGATCTAGCAACTCAGGACGTTCCAGATAAATTGGATAAGTTAATTTCTTTGTGTAATAAACTGGACCTAAGGTACAGAGAATGCTGTATGGAGAAAGCAAAGTCAGATCGACCCAAGCCTCAGGTTAGTCTTCCACCTCGACCACCGTTTCCGATAGCGGAGGAACCCATGCAGATCAATCGTTCACGTTTCTCTAACGAGGAACGCCAGAGACGGAGACAAGGAAATCTGTGCATGTATTGTGTTGCATCCAATCACTTTAAGTTCTGCAAGCAACGTCCGGGAAACTCGCGCTCCTAGCTTATGCCGGAGAGGTTAAGCTAGTAGACTCCACAGAATTACTCACCAGGAAAGAATCTGTTTTACTAACTTGTCTGGAGCTTCCTTCATCGGCCCTTCTCATCCCTGCACTACTCGACTCAGGAGCCACCGAAAGTTTCATTACATCCTCTCTAGTTAAACGATCTTGAATACAGATGGTCCGGCTGGATCGAGCTATGTCTGTCACTGCGGTAGATGGTAGTTATATTCCCGATGGGATAATTTCCTTTCGTACAGTACCCCTTAAGATGAAGGTCGGAGCTCTTCACTCTGAGAACATCTCTTTCCTTGTAATTCCTAAAGCCTCTCATGAACTAATCCTGGGATTACCATGGTTACAGAAACATAATCCTCACATAGACTGGCAAACTATGGACGTACTCGCCTGTGGAGAATTATGTTTCCGAAATTGCCTGTCTACAGTAAGACCTATTTGCACTCTGAGTACCGCTAGTCTTCCCGCGGAATACCAGTCTTTCTCGGATGTCTTCAGCAAGCAAGGAGTCAACACTTTACCCCCGCATCGAAGTTGGGACTGCCCTATTGATCTCTCCCAGAGACGCGAGCAATGTCCGAATATATCCAAGAGAACTTAGATAAGGACCTTCCTCCTCTCCGACCGGGGCAGGGTTTTTCTGTGTTAAAAAGAAAGATGGGGATTTGCGACCCTGTATTGACTATCATGGTCTTAATGAGATTACAGTTAAGAACAGATACCCCTTGCCATTGATTCCAGAATTATTTGACCGAGTAAAGGGAGCCACAGTTTTCACCAAGCTGGATCTGAGGGGGGGGTCTTATAATTTGATATGCGTTCGCAATGTAGACGAATGGAAGACCGCATTCAATACTCGTGATGGGCATTACGAATACCTGGTATTGCCCTTTGGCCTGTGTAATGCCCCAGCTGTCTTCCAAAATTTTGTGAACGAAATCTTCTTTACAACTGCTTGGTGGTATACTTGGATGACATCTTAATCTTTTCCAGAGATCTTAAGACCCATCGTGATCAAGTCAAGGAGGTCCTATGTCGTTTAAGGAGGAATCAATTGTTCTGCAAGGTGGAAAAATGTACCTTTGAACAGTCCTCAATCCCATTTCTCGGCTACATTATCTCAGGAGAAGAGTTACAGATGGATCCTGCCAAAGTCCAAGCAATTTGGGATTTATCGTTGCCAACCACCCTAAAGGGGGTTCAGCGTTTTCTTGGTTTTGCCAAGTTCTATAGAAAATTCATCAAAAATTATTCATACATCATTGCCCCTGTTACAGCATTAACCAGAAAATAAGCAGATCCAGCCAAGTGCTCGTTGGAAGCCTTTTCTTCTTTAAAAAGAGCTTTCACAACTGCTCCAGTTGTCCGCCAGCCTGATCTCAGTCGTCCTTTCCTGGTTGAAGTGGATGCCTCCACCGTGGGTGTGGGAGCAGTTTTATCTCAACTCTTTGAAGATAAAAAAAAGTCCATCCATGTGCGTATTTCTCCCGAAGATTGTCACCTGCTGAACAGAATTAGGCCATCGGGGAACAAGAACTACTGGCAATTAAGTTGGCTTTCGAGGATCTGTTGGAAGGAGCACAACATCCAATCTCAGTAACCACAGATCATAGGAACCTCTTATACTTTCAAACAGCTTGATGTTTAAAACCACGCCAAACAAGATGGGCCCTTTTCTTTTCCTGTTTCAACTTTACACTGTTACCGTCCAGGTTCTCTTAACAAAAAAACGGATGCACTTTCTCGCTCTCTAAATTCTGATGCCTCTGCTGATTACACAGGAGAGCAGTTCATCTTGGATCCCACTTCTTTCTCGTACAGCCCAGCTTCTTCCACCAGGTAGAACTTTCATTGCTCTGGGCCTACGAAAGAAGTTACTGACATGGGCTCATACGTCACCTTTTATGGGCCATGCCGGGAGTCTCAAAACTCTCCAGTTTATACAGCGTTCCTACGGGTGGCCTCATCTCAAAACTGACGTGCAGGAATTCATAGCTGCTTGTTCAGAATGCGCACAGCTTAAAAGTCCTAAGGGTTCTCCTTCCGGGTTACTTCACCATTGCCAGTACCACAAAGACCACGGACACACATCTCTATGGACTTTATAACTGACTTACCTGCGAGGACGAAATACTATCTGGGTCATTGTGGATCGGTTCTCTAAAATGTCACAGTTCGTTCCTCGATTTGGCCTTCCAGCTGCATCTTATCTGGCAAAGTTACAGTATTTGTGACAGAGATCTTTCAACTTTATGGATTACCACAAGAAATTGTGTCAGATCGAGGACGTCAGTTCGTAGCTAAGTTCTGGAACTCACTCTGTTCAGCCCCTGGAGTTAAACTAAACTTTTCCTCCGCATATCGGGGGTGATTTTGATCGTAGATGTGCTAAATTTAAGCACATCTACGATCAGCTTCCCTGATATGCGGGAGAACTCCCAGCACAGGGCTAGTCCGCCCCGCATGTCAGGCCCTACCCCGTCGTACAAGTACAAAAGCATCGCACAGCGGCGATGCTTTTGTACTGTAGGAGTAGCTCCCAGCCAGCGCAGCTCCTGCACGCTGGCAGGGAGCTACTCGTCGCTGCTCGAGTCGCAACGGTTTTGTGTGACATCACGCAGCCGATGTGGCCGCCCCCCCCCCAACTGTCCGGGCACGCATGCGTTGCCCGGACTGCGCCCCCTCCCTGCCAGCGAACGCCTCTCCCTGTCAGGCAGAGGCGATCGCAGGGCTAAGAAAGCCGTTGGCTGTCTGCCATGCGCCGGCGCACTTCAGACCTGATCGCTGCTGTGCTTCAGACGGATGTCCAGATGGAAAGAGTAAATCAGGATCTGGGAACCTACCTACGTCTATTTATGTCCTCCTCCCAAGACGACTGGTTAGATTATCTTCTGTTTGCTGAATTTGCCCATAACAATCTCTTTCATTCCGCTACCAAATCTACTCCATTCTACATAATCTACGGTTACCATCCGAGAATTCCTGACTTTCAACATCTTCCAACACTCGAGGTTCCTGCAGCAGAGCTACCACTACGACAGTTCACCAAGACTTGGAAGCAAGTACAGGGGCCGCCATGTTGGAGACCAGAATCCTGCGCCAATAGCACAGGCTCATTATTCTGTCCAGCCAATCCAGGGAGGGGTCTCCTGTTAAAAGGGAGCTGTTTCATGGTATGGGTGCCAGTGCTTCAGGTTACTACCTAGGTGTAGGTGCTCCAGCTCTGTGCTACCAGGTTACTTCGGTTCCTTGGTTACTCTCTAGTGTTGCTCTGCCTTCGTTTTTCTAATTGCAGCAATCCCACCGTTCCTATCCTGCTTTCACCTGTGGGGGCGGTTTCGGGAACCCCGATACACCGAGGCACTCTGGTCGCCGACAGTCACAGTCTCCAGTTCCTTATTTTTAGTTTTTTTCAGCCTCGTCTTTTAACCACAGCTCACAGTCTCCAGCTCTTCAACCTCGTCTTTCAAACTGCAGTTCACAGCCCACACTTCATTATCCTCAGTGTTCTTCAGTTTCGTCCTTCAAACCACAGTTCTCAGTTCGTTATCTTCACTGTTCTTCTAGTCTCAAGGTGCTCCTATCCCATGAGAAGGAACTATATCCAGCCTCCTTGTCTTCTTCATTCGCAAAGTGTTCGTTTCCTCAGGCAAACCTCAGTCGCCGTCTCCTCATTCCATTCCAAGCCAAGCGTGACACAAACTCCTTTCTACAGTGATCCCCGTTATTGCACATATTGCACCCATAGTAATCAGGTTTAGCTGCGTAAACGGTTGGTCGCCCTTGCTACCCCGGGGGTAGTGAGCTGAAATGATTGTACCACACCTATCAGCAGAAACAGAATGACTGTGGAAGGGGTTGAAAAGAATTGAATTCCGCTTTATTTGTTGTTAAGTATATTGATCAGATAATCACAGTTAATACACATACAGCTGTAGTTATGTGAAGGAAGAGGACTGTGTTTGAAATACTTAAATAGAAATGTGTGGTTGCTATAACTTGTAAAGTTGCCAGGGCAACAGATATTTATGAATGGCTGTTCCTAGGGGCAACCCAGGTTAGTGGTGCAAAAATAGGTGAACACGTTAGTGTACCATTATAATGCAGATATTTGACATAGTATTTATTATTATTATTATTATTATCCGTTATGAAATTGGACAATAGTGACTTACAGTTGAAGACAATATAGGACAAGTACAGGGTAAATAACACTGACATAAGTATCAGAGTGGCAGAAAACCGTAGGATTAGGTGCCATCACAGATGTTTAAGTAAGAGAATAATAAGCACATGAGGGTTGAGGGCCCTGCTCATGAGAGCTTACATTCTAAATGGGAGGGGCAGACAGACAGGAGTGACATAGATGGAGTAGACAGAGAGTGTGGAACAGAGGGTTTGGATGAGATTTGGCTGGGTTTGGTGAAGAAGTGGGTCTTGAGAGCCCTTTTGAAGTTTTGTAGAGAGGTGGAGAGTCTGAGGGGAAGACGTAGGGAATTCCAGAGAAAGGGAGCTGCACGTGAGAAATCTTGAAGGTAGTACTTAATCTTGGTCTTTATTACAGAAGATACATCATTTATTGTATGTGGGACAAATAGGATAAGATTGGCACTGTTCCTGTAATGTGTGCAACTGTATTAGATGGCTAATACATGTAATATATTCAAATTAGGACCAACGTGCAGATAAGCCTCTCCAAAAGTAATGCTATCTAAGTAGCAGTCCTATGAGTTATACACCATCCATTGACCTTTTAGAGAATGACACAGGCTTAAATACCTCCCAACATTTAGAGGCAGCGAATCAGGAAGAGAGGGTTGGCTGCAGCATCATGGCATGCTTAGGGACATTACTTCATCATATTCGGCATGAGCACACAGTGGAAGCATCTCCCTCCATTGCACTCAGGAGATTAAATACCTCCCAACTTCTCTTATGCGTGTGGTGATCTTAAGATAAGCAGCAATCGGCAAATTCATTTTTTTAAAGTGACAGTGGTTTAAAATACAAAACCAGGTTGGTTTTGCCTTTTAAATTATTGCTGCTTTAAAAAAAAACTGATAGATTCCCTGGGATCTTATTGAGGCCTGCATTTCCAAACCTTTTTCACATTTCACATCTTCTTACATCAAGGAGTCAAATTAGATTAGAAATTTTAACCTCTGAGTAACACAAAAGATGATGGATTACAAATAAAAATCTGAGAATAATTGTTTACATCAATATTCACTAATAATAATAACAATTATTATTATTATTAGTAGTAGTAGTAGTAGTACAGTAGTAGTAGTACTTTTAGCCTTCATTTGCAGGGCACCACAAAGAGTCTACAGAAACTAGACATATAATGCAAACAAATAGGATTGATAGTGCAAAACATTACAATAAAAGCAAGCTGGAAAATAATTGTGCATAACGCTGGTGCTGCCGAAACCTCCTTGCCCCTCCCACTCAGCTCCTCCCCATGCTGACAATGTCTCCTGTCGCAGCATCATTTGTTGCACCCTGTCCCCTCCGTGAGCCAGTCCAGTGCTTGTTATGGTACTACATGTGGGGGCCCCCTTGTGTATGTGGGCATCTGGGCGATTGCCCTGTTGTTAATCCGACTCTGTTACAGTCTGCGGGGGACACTGAAGTGACACAGAGGGGTAAGTCAGTTTGCTGGGGCAGATAGGGGGTATTTTAGGATAAGAGCTGTTCTGGTTGGTTAGTTGTCTTCAGAGGTCACAGGTCACATCAATTTACTGGAGTCCGTCTGTGCACATAAAGTGTAAATGGTATGGCATGATTCTACACAGGATCTTTAATTATCCTAACATGTAATCTCAAAGTAAAGATAAGTGGCCAACTATATCAGAGTCATCGTGTCTTCTGCCAGAATATATTTTGAATTAGTTGGTGGTACTCCCTACACACTGCGCGATCCGCCGCCGAGCTGCCCGACAGCGGATACGGCCGACGGGCGACCCGGCGCAGGGGGGCAGTGACGGGGGGAGTGAAGTAACTTCACTCCCCTTGTCACCCGGCACCATAGCAGTGCAGGCAAAAATGGACGAGATCGTCCATATTGGCCTGCATGCACAAGCGACGGGGCACCAGCGATGAACGAGCGCGGGGCCGCGCATCGTTCATCGCTGGTGCCTTCACACTGAAAGATATGAACGGTATCTCGTTCATTAATGAACGAGATCGTTCATATCTTTCACTAATATCGCCCAGTGTGTAGGGCCTATTAATGTATACACTACAGAAGAGAAAGAGAAGACTTCTTAGTTATTAGTTTACCTATAGTTCTATAACTATAACAAGCAACACAGACACATCTAATTATACTTAAAACATATTTAAACTTATATTTTGTGGTCTGTATTCTGTCAGTACGGAAAGCTATGGCAAACTTCATATTTTTTTTATATGGTTACCAAGTATTAAAAGAAGTTAATACCTATGTAATTATTATTATTAAATAAATAAATTACCCTTTTCTTCTATCTTGGTCTGACGTTAACCATTGGGTGTTAAGAAAAAAGATGCATGCTCCCGTGGAGTCGTATCGCGAGAAAAAATAGACTGTGCAGGCAAGGCAATTTTGACTATCTAGTACAAAGTAGAGTATAGTTCAAATCCACATAGTCAAAATTTCAAGTAAAGATAATCAAAATCGGAGATAGTCAACATCTCACAGTGTGTATGCACCTTTAGGGTACAGTAGGTGCTTGTGCAATTGTACATCCACCTGACATATTGGGCGGTATTCAATTCTTTTCACCCCCTTCCACACCCATTCTGTTTCTGCTGATGGGTGTGGTATCATAATTTCAGCTCACTACCCCTGGGGTAGCGAGGCGCCCAACCCTTTACGTAGTTAAACCTAATTACTATGGGTGTGATATGCGCGATAACGGGGATCAGTTTAGAAAGGAGATTGGGCATGATATATCATTTGACTACCACCCATTAAATAAACATAAACACACATGTCAGCAGGTATTTCTGAGGCATGCTTTGTCTGTATCCACTGCACCTGCATACAACTATTTTAAAGTGCTGTGATTATTAGATCCCTACTTTGACAACGCAGAGCACTACATTGTACAGTAATAATTGCCCCTTGCCCTTATCTCTCTTTTTTGCCGAAATCTCCTTTTCCCTTTTTCTTCCAAATTGTCACAGTTTGGAGTGTAGTCTGTTACTTTGTATACATTTCTGCATTGCCCTCTTACCCCTTTGTCTGTTAATACTCTCTGTTTATTACTTTTTTGTTTCCAATTGCAAAACATAATGGAAAATTCTGGTGCTATATGAAGAAATGTTAATAAATAATCAGTTGTGTAAAATTATTATGTACTGTATTACTTTTGCACGCATTCTGTAAATCCAACAATTTTTCCTCATCTTTTTATTAAATTCATTTGTTTCTACAGGCCTTTAGTTTACCTTGGCCTTAAACTGTTTGCTCGATTTGGGGTTTGTTCATTTCTAAACTGCTCAGAAGCTACGTTGAGGTCTTGGCTGCATGTTATTGAGTCAAACTACCATTCAGGCAACGCTTACCATAATTCAACGCATTCCGCCGATGTCTTACATGCCACTGCTTACTTCCTGTGCAAAGAACGAGTGAAGGTAAGCTACTTTCAGCATCAATTACATTGCTAGAGAAATCCAAGTGTACACAGTTCTTCGTACTTTATTTCTGATCTGTACATGGTTATTCTTGATATACTGAAGTAAACCTATAATTTTAACACACTGGAGCAAGCAGTTTATGGGCAATACTGGTGTTTGATCTATTTATTGGGGGAAATTCAATTACTACCATTAAGCATCACGGCGGTGCTTGACTGAGCACTTACTGGCCAGGTCTGGTACCCGTGACATCACAAGTTTACCTGGGGTGCAAGGTAAAACTTGCAATGTCCCTGGACGCGTTTTGCTATTCTGGAATGGCACATCACCTCCACCCCGCCAAGTTGAATCTCTAGTGACATTACTGATGCATGGAACACAAAGGGACTCAGTTGATAAGATCCCAGTTACCATTAAAATAATTTAGAATTTACAAGGTGGTGTAATTTCTTTATTTGATAAGTTTTAAAGAGACTTACAAAATGTTGGGAATTTGCATTGAATTGAATATGGTATAGGTCGCTGTTTCACAGCGGTTTTATCTACTTATTAGTTACAGGTGTTTTGGCTATCTATATTATTTTGTAGGGACTTTAAAACAGTCATTAACCTACAAAAAACTAGACCACACCCTTATTACCACATAGCGAAATTTACCAAAGAACATGATAACCACTTTTGTTCTGAGGTGAGTGCTTATTATAAAGGTGAGTTGTACCTCTCTCTGTAGGCAGCCCCCCCCATCCCCTACTGTGAGCCATCATTATTATCAGTGCGCACTTGTACCACACCTGTCCCTGCTGCAAACGCCCCATTATAAAGAACCAGATAATGACTGTTATATAAGCATATTCTCATGAACACATTGCAAGTGCATGAACCTTACTCTTATTGTCACATCTCTCTGCAGCAAACCTTGGACCAGATTGACGAGGTTGCTGCTCTTATTGCTGCCACTGTTCATGATGTGGATCATCCTGGGAGAACAAATTCATTCTTGTGCAATGCTGGAAGTGAGCTGGCAATCCTTTATAATGATACAGCGGTGTTGGAGAGCCACCATGCTGCACTGGCCTTCCAGCTGACAACGAGAGACGACAAGTGCAATATATTCAAAAACATGGAGAGGTAAGAGATAAGGGAATAGTGGGCGCAGGGCAGAAATCCCATTAGTGAGTCCATGTAACCTTTATGTAAAATACAGAACATAATGGGCCACAAAGCAGTTTCTTGAGGTTTTCACTCAGATGATGCAGTTTGTGGCAGTAAAGTCAGAGTACTGATACGGTTAGGACTTAGCTTGGATTATGGCTTGTACCAATATCAGCTTTAAAAACGGTGCCCTGAAAGGATAGTCACCTGGGGTCTGGCAGTCAGGCAACCGGCATGGATCATGTGAGTGAGGAAAGGTCCAGCACAGCCTGCTGCACTCTCCTTGCACCTATTGATCTGCTAGCATGTAAAAGCAGGCAGACCAGTGATGGCCCCATTAGACTTCTGGGTCTCGCTGGAGAGCCCCTACTTTATTATATATAGTGTATAACATCTAAATGAACATTTAAATCTTGGCAAGTTTATAAAGTGCGATTTAATAAGATCATTGCGTTGTTGCATGATTTTAGTTAGTTATCAAATGACGGCTCTATCAAAGCAAAAGTTTGTAAGTCGCCCATAAATTCCCATATTGAAACAGAATTAATTACAAACTTGCACTTAAAGAAAGAAATAATATTTCCCCTATAATGTTTGTAGTATAGTGGTTTATTACTTAGCTTTCCTCTTCTGGTCTTGAGCTATTGTAAGCCAGTGGGGGGAATTCAGTTAAACCCTGTGGTTATTACCGTGCCCTGGTGATTCAGTCACTGAGGGTTACCCAGCATGTAAATCGTCATGGGTGGACTCGCTGATGTCACATCATGCGCTCTCTCCTGGCGGCTGGGGCGCACTTCTCGCGGTGTCCCTTGCTGGCTTCACCGTCCTCCTCGGCTCCTCCACAGACTGAGAGACCGAGGGGGACGCAGCTCAGAGCCAGCACAGCAGAAGCAGTTTGTTGCCGATGGCTTCACTGGCGGGTGGATAAAGGGAACTGGGGGTAGGTATATAGACTAAACACTTAGAGTTAGGCATATAAATAATAATGGAACACTTTCCGGGGTTTTTTTCCATGTCACATGTGTAATGTAATGTTTAAGGTCTAGCTAAATCATGCAAAGCTGCATTTTCAGATTGGAATGTTATCATGGCAAGCATTGCACCACAGAAACTATTTTATACATTATTGCTTTGCTCCTTAATTAGCTTATTTAAAATAATAATAATTTCTCTAACGTCCTAGTGGATGCTGGGGACTCCGTCAGGACCATGGGGGATTAGCGGGCTCCGCAGGAGACAGGGCACATCTAAAAAAGCTTTTAGGTCACATGGTGTGTACTGGCTCCTCCCCCTATGACCCTCCCCAAGCCTCAGTTAGGTTTTTGTGCCCGTCCGAGAGGGTGCAATCTAGGTGGCTCTCTTAAAGAGCTGTTTAGAAAAGTTTTTTTTTAGGTTTCTAATCAGTGATTCCTGCTGGCGACAGGATCACTGCAACGAGGGACTTAGGGGAGAGACTTGCAACTCACCTGCGTGCAGGAGGATTGAAGTCTTAGGCTACTGGACACTGAGCTCCAGAGGGAGTCGGAACACAGGTCAGCCTGGGGTTCGTCCCGGAGCCGCGCCGCCGATCCCCCTTACAGACGCTGAAGAACGGCAGAACGGAGGTCCGGAAACAGGCGGCAGAAGACTTCTCAGTCTTCATGAAGGTAGCGCACAGCACTGCAGCTGTGCGCCATTGTTGCTACACGGCTCACTGATCTCGGTCACGGAGGGTGCAGGGCGCTGCTGGGGGCGCCCTGGGCAGCAATATAGATTACCTTAGAGGCAAATAAATACATCACATATAGCCATTAAGGCTATATGTATGTATTTAACCCAGGCCAGTTTTCCTAATAACCGGGAGAAAAACACGCCGAGAAAGGGGCGGAGCTTATTCTCCTCAGCACTCAGCGCCATTTTCCTGACCAGCTCCGCTGGTGAGGAAGGCTCCCACTCTCCCCTGCACTACAGAAACAGGGTTAAAGAGAAGGGGGGCATAAATTGGCGATATAATTATATATTAAGAGCGCATATATATAGAAACAACACCTTCTAGGGTTGTTATATACATTATGGCGTTTTTGGTGTGTGCTGGCAAACTCTCCCTCTGTCTCCCCAAAGGGCTAGTGGGTCCTGTCCTCTATCAGAGCATTCCCTGTGTGTGTGCAGTAGGTCGGTACGTGTGTGTCGACATGTATGAGGAAAATGTTGGTGAGGAGACGGAGAAAATTGCCTGTAATGGTGATGTCACTCTCTAGGGAGTCGACACCGGAATGGATGGCTTATTTAGGGAATTACGTGATAATGTCAACACGCTGCAAGCCGGTTGACGACATGAGACAGCCGGCGGACAAATTAGTATCGGTCCAGGCGTCTCAGACACCGTCAGGGGCTTGTAAAAACGCCCATTTACCTCAGTCGGTCGACAGACACTGACGCGGACACTGACCCCAGTGTCGACGGTGAAGAAACAAACGTATTTTTCCTTTAGGGCCACAAGTTACATGTTAAGGGCAATGAAGGAGGTGTTACATATTTCTGATACCACAAGTACCACAAATAAGGGTATTTTGTAGGGTGGGAATAAACTACTTGTAGTTTTGCCTGAATCAGATAAATTAAATGAAGTGTGTGATGATACGTGGGGTTCCTCCGATAGAAAGTTATGGGCGGTATACCCTTTTCCCGCCAGAAGTAAGGGCGAGTTGGAAAACACACCTTAGGGTGGATAAGGCGCTCACACGCTTATAAAAAAACATGGCGTTACCGTTTCCAGATACGGCCGCCCTCAAGGAGCCAGCTGATAGGAAGCTGGAAAATATCATAACAGTATATACACACATACTGGTGTTATACTACGACCAGCAATCGCCTCAGCCTGGATGTGCAGCGCTGAGGGGGCTTGGTCGGATTTCCTGACTGAAAATTTTGATACCCTTGACAGGGACAGGATTTTATTGTCTATAGAGCATTTTAAGGATGCATTTCTATATATGCGTGATGCGCAGAGGCATATTTGCATTCTGGCATCAAGAGTAAATGTGATGTACATATCTGCCAGACGAAGACACGACAGTGGTCAGGTGAGGCAGATTCCAGACGGCATATGGAAGTATTGCCGTATAAAGGGGCGGTCCATTGGACCTGGTGGCCATGGCAACAGCTGAAAAATCCACCTTTTGTTACCCCGAGTCACATATTGGCAGAAAAGGACACAGTCTTTCAGTCTCAGTCCTTTCGTCCTCATACGGGCAGGCGGGCAAAGGCCAGTCATATCTGCCCAGGGGTAGAGGAAAGGGAAGAAGACTGCAGCAAGCAGCTCATTCCCAGGAACAGAAGCTCCTCACGGCTTCTGCCAAGTCCGCAGCATAACGCTGGGGCCGTACAAGCGGACTCAGGTGCGGTAGGGGGTCATCTCAAGAGTTTCAGCAACACTCGCAAGGGAACTCCGGGATCCTACATGTAATATCCCAGGTGTACATTGGAAATTCGAGACGTCTCCCCCTCACACAATTCACAGGCTGTATTCCCAGCAGGTGATAATCAAAGTACCCTTCTTACAACAAGGAAGGGGGTAGTATTCCACACTATATTGTGGTACTGAAGCCAACCGGCTCGGTGAGATCTGAAATATTTGAACACTTACATACAAGCGTTCAAATCAAGATGGAGTCACTCGGAGCAGTGATAGCGAACCAGGAAGTAGGGGACGATATGGTGTCACTGGATATCAGGGACGCTTACCTACAGGTCCAAAATTGCCCTTCTCACCAAGGGTACTTCAGGTTCCTGGTACAGAACTGTCACTATCAGTTCAGACGCGGCCGTTTGGATTGTCCACGGCGCCCCGGGTCTTTACCAAGGTAATGACCGGAATGATGATTTTTCTTAAAAGAAACATGGACGCTTTCCTGATAAGGGCAAGGTCCAGAGAACAGTTGGAGGTCGGAGTAGCACTATCTTAAGTAGTTCTACGACAGCACGAGGGGATTCTAAATATTCCAAAATCGCAGCTTTTTCCGACGACACGTCTACTGTTCCTAGGGATGATTCTGGACACAGTCCAGAAAAACGTGTTTCTCCCAGTGGAGAAAGCCAGGGAGTTATCCGAGCTAATCGGGATCCTCCTAAAACCAGGAAAAGTGTCAGTGCATCATTGCACAAGAGTCCTGGTAAAAAATGGTGGCTTATTACGAAGCAATTCCATTCGGCAGATTTCCCGCAAGAACTCTTCAGTGGGATCTGCTGGACAAATGGTCCGGATCGCATCCTCAGATGCATCAGCGGATAACCCTATATCCAAGGACAAGGGTGTCTCTCCTGTGGTGATTACAGAGTGCTCATCTTCTAGAGGGCCGCAAATTCGGCATTCAGGATTGGATGCCGGTGACCACGGAGGCCAGCCTGAGAGGCTGGGGAACAGTCACACAAGAAAAAAAAAAAAAAAAAAATTTCCAGGGAAGTGTGATTAAGTCTGGAGAATTCTCTCCGCATAAATAAGCTTAGAGCAAATTTATAATGTTCTAAACTTAGCTAGACCTCTGCTTCAAGGTCAGCCGGTATTGATCCAGTGGGATAACATCACGGCAGTCGCCCACGTAAACAGAAAGGGCGGCACAAGAAGCAGGAGGGCAGTGACAAAACTGCAAGGATTTTTCGCTAGGCGGAAAATCATGTGATAGCACTGTCAGCAGTGTTCTTTCCGGGAGTGGACGACTGGGAAGCAGACTTCCTCAGCAGGCATGACCTCCACCCGGGAGAGTGGAAACTTCATAGGGAAGTTTTTCAACATGATTGTGGACCGTTGGCAAAGACCAAAGGTGGACATGATGGCGTCCCGCCCGAACAAAAAACGGGACAGGTATTCCGCCAGGTCATGAGACCTTCAGGCGATAGCTGTGGATGTTCTGGTAACACCGTGGGTGTACCAGTCAGTGTATGTGTTCCCTCCTCTGTTTCTCATAACCAAGGTATTGAGAATTATAAGACATAGAGGAGTATGAACTATACTAGTGGCTCCGGATTGGCCAAGAGGGACTTGGTACCCGGAACTTCAAGAAATGCTCACAGAGGACTAAGGGCCTGGGGAGCTAAGAAGGGACTTGCTTCAGCAAGTACCATGTCTATTCCAAGATTTACCGCGGCTGCGTTTGACGGCATGGCGGTTGAATGCCGGATCCTGAAGGGAAAAGGCATTCCATAAGAGGTCATACCTACCCTGGTCAAAGCCAGGAAGGAGGTGACCGCACAACGTCATCACCACATGTGGTGAAAATATGTTGCGTGGGTGAGGCCAGGAAGGCTCCACGACGGAAATTCAACTAGGTCGATTTCTACACTTCCTGAAAACAGGAGTGTTTTGGGCCTCAAATTGGGGTTCATTAACATTTAAATTTCGGCCCTGTAGATTTTCTTCCAGAAAGAATTGACTTCAGTTCCTGAAGTCCAGATTGTAAAGGGTGTATTGCATATACAGCTTTTTTGTGCCTCTAGGGGCACCGTGAGGTTTCAACATAGTGTTGGGATTTCTTAAAATCATATTGGTTTGAACAGCTCAAATCTGTGGATTTGAAATATCTCACATGGAAAGTGACCATGCTGTCGACCAATATCTCACATGGGAAGTGACCATGTGTTAGCCCTGGCCTCGGCCAGGCGATTGTCAGAATGGGCGGCTTTGTCTTACAAAAGCCCATATTAAAATTTTCCATTTGAACAGGGCAGAACTGGGACTCGTCTCCAGTTTCTTCCTAAAGGGGTGTCAGCGTTTTCACCTGAAACAACCTGTTGTGGTGCCTGCGGCTACTAGGGACTTGGAGGACTCCAAGTTACTAGACGTTGTCAGGGCCCTAAAAATATATATATATATATATATATATATATATAGTTAGGACGGCTGGAGTCAGAAAGTCTGACTTGCTGTTTATATTGTATGCACCCAACAAGCTGGGTGCTCCTGCTTCTAAGCAGTCTATTGCACGCTGGATTTGTAGTACAATTCAGCTTGCACATTCTGTGGCAGGCCTGCCACAGCCGAAATATGTAGATGCCCATTCCACAAGGAAGGTGGGCTCATCCTGGGCGGCTGCCCGAGGAGTCTCGGCATTACAACTTTGCCGAGCAGCTACGTGGTCAGGGGAGAACACGTTTGTAAAATTTTACAAATTTGATACTCTGGCTAAGGAGGACCTGGAGTTCTCTCATTCGGTGCTGCAGAGTCATCCGCACTCTCCCGCCCGTTTGGGAGCTTTGGTATAATCCCCATGGTCCTGACGGAGTCCCCAGCATCCACTAGGACGTTAGAGAAAATAAGAATTTACTTACCGATAATTCTATTTCTCGTAGTCCGTAGTGGATGCTGGGCGCCCATCCCAAGTGCGGATTGTCTGCAATGCTTGTACATAGTTATTCTTACAAAAATCGGGTTATTACTATTGTTGTGAGCCATCTTTTCAGAGGCTACTTCGTTTTGTTATCATACTGTTAACTGGGTTCAGATCACAAGTTGTACGGTGTGATTGGTGTGGCTGGTATGAGTCTTACCCGGGATTCAAGATCCTTCCTTATTGTGTACGCTCGTCCGGGCACAGTACCTAACTGAGGCTTGGAGGAGGGTCATAGGGGGAGGAGCCAGTACACACCATGTGACCTAAAAGCTTTTTTAGATGTGCCCTGTCTCCTGCGGAGCCCGCTAATCCCCCATGGTCCTGACGGAGTCCCCAGCATCCACTACGGACTACGAGAAATAGAATTATCGGTAAGTAAATTCTTATTTTTATAAATTTTCCCGGTGTTTCGCACATGCACAGTACAAAAATCACTGGGAAAATGTCCACCGCGCCATTTTCCCAGAGATCCGCACATACACTGTAAACTCTGGGACAGCGCTAACATCGCCATGGGGCTCTAGTGACCAGAGCCAAACGCTGCCGGCTAGAGAGGATTTGGCCCAGACGGAGCCTGCACAAGGGCCTCCTCCTCTCTAGGAACGCCCCTGCCCCTAGTTATGTGTGGCATGGCATTGGGTGGCGAGTGCACAGAGTACCTGTAAGGAAAACAATCTACTTGCACCACTGGCCTATTTGCAATGTCTTTGCTTGTTCACCCAGACTTGATTGTTATCACTCTCTTCTGTACAGCTGGGTTTTTTTTTGGGGTTTTTTTTTTTTGCTGGGTTAGATTTTTCTGTAAATATTTTACCCTCTGTTATTTTAACAGGAATGAATACCGCACTCTGCGGCAAGCAATCATCGATATGGTTCTAGCAACAGAAATGACGAAGCACTTTGAACACGTTAACAAGTTTGTCAACAGCATCAATAAGCCATTAGCTGCACTGGATGAAAATGAGGTGAGAATAGCTGTGGTTTTAAGTCCTAATATAAAATATCTGACTATACCTACACATTTCACTTCAAAGTTTCCACAAAAAGTCAGTTTAACCATGAGATTTAAAACGCTACAGTTACATGTTATTGAACCCCTGCCCCTACAGTTAAAAGGTGGACATTCAATAGGTCAACATGGGTATGGGTCGTTGGATAGACACAACTTAGGTCGACCATGGAAGGTCGACATACATTAGGTCGACAGGGACAATAGGTCGACATGGTCATTAGGTCGACATGCACTAGGTCGACAGATCAAAAGGTCGACATGGGGTTTTTGACTGTTTTTGGTGTCGTTTTCTCCGTAAAGTGACGGGGAACTCAAATTAGTGCACAGTGTCACCTCGCATGGCTCGCTTCGCTCGCCATGCTTCGGGCAAGGTGCCTCGCCGTTCCAGTCGTAGTCCACGTGGATCGTTAAGTATGAAAAAATCAAAAAAAATTTAAAAAAACTCATGTCGACCTTTTGACCTGCCAACCCAATGCACGTCGACCTAATGGCATTGTCAACCTTCGGTGGTCGACCTAATGAGTGTCGACATAAGTTGTGTCGACCTACCGACAGTAGCCCGGTCGACATTGTCAAATGGTCGACATCAGATTTTATTTTATTTTTAACATTTTTTAAAATTTTTCAGCTTTTTTTATACTTTACCATCCACGTGGACTTGAATTGGGAACGGTACCCTGTACCGAGCGCAGTGGTAGCGGAGCCATGTGAAGGGGATGCAATACAGTAATTGGGGTTCCACATACTGGAAGGTAAAATATGACACAGAAAACATGAAATACTCATGTCGACCTTTCCACGTGTCGACCATTTCCATGTCGACCTTTTAAACCTGTTGCCCTTTTGACCATGTCGACCTTGTGCATGTTGACTGGAAAAATATGAAATACTAAATACTTCTGGTCCAAAGCACTTCGGCTATGAGAGACTCAACCTGTACATATTTTCTCTGTTATAAGTCGCCTCAAAGAGGAACTGTTCCCACAAAAGGATTACAAATAGGAACTTTGTTGTGCATAGGGGAAAAAAACATACATGCAATTAAATCTTTTCTCTGACGTCCTAAGTGGATGCTGGGGACTCCGTCAGGACCATGGGGAATAGCGGCTCCGCAGGAGACAGGGCACAAAAGTAAAAGCTTTAGGATCAGGTGGTGTGCACTGGCTCCTCCCCCTATGACCCTCCTCCTAGCCTCAGTTAGGTTTTTGTGCCCGGCCGAGAAGAGTGCAATCTAGGTGGCTCTCCTAAAGAGCTGCTTAGAGTAAAAGTTTTGTTAGGTTTTTTATTTTCAGTGAGTCCTGCTGGCAACAGGCTCACTGCAACGAGGGACTTAGGGGAGAAGAAGTGAACTCACCTGCGTGCAGGATGGATTGGCTTCTTAGGCTACTGGACACTAGCTCCAGAGGGACGATCACAGGTACAGCCTGGATGGGTCACCGGAGCCGCGCCGCCGACCCCCTTGCAGATGCTGAAGAGAGAAGAGGTCCAGAAATCGGCGGCTGAAGACTTCTCAGTCTTCATGAGGTAACGCACAGCACTGCAGCTGTGCGCCATTGCTCTCAGCACACTTCACACCAACGGTACCTGAGGGTGCAGGGCGCTTGGGGGGGCGCCCTGGGCAGCAATGAAATTACCTATGCTGGCTAAAAATACATCACATATAGCCCCTGGGGCTATATGGATGTATTTAACCCCTGCCAGGTTGTCAGAAAAACGGGAGAAGAGGCCCGCCGAAAAGGGGGCGGGGCCTATTCTCCTCAGCACACAGCACCATTTTCCTACACAGCTCCGCTGCTAGGAAGGCTCCCAGGCTCTCCCCTGCACTGCACTACAGAAACAGGGTTAAAACAGAGAGGGGGGGCACTTATTTGGCGATATTATTATATATTAAGATGCTATAAGGGAAAACACTTATATAAGGTTGTCCCTGTATAATATAGCGTTTTGGTGTGTGCTGGCAAACTCTCCCTCTGTCTCCCCAAAGGGCTAGTGGGGTCCTGTCCTCTATCAGAGCATTCCCTGTGTGTGTGCTGTGTGTCGGTACGTGTGTGTCGACATGTATGAGGACGATGTTGGTGAGGAGGCGGAGCAATTGCCTGTAATGGTGATGTCACTCTCTAGGGAGTCGACACCGGAATGGATGGCTTATTTAGGGAATTACGTGATAATGTCAACACGCTGCACAGATACGGCCGCCCTCAAGGAGCCAGCTGATAGGAGGCTGGAAAATATCCTAAAAAGTATATACACACATACTGGTGT
This sequence comes from Pseudophryne corroboree, assembly GCF_028390025.1. Taxonomy (NCBI): domain Eukaryota; kingdom Metazoa; phylum Chordata; class Amphibia; order Anura; family Myobatrachidae; genus Pseudophryne; species Pseudophryne corroboree. The sequence continues at coordinate 264,476,495 of NC_086449.1, read as the reverse complement.
TATACTGCGACCAGCGATCGCCTCAGCCTGGATGTGCAGCGCTGGGGTGGCTTGGTCGGATTCCCTGACTGAAAATTTTGATACCCTTGACAGGGACAGTATTTTATTGACTATAGAGCATTTAAAGGATGCATTTCTATATATGCGAGATGCACAGAGGGATATTTGCACTCTGGCATCAAGAGTAAGTGCGATGTCCATATCTGCCAGAAGATGTTTATGGACACGACAGTGGTCAGGTGATGCAGATTCCAAACGGCACATGGAAGTATTGCCGTATAAAGGGGAGGAGTTATTTGGGGTCGGTCCATCGGACCTGGTGGCAACGGCAACAGCTGGAAAATCCACTTTTTTTTTACCCCAAGTCCAATCTCAGCAGAAAAAGACACCGTCTTTTCAGCCTCAGTCCTTTCGTCCCCATAAGGGCAAGCAGGCAAAAGGCCAGTCATATCTGCCCAGGGATAGAGGAAAGGGAAGAAGACTGCAGCAGGCAGCCCATTCCCAGGAACAGAAGCCCTCCACCGCTTTTGCCAAGTCCTCAGCATGACGCTGGGGCCGTACAAGCGGACTCAGGTGCGGTGGGGGGTCGTCTCAAGAGTTTCAGCGCGCAGTGGGCTCACTCGCAAGTGGACCCCTGGATCCTACAAGTAGTATCCCAGGGGTACAGATTGGAAATTCGAGACGTCTCCCCCTCGCAGGTTCCTGAAGTCTGCTTTACCAACGTCTCCCTCCGACAGGGAGGCAGTATTGGAAACAATTCACAAGCTGTATTTCCAGCAGGTGATAATCAAAGTACCCCTCCTACAACAAGGAAAGGGGTATTATTCCACACTATATTGTGGTACTGAAGCCAGACGGCTCGGTGAGACCTATTCTAAATCTGAAATATTTGAACACTTACATACAAAGGTTCAAATCAAGATGGAGTCACTCAGAGCAGTGATAGCGAACCAGGAAGAAGGGGACTATATGGTGTCCCTGGACATCAAGGATGCTTACCTCCATGTCCCAATTTGCCCTTCTCACCAAGGGTACCTCAGGTTCGTGGTACAAAACTGTCACTATCAGTTTCAGACGCTGCCGTTTGGATTCTCCACGGCACCCCGGGTCTTTACCAAGGTAATGGCCGAAATGATGATTCTTCTTCAAAGAAAAGGCGTCTTAATTATCCCTTACTTGGACGATCTCCTGATAAGGGCAAGGTCCAGAGAACAGTTGGAGGTCGGAGTAGCACTATCTCAAGTAGTTCTACGACAGCACGGGTGGATTCTAAATATTCCAAAATCGCAGCTGTCTCCGACGACACGTCTGCTGTTCCTAGGGATGATTCTGGACACAGTCCAGAAAAAGGTGTTTCTCCCGGAGGAGAAAGCCAGGGAGTAATCCGAGCTAGTCAGGAACCTCCTAAAACCAGGAAAAGTGTCAGTGCATCATTGCACAAGGGTCCTGGGAAAAATGGTGGCTTCTTACGAAGCGATTCCATTCGGCAGATTTCACGCAAGAACTTTTCAGTGGGATCTGCTGGAAAAATGGTCCGGATCGCATCTTCAGATGCATCAGCGGATAACCCTGTCTCCAAGGACAAGGGTGTCTCTTCTGTGGTGGCTGCTAAGTGCTCATCTACTAAAGGGCCACAGATTCGGCATTCAGGACTGGGTCCTGGTGACCACGGATGCCAGCCTGAAAGGCTGGGGAGCAGTCACACAAGGAAAAAATTTCCAGGGAGTGTGATCAAGTCTGGAGACTTCTCTCCACATAAATATACTGGAGCTAAGAGCAATTTACAATGCTCTAAGCTTAGCAAGACCTCTGCTTCAAGGTCAGCCGGTATTGATCCAGTGGGACAACATCACGGCAGTCGCCCACGTAAACAGACAGGGCGGCACAAGAAGCAGGAGGGCAATGGCAGAAACTGCAAGGATTCTTCGCTGGGCGGAAAATCATGTGATAGCACTGTCAGCAGTGTTCATTCCGGGAGTAGACAACTGGGAAGCAGACTTCCTCAGCACGACCTCCACCCGGGAGAGTGGGGACTTCATCGGGAAGTCTTCCACATGATTGTGAACCGTTGGGAAAGACCAAAGGTGGACATGATGGCGTCCCGCCTGAACAAAAAACTGGACAGGTATTGCGCCAGGTCAAGAGACCCTCAGGCAATAGCTGGGGACGTTCTGGTAACACCGTGGGTGTACCAGTCGGTGTATGTGTTCCCTCCTCTGCTTCTCATACCTAAGGTACTGAGAATTATAAGACGTAGAGAAGTAAGAACTATACTCGTGGCTCCGGATTGGCCAAGAAGGACTTGGTACCCGGAACTTCAAGAGATGCTCACAGAGGACTCATGGCCTCTGCCGCTAAGAAGGGACTTGCTTCAGCAAGTACCATGTCTGTTCCAAGACTTACCGCGGCTGCGTTTGACGGCATGGCGGTTGAACGCCGGATCCTAAGGGAAAAAGGCATTCCGGAAGAGGTAATTCCTACCCTGGTCAAAGCCAGGAAGGAGGTGACCGCACAACATTATCACCACATGTGGCGAAAATATGTTGCGTGGTGTGAGGCCAGGAAGGCCCCACGAAGAAATTTCAACTCGGTCGATTCCTGCATTTCCTGCAAACAGGAGTGTCTATGGGCCTCAAATTGGGGTCCATTAAGGTTCAAATTTCGGCCCTGTCGATTTTCTTCCAGAAAGAATTGGCTTCAGTTCCTGAAGTCCAGAAGTTTGTCAAGGGAGTACTGCATATACAACCCCCTTTTGTGCCTCCAGTGGCACTGTGGGATCTCAACGTAGTTCTGGGATTCCTCAAATCACATTGGTTTAAACCGCTCAAATCTGTGGATTTGAAATATCTCACATGGAAAGTGACCATGATGTTGGCCCTGGCCTCGGCCAGGCGAGTGTCAGAATTGGCGGCTTTGTCTCACAAAAGCCCATATCTGATTGTCCATTCGGACAGGGCAGAGCTGCGGACTCGTCCCCAGTTTCTCCCTAAGGTGGTGTCAGCGTTTCACCTGAACCAGCTTATTGTGGTACCTGCGGCTACTAGGGACTTGGAGGACTCCACGTTGCTAGATGTTGTCAGGGCCCTGAAAATATAGGTTTCCAGGACGGCTGGAGTCAGGAAAACTGACTTGCTGTTATCCTGTATGCACCCAACAAACTGGGTGCTCTTGCTTCTAAGCAGACGATTGCTAGTTGGATGTGTAGTACAATTCAGCTTGCACATTCTGTGGCAGGCCTGCCACAGCCAAAATATGTAAATGCCCATTCCACAAGGAAGGTGGGCTCATCTTGGGCGGCTGCCCGAGGGGTCTCGGCTTTACAACTTTGCCGAGCTGCTACTTGGTCAGGGGCACACCCTGGCTGAGGAGGACCTGGAGTTCTCTCACTCGGAGCTGCAGAGTCATCCGCACTCTCCCGCCCGTTTGGGAGCTTTGGTATAATCCCCATGGTCCTGACGGAGTCCCCAGCATCCACTTAGGACGTCAGAGAAAATAAGAATTTACTTACCGATAATTCTATTTCTCGTAGTCCGTAGTGGATGCTGGGCGCCCATCCCAAGTGCGGATTGTCTGCAATACTTGTACATAGTTATTGTTACAAAAATCGGGTTATTATTGTTGTGAGCCATCTTTTCAGAGGCTCCGCTGTTATCATGCTGTTAACTGGGTTCAGATCACAGGTTGTACAGTGTGATTGGTGTGGCTGGTATGAGTCTTACCCGGGATTCAAAATCCTTCCTTATTGTGTACGCTCGTCCGGGCACAGTATCCTAACTGAGGCTTGGAGGAGGGTCATAGGGGGAGGAGCCAGTGCACACCACCTGATCCTAAAGCTTTTACTTTTGTGCCCTGTCTCCTGCGGAGCCGCTATTCCCCATGGTCCTGACGGAGTCCCCATCATCCACTACGGACTACGAGAAATAGAATTATCGGTAAGTAAATTCTTATTTATATCTTCATGTATTCTTACTTTGACCCACAGCTTTTCTCGCATGACTTTGTAGGTTGTTGAATCAATTGTTTGATTTTATATGTTTCCTTGTCTGCCCGGCACTGTGGATCCTTGTATACCCCTTTTACACTGAAAACCTTGGTCCGACCTGGGTAATTGAACACGGGTACAAGCAATGTCATAGCCATGTTACAGCGGCTTGAACCTCCGCTCACACCTCAGGCTGGACCTGGGTAATTGCTGGGTCTTTCCTCTGCCGGCGCTTAAAGATGATATCATCACCAAGCCCTGGTGAGCCGGCTCTGCATAGGCTTTTAATGGGACCGGGTCGGTTGACCTAGGTCACCCGTTTACACTGCAGCCTTACTCCTTGTGTTTCCTATAATTAACAGATCATTGTTATTTATGGGTATTTATACAGTGTACATCAGTGGTGTGCGGTCACGTGAGGCAGAGCCTTTCCTGTCATTCTTACGTTTAAACCAGAGTTTCGACTATATAAAGTATATGAAAAATACAAAGAATATATTATAAATATCTTCTTTGTATTATTCTAATGATTTTTATAGTCAAAACTCTGAAGTAAAAAGTCTCTGGCAGGTGAGGCAGTGCCTCCCCTGCCCACCTTGACCGAACATCTCTGATCAAATCTCACCAAATTTCCAGGAGTATAATGCCCACATGCACCATTTGGCTAATATATTGTGTGTAAATCTGGCTCTGGTGCTAGCCAGTGCCTCCCGATCCATTCACCATACCGCAGGTCCCTGCCCCTGGGCTTATATATTGTGTGTAAATCTGGCTCGGGTACTAGCCAGTGCCTCCTGATCCATTGACCATACCGCAGGTCTCTGCCCCTGGGCTTATATATTGTGTGCAAATCTGGCTCTGGTACTACCCAGTGCCTCCTGATCCATTCACCATACCGCAGGTCCCTGCCCCTGGGCTTATATATTGTGTGTAAATCTGACTCTGGTACTAGCCAGTGCCTCCTGATCCATTCACTATACCACAGGTCCCTGCCCCTGGGCTTATATATTGTGTGTAAATCTGACTCTGGTACTAGCCAGTGCCTCCTGATCCATTCACCATACCGCAGGTCCCTGCCCCTGGTCTTATATATTGTGTGTAAATCTGACTCTGGTACTAGCCAGTGCCTCCTGATCCATTCACCATACCGCAGGTCCCTGCCCCTGGGCTTATATATTGTGTACAAATCTGGCTCTGATACTAAGCAGTGCCTCCTGATCCATTGACCATACCGCAGGTCCTTGCCCCTGGGCTTATATATTGTGTGTAAATCTGGCTCCGGTACTAGCCTGTGCCTCCTGATCCATTCACCATACCGCAGGTCCCTTCCCCTGGGCTTATATATTGTGTGTAAATCTGGCTCTGGTGCTAGCCCGTGCCTCCTGATCCATTCACCATACCGCAGGTCTCTGCCCCTGGACTTATATATTGTGTACAAATCTGGCTCTGATACTAGCCAGTGCCTCCTGATCCATTGACCATACTGCAGGTCCCTGCCCCTGGGCTTATATATTGTGTGCAAATGTGGCTCTGATACTAGCCAGTGCCTCCTGATCTATTCACCATACCGCAGGTCCCTGCCCCTGGGCTTATATATTGTGTGCAAATCTGGCTCTGATACTAGCCAGTGCCTCCTGATCCATTGACCATACTGCAGGTCCCTGCCCCTGGTCTTATATATTGTGTGTAAATCTGACTCTGGTACTAGCCAGTGCCTCCTGATCCATTCACTATACCACAGGTCCCTGCCCCTGGGCTTATATATTGTGTGTAAATCTGACTCTGGTGCTAGCCCGAGCCTCCTGATCCATTCACCATACCGCAGGTCCCTGCCCCTGGGCTTATATATTGTGTACAAATCTGGCTCTGATACTAGCCAGTGCCTCCTGATCCATTCACCACACCGCAGGTCCCTGCCCCAGGGCTAATATTATTGTGTGTAAATCTGACTCTGGTACTAGCCAGTGCCTCCTGATCCATTCACCATACCGCAGGTCCCTGCCCCTGGGCTTATATATTGTGTACAAATCTGGCTCTGATACTAGCCAGTGCCTCCTGATCCATTGACCATACTGCAGGTCCCTGCCCCTGGGCTTATATATTGTGTGCAAATCTGGCTCTGATACTAGCCAGTGCCTCTTGATCTATTCACCATACCGCAGGTCCCTGCCCCTGGGCTTATATATTGTGTATAAATCTGGCTCTGATACTAGCCAGTGCCTCCCGATCCATTCACCACACCGCAGGTCCCTGCCCCTGGGCTTATATATTGTGTGCAATCTGGCTCTGATACTAGCCAGTGCCTCCTGATCCATTGACCATACCGCAGGTCCCTGCCCCTGGGCTTATATATTGTGTATAAATCTGGCTCTGATACTAGCCAGTGCCTCCTGATCCATTCACCACACCGCAGGTCCCTGCCCCTGGGCTTATATATTGTGTGCAATCTGGCTCTGATACTAGCCAGTGCCTCCTGATCCATTGACCATACTGCAGGTCCTTGCCCCTGGGCTTATATATTGTGTGTAAATATGACTGGTACTAGCCAGTGCCTCCTGATCCATTCACTATACCACAGGTCCCTGCCCCTGGGCTTATATATTGTGTGTAAATCTGGCTCTGGTACTAGCCAGTGCCTCCTGATCCATTCACCATACCGCAGGTCCCTGCCCCTGGGCTTATATATTGTGTACAAATCTGGCTCTGATACTAGCCAGTGCCTCCTGATCCATTGACCATACTGCAGGTCCCTGCCCCTGGGCTTATATATTGTGTGCAAATCTGGCTCTGATACTAGCCAGTGCCTCCTGATCTATTCACCATACCGCAGGTCCCTGCCCCTGGGCTTATATATTGTGTATAAATCTGGCTCTGATACTAGCCAGTGCCTCCCGATCCATTCACCACACCGCAGGTCCCTGCCCCTGGGCTTATATATTGTGTGCAATCTGGCTCTGATACTAGCCAGTGCCTCCTGATCCATTGACCATACCGCAGGTCCCTGCCCCTGGGCTTATATATTGTGTATAAATCTGGCTCTGATACTAGCCAGTGCCTCCTGATCCATTGACCACACCGCAGGTCCCTGCCCCTGGGTTTATATATTGTGTGTAAATCTGGCTCTGATACTAACCAGTGCCTCCTGATCCATTGACTATACCGCAGGTCCCTGCCCCTGGGCTTATATATTGTGTGTAAATATGACTCTGGTACTAGCCAGCGCCTCCTCAGCCATTTACCTCAACGCACGTCCCTGGTGTACATGGGATTTGTCAGGAACAGTTTCTCTAACCAATCACCATTACAATTTAGTCTTTATGGTAAGTGTGATAAATGGAGACACAGTCACTTCTAAGCTCTCATTGTCACCATTATACAGACAGTGATTTAGTAATCACCTTATTTCTATCACAAACCAATCTCATTTCTGTGTGTAGAGCACCGTCAGTGAAGATGACTCGGTGAAAAACGTACTGACGTCTCCTGAAAATAGGATATTAATAAAGCGGATGCTTATAAAGTGTGCAGACATTTCCAATCCATGCCGAGCGCTGGAGCAGTGCATAGAGTGGGCTGGTAGGATATCGGAGGAGTATTTTGCACAGGTAAGGACGAGCTAGAAGTGACAGAGGGACACCAGAAGATGTGCTGATAAGCAAATGTTCACCACAAGATGCAATATATGTATAATTTAAAATGTGCTATTTTTCTGCTACTGTCAATGTCTGCCAGTAAGAAACACGTGGCAGATTTCTTATAGAACCTACTTTGTCAAGAGGCAGAGTTTTCTAAGTGCATCTCAGGCCGCCTCTGCTTGTTATCCATGTCTGGCATTCCTGTGCAGTGAGAGCGGTACCATTCCATCACTATTAGGCTATGGGCTATATTCAATGAGAGTCGGAAATTGCCGTCTTGTCGGAAAGACGGCAGTTTCTGACTGGAATAGGTCGGAAGGGGTTCCGACCTATTCAATAGGGGCACATTTTTTCCGACAAGTCGGGAAACCCGACTTGTCGGAATGCTGTCAGAAAGCAGGTGGATCGGCAGAATACCCGCCGATCCACCGTTTGGCCCCCTTTCCGACAAACTCAATCCGACTTGAAAACAAGTCGGATTGAGGTGAGGAGACGGGGAGCGGTGCGGCAGGCTACGGGGATGATAATACCTGCAGTGCCTTCTCCGCCGCCGCTCAGATCACTCCCGCTGCCAACTCCGACCGGCACTGGAAGCTCCCCCGCCGGCCGCCTCACGCTGCTCCCCCGCCGGCTGCCGCACACTGCTCCCTCCGCTGGCTGCCGCACACTGCTCCCCCCGCCGCTGCTGTCAGCGCACCCGGCAGCCGCTGACAGCAGAGGCAGGACAGGACACAGGGAACAGCCAAATCCGACTGTCGGATTTGGCCGCTCTTTGAATAGGGGTTGTCGGATCCATTCCGACAACTGCATGTCGGAATGGACCCGACTCTTATTGAATATAGCCCTATGTATATATGAGCACTGATTCTTCAGCATTCGGTGCCCATTTTGTAACTTGGATTAAACATTGTACGTAGGTCAAAGCAACAGTATAATTCACTGGGGTACATTGCACATTACATATGGGTAGTTTTTAAAGAAATGATCTGGTATGTTTTGTTAGTGAATGCACTACTTCACAGTGTTCTCATTTAGGGGTATATGTATCACGACCACAGTTTTAATGCAGATGGAATAATGAAGAGCCCCTCTGAGTAAAAATGTGCATTTTAGTAGCCCATAGGCTTCTATAGGATAATGCCGTCCGGAGATGGTTGCTTGGTAAATCTGATCGCTTCTGCAAGTTTTTATGTAGCACTGCACAGATTGTTATGATTTGTGCAGGCTTTGTCTTAGTAATATGGTCAAAAAGGATTGAAAAACATATCCCCCACCACTTCTCCCCAAAGCATTGGAAAAGAGGACGGGGGATAGCATAGTATCCCCCCTATTTTCCAAAAACCTGAACTAGGATGAACCAGCTAATGCCATTGCAGTGGAGGACATACAGTGCTGGAATTCCTAGGGAAAAGCAACCCCCCCTCACAAAAATAAAAATCCCTTCAGTCCACTTAGCATCCCGAATCTTGGCAACACCATCAAATTCAGCTACTGCTCCTCAGTGAGCCCCATCACAAATGAGAAGTCCCTCTGGGACACTCTCCATAGGAATGAATAGAGGTGATCTGATTGGTCGGAGCATGGGAACTGCGGCAAACTGACAAATCAGTGCATCCCCATTCATTCCTCTAGAGCAGGCCCTCCAGCTGTTGTTGAACTACACATCCCGGCATGCCCTGCAACGGTTTTACAATGGCCCAATAGCAAAACTGTAGCAAGGCATGCTGGTATGTGTAGTTCAACAGCAGCTGGAGAGCCAAAGGTTCCCCATCCCTGCTCTAGAGATACTCTTCATATTGAGAGTAATACATTTGTGAGCGAGGACTGTGTGGGGGTGTTTTTATGTAACAGAATAATACCAAATTACATTTTGTTAAATTTATTTTTAGAGGTTCCAGCGGGCCCTTGATGTCCGGGCATGCTGGCACTTGTTTTTCGACAAGTGCTATCATACTGGAGCATGCTTGCTGGAACCTGTGGTCCACCTTTAAAAACCCAATATTATTTATTATTACTATTACCTCAGGGCTGGTTGTCCATGGGAGGGAAAATCACTTTTTTTCCCACTTCCCTAAGGATTCCAGCCCTGGGGTGGCAAGTTTGGGGCTTGTTGCCATTACGGCAGGAGGACCCCACATTGCGTGTCCACCTGCTATAGCGTGAGCTGCCCTGGATGGTTCAGCCTAGTGCTAGTTATTGCAAAATAGGGGAGACCTCACGCAATTTTTTTCTGTCTATTTTACAATGCCAGCGTAGGCTCAGAAGCCAGGCGCTGGTTAATGGGACCCCACACCGTGTTTTTTTCTAGAAAGTCACTTTTTTATTCACGTAAATGAAACAAAGCTTGTACAGATTAGAGTGATCTATCCAGTGCTTTCACTCCGCTGCAGATTGATGGTGGATTGCCGTTGGATCTGCAGCAAAATAGGGGTTTGAAATCCTATGAATATCGACGACGGATGAAAGTCAAAACCGATGAATAGTACTGTTGATGCCTGTCAGTTTCAATTAGACACCAAATCCATCCTTTAGTAAAATGAGAATCTATTTACAGATCCATTTTAATTGCATGTATTAAGTTTTATATGTATATTAAACCACTTATTGGTATCTAAGTGATATGTTCTGTCTGTAGTAAATGCTTTTTGTTTCTGTAGACGGATGAAGAGAAACGCCAAGGTTTACCTGTGGTAATGCCTGTGTTTGACAGGAATACATGCAGTATTCCTAAATCTCAGATCTCATTTGTGGATTATTTCATCACTGACATGTTCGATGCATGGGATGGTAAGATTATGTTTTGTAAAAATAAAAGGGTTTTATTATTTTTTAATTTCACTCAATCACAAGAAAGTACGCATTAGCTTAGATTTGGCACTGCCAAAGGGGAACCAAACTGATGTTTCTGCATGCGTGAAACTTTTGTATATTACTGTTTTATTTGGGTTGATTTCAACATGCAAGGGGAACACATCATTATTTTTTATTATTATTATTATTATTGTTGTTGTGTGTGTTGATATATAAATATATATATATATATATATATATATTCTCAGCACTGTACAGTTATTAAAATATGCAGATATTCATAAAAGTACATACCTAAACAGAGGGCTCCCATAATGCAATGAAAACTGGGACATCCATATTCGAACATAAAGTGCATCCCATACTTTCTCTCCGGTCCGGTATGATATACTAGCAGACGGGGTGCTGGCTGTCAGTATACTGACAGTGGTATCCTGTCTGCCGGAATATCAGCAGTGAGTCCCCTTGTGGGCCCAGTGGCGAGCTTCTCTCACCACAGGTTTTAAGGTTCTATTGCTTGGGCACAGATGGTCAAATTAAACTGACTGAGGTACAGGTTGAGTATCCCATATCTAAAATGCTTGGGACCAGAAGTATTTTGGATATCGGATTTTTCCGTATTTTGGAATAATTGCATACCATAATTTATGTATTATTTATTTATTAGCAGTTTCTTATATAGCGCAGCATATTCCGCTGCGCTTTACAATTAGAACAACAGTTATAGAACAAAACTGGGCAAGACAGACAGACATAGAGGTAGGAAGGCCCTGCTCGCAAGCTTACAATCTATAGGGAAATAGGCATAGATACACAAGGATAGATGCTACCTGTTACATAATGGTTCCCCAGATTGCTAGGTTCTTAATGGGTTGTATAATATGATCACCCAGCAATGTTGGAAGACAAAATGTGAGGTTATGTGCACTGTACAGAGGGGATGTAACTGGATAGGGAAGCATTGAAGGTTGTGTGTGGGTCTGAAATTTGGTAGGCTTGTCTGAAGAGGTGAGTTTTCAGGGAACATTTAAATGTTTGGAGACTAGAGGAGAGTCTTATTGTGCGTGGGAGTGCATTCCACAGAGTGGGTGAAGCCCGGGTAAAGTCCTGTAATTTTGAGTGGGAACAGGTAATAATGAGATGTCATGGAGATGGGACTTAAGTCTAAGCACAGAATGCATTTATGTTACATATACACCTTATACACACAGCCTGATGGTCATTTTAGCCAATATTTCTAATAACATTGCGCATTAAACAAAGTGTGTGTACATTCATACAATTCATTTATGTTTCATATACACCTTATACACACAGCCTGAAAGTCATTTAATACAATATTTTTAATAACTTTGTGTATTAAACAAAGTTTGTGGACATTGAGCCATCAGAAAACAAAGGTTTCACTATCTCACTCAAAAAATTCCGTATATTGGACTATTGCGTATTTCAGAATATTTGGATATGGGATACTCAACCTGTACTAATTAAGTCAGTTGTGCTTATGCATGGATATTCTTAAAACCTTGATTGTGAGCGTGCCTTGAGGATAGAATTTGGGAAAACTTGCCTTGCTGTACAGTGTATATAGCTTATGTAACATAATATATAATATATTTTTGGGTATAGTTCCTCTTTAAAATCAAGTTATCTTGTGTATATTTGAAGCTAGGCCCTCTTAGTGTAATATAAAATGTTGGCCTTATACTTGGTTTAAAGTGAATTTAAAAGAAAATTCTTTATGGTTAGAGCTCTATTTAATTTTTTTTTGTTTCCCCAACAGCATTTGCGGACTTGCCCAACTTAATGCAACATATGGATAACAATTTCAAATATTGGAAATCACTAGATGAAAGACAGCTAAAGACTTTGCGGCCGCCCCCTGAATAGCTAAATCTGGCACCCAGTAACACCTCTCAGCCAATGAAGCTCACCCTAATAGGAGTCCGATTAGTTTTGGTTAATTCACTGTTACCAAAACCTGCTTCTTCATCTTACAAGAACGTTCATGTAACAAGGATTGTCAGGTCAAGCGTTACCTCCAGTACCCTGCAGTAAACTTTAAAGACACAAAACAAATAAGCCTTTTGCATTACTTTATCTCACAAGTTAAATTACACTGGATTGCTGCAATATCAGTACTGACGGGTTCTACACAAAATAGCTGTTCATTTTCTTCATGCCTTTATGAAAACCTTGAAGAGACCTTGGATAAAAGTTTTCTCCAAGAGATCGCTCAAAGAAAACAAAAAAACAAACTGAAATTTGCAAGTGAAGGAAATCATCTTTCGTGTCTCGCAGCTTTTAAGAGAACACTCTGCTTTTTTTTTAAAGCACTTATAGTTGTAACAATCAACACATTAAAATGCACTCTTTATCAAGGAGTTTTTGATCTCTAAAAATAGATCTACTCTATTTTTTAATATCACAGATGGGGCAATCACTCACCTCTGCACTCTACTGATAGGGAGCTTCTCATGGCTGTTTAGTAGCAAATTGTATAAAGAAAAATACACAGAAGAGTTTTGAACTTGATCATTAGCATCTATGATTAAAATATGTTTTATTTATTTTATTAGATGTTCAATATTTTCTATGAATTTATATAAAAAAAATAACAAAAAATAAAAAGCCAAAGCCAACTTTAGATGCGTTACAAATTCACATGATTCATAGTCATTACTATACCTTAATTGATGTACAAACCTTTTATTTTCATAAAAATATTATTCAAATGACACATTTGTATTGCACTGTAAGTCTCACTGATTTATGTTGATTGAAAATGTTCCTTATTCTGAATGGTGTTGCAGAGGATCCAGTTGCATTTAGTGCCACAGGACAGGCATGTAAGACTATTTAATTTGGTAATGGCCAGGTTTTACTATCAGTTGTTTTTACCCTGTGATGCCAGTGGGCGCCAGGAGTTGCTATGCAATGTGTTGGAAGTTCCACTGGTTCCTAGGGGAGAGGGTGGTGCTTGCTCTTCCCTCTCCCGTATTTTGCAGTTTGGTTCCCTATCAGAAGTCTGCCTTATTTTCTACAATATTTCTACAATGCATTCCACAGCAAAGATGGAGGGAGAGGTAAAATATATTTAAACATTTTGTAGCTTCTCTATTTTGTTTTGCAAAGGTATTACTTAACTCCAGTTTGGAAAGGTATGTACCTTCACAAATTAAATAAGACATTCACAGTAAGCACCAGTAACAATAAAGTGTATATTTTAAGAATTGTCAACTGTTGGTATTTTTTTACTAATATTTAATTTTGTGTTAATAATACTAAGATTTTAACCATCTTACCTAACTGCAGCCATGCACATCTGGCAATTAGGCATGACTGCCAGAGGATCAGATTTAAAGCAGGTTAAGCTTCATACAATTGCACATTTATTGTTTGCACCATTTGGTGAGATGGCAAAAGCCTAGCTTCTTCATTCCTGATCAGCGAGTAACACCACGCGCATCCCAGTCGGTTCATCAGATTTTCCATTATACACAGTAACATTTTAACACCACATTTAGGGGGGAATTCAGTTAGCCATGGTAATTTACCACGGGCTAATTGAAGCAGCAGGGCTATTCAATTAGCCCTGTAGGCAGCCCACAGGCTGCAGTTAACAGGGATTTAAAATATAATTTAAAAAAAATCCCTGATAAATAGACTTTTCTCAGATGCCATGGCCATGTTAACATATAGGATCGGGAACTTATCCCAGACTCTATGGGTTTACGACTGTTAACAGGCGAGAAAAATAGGCATTCATTGAATAGCCCCAGAAGTTAAAACCCGAGGCTTCAATACTTTTTCACACCCAATAAATTATAATTGAATTAGCCTTTTATTTACCAATGTTGTGGTCAAGCAACATGAATTTCGTATTATAGCTGTGCTGTAGTGTTTATATTTGTATCCTTTCTGTGACAATGATGCTCTGAAACAACATTTACATTTGTGATTTTCTTCCAATCAGCTGTTTCAGAAAAACAAAAATTCACAATATAATAATAATAAATGATATCATTGGAATTTTGCTTGTTAAATAAAGGGTTAAAATTGTAGAATGCGGCAAAATATCTCATTGCATTAATGGAAGCTACCAGTGCAATAAAATAAGTAGGTAAAAGCACAACACTTCAAATGTGAATTCTAAACACTTTGTACAGGTCGAATATCCCATATCCGGAATGCTCAGGACCAGGAGCATTCCGCGTATGGGATTTTTCCAGATAACAGAATACCTATAGTGCCGAAATATTCCAGTTTTTGGAATATTTTGGTTTTCAGGTATCCTGATAACGTTTATTTTATTTATTGGCAGTTATTTATATAGCGCACACATATTCCACAGCGCTTTACAGAGAATATTTGCCAATTCACATCAGTCCCTGCCCCAGTGGAGCATACAATCTACAGTCCCTATCACATGTACACGCACACAAATTCATACTAGGGTTAATATTGTTGGGAGCCAATTAACCTACCAGTATATTTTTGGATTGTGAGAGGAAACCGACGCAAGTACGGGGAGAATATACAAACTCCTCACAGTTAGGGCCATGGTGGGAATTGAACCCATGACCTCAGTGCTGTGAGGCAGTAATGCTAACCATTACACCATCTGTACTGCCCGTGCTACCCTGTAATCATTACTATTACACGTCTTCAGTGCACATAAGTTTTCATGCGTTTTGCCCATCTTTCAAGTGCATGAGCCCTAAATATGGGGAAGAAGGGTGCATGCATTTTGGAGAAAATGGAACACTGTACTTCAGTAATCATTTTCTCAGCATTCATATAAAGTAGGTTCCAGATTTATAATAAAATAAAATAATGTAAAAAGTTATTCTTAGAACGTTACCCAGGGCTGCCATCAGAAATTGTGGGGCTTGGGGCTGCCAAAATAGGCAGCCTTCCCCCCCCCAATCCCAATCACACACTATCATCACCCCAGCAACCCCTGCACTCACCCTTCCTCCATTAATACACCGCCCACAGCAAGCGTCAAATGTCGTGTTTGGGCAGTCCGTTAGAAGACCCCTCCATATTTTGATCCAGGAGAACGGGACCAGGGGGGCCTGTTGTGCCTCCCCACCAGGTGGCACCCATAGGCACGACTGCAGAGTGTCAGGACCACATCAGCAGCAGCAGCACAGAAGGAGTCCAGAGCAAGCAGCCATAGAGGGACATAGCCAGCGGCATTTAAAATTTGAAGCTGGCCACTAGCTAATCGGAGGTCGCAGACCGGCAGCCACTCAGGAGTGGCCATCAGCACTGTCCTTCTTAGGCTGCCTGCTCTGGACACCACTGCCATTCAGGAACCCCTTCACCGCTCAGGCCTGGTACTCCCGGTCCCTGTTGGTACCTTTCAGTCAGTGAATGAAGACTTTATTTACATTTGTTTCCTGATGTCCATTTACATACAGCTATGTGTCCCTCCTATTTATATCACAACACATTGTGAGCGTGTATCATGAGGAAATGTATGGTAGGCAGTGAAGGGTAATTATTCGAAGCCACTGGTTGTGTAGAAAATTTACAGTCACAGAAAGGAATCACAGTAGTGCAATGAAATATACTCCAGTATAATACTATATTTCTTGACACAATTGATGAGATCTTTCCTTACACTAGTTTCTATGGGAACAGATATCATCGATGCCAAGGTATGGTACTGCATGAATAAAGAATGGTATCTTCCTTAAAGGAAAAGTGGAAATAGTTTGTTTGGTGAGAAAAGCACTTTACTGCATTTTGAATCAGTGTAGTAGGGAAAAAAAATCTATTCAATTTATTGTATAGCTTTTTCTATTCAAAAAAGTGCTGGACACAGTAGCTGAGTCCCCAGAGAAAATGAAGGATGATGGTGGTACTGAATCATCATCTTCTACTCTTATGGGCCCTACACACTGGCAGATGATACTGCACGATATGAATGTTCTCGTTCATTAATGAACGAGAACTCGTTCATATCGTGCAGTGTGGAGGCACCAGCGATGAACAATGCACGGCCCCGCGCTCGTTCATCGCTGGTGCCCCGTCATTTGTGCATGCAGGCCAATATGGACGAGATCGTCCATATTTGCCTGCATTGCTATGGAGCCAGATGACGGGGGGAGTGAAGAAACTTCACTCCCCCCGTTACTGCCCCCCGCCGCCAGGTCGGCCGTATCCGCCGTCGGGCAGCTCGGCGGCGGATCTATCAGTGTGTAGGGCCCATTAGTCTATTTAAAATGACCCTGAAACTAATATTTGTTGTTCCTGTCGACAATACTCCTTACAATATTATTGTAGCATAAAATTATCTTACCTTAGAGATCATTCATTCCTATTATGTCACTGCTAAATCTGTGAGCTGTTTGTTTCCTTTGGTGCATGTTACATGCTCATATGGCCAAGTTGGAATAGAGCATGTATTTTTAGTTCAGCTGCAATGAATCCTATGACCATCTTAGTTTTTATATGTTTTATTAAGTCATTATAAAGCACTATTTCATAATGTTTCTACCGACTTTTAATGTTTTCTTATCTTTACCCCTCTTTGAATGTATTGCGGCTGCAGACAATCTTTGTGATGGGATTCTGATTTTTTAGAAAGCAAAAAATAGATTGGTAACAGCAAATGTTGTATATTCAGATTTTTGACCCATCCTTCTTAATCCCAAAAACATGCAGCAGAAATGCTACATTTTTGGAAGGGTGGATACAGCATTCCAAGGACAGTAAAATAGTGCACCAGTGCCTGAGACTTCAGCGGAATCAGTGAGGAGAAATCTAATATTGTATTTCTCACTGTTTTGGTGAATTCAGTTCAGGATGATTGACTGGCATGTCAAGTCCATCATATTGCACGTTTTGCCTCGTATCCCACAGAGGTGTGCAGGAAAACTTGCCATGTTGTAGGTACTGTGGGCCTGATTCAAAGATGTACACTATTCCGATATTTACATCGCTGGCCGATGTTTTTTTTTTTACTGCACACGGGATGCGGTCAACATCCCGCCTGACGGGATCCCGGCGGTCGAAATACCGACGCCGGAATCCCGACATATTCTCCCTCCGTGGGTGTCCACGACACCCATAGAGGGAGAATATAATAGTGTGCCGAGCGTAGCAAGGCACCGTGCCCGCAGCGTGGCGAGCAAAGCGAGCCCGCCCTGTCGGGATTGTGTGGTCGGGATTCCAGCGTCGGGATTTCGACCGCCGGGATCCCGTCCAGCGGGATTACGTACTGATCCCCTGCACACTCGTGGCGAATGTTTCCTGATGCCTCTGTGATGTCGCTCGCAGAGAGGATTAGGACACAGATTGAGTGACAGTTAGGTACTATTTGTGAGTGGTAGCGGGGGTGGTTAGAAAACGCAAGCATGTCAGAGCCAGTGACTGTGTCCTTGTTTCCCTGCTACCTGTGTCTCAGTTCCATCCATCATTCTGAGTAACCATAGGGTTTCTATGAATGAGAATAATCAACTCATCTGGGACGAATGCTGCGTCTTTCTACACAGCCGTTGGGATGTGCTAAGCTGCAAGTGGGCGTCTCAATACAAATCTTAATGGCTGCAATATCTGCATATTTTCACATACTGGGGCTAATTCAGCTTGGATCACTTCTGCGATCCTCTCTGCAATTTCACGATTATCGAGAAACTGCGCAGAACGGGTCCTGTGATTGCATTGCAGGATTGCAAACGCCTCTACTCGATTGACAGGCAGAGGCATTTGGTTGGAGGAATGGAGGTGAGGGCGTCCGGCATCGGCTGAAACAGGGACGTGTTGCCCTGTTTTCCAGGAA
Source organism: Pseudophryne corroboree (assembly GCF_028390025.1). Classification (NCBI taxonomy): domain Eukaryota; kingdom Metazoa; phylum Chordata; class Amphibia; order Anura; family Myobatrachidae; genus Pseudophryne; species Pseudophryne corroboree. The sequence continues at coordinate 264,458,272 of NC_086449.1, read as the reverse complement.
TAGCGAAGCCAAGGACTGTGTCGCAAGACGAGGTTCCCTTGGCCTCACAAACCGCCCTGCAACAGCCAGCCTGAGTAAGCTGAGGCCTTCTACTGCATTTGCATTGCTATGGATTGCATTTGTAAAGCTTCTGCGAGCGTGCATCTCAGAATCAGGCCCTGTAACTGGCTTATATGTGTGCAGCCTAGCACTGCAACAATAATTAAATTACCCCCTTTGACTGAATTAACTTGGACTGGACGGCAATGTTACCGGCTGTGTTTGAAAAATGACAGGAGCTGGTTGGCTGGTCATTTATCTCTCGTTATCCGTCTCCACCTTATCACTTTTTAAGGCTTAATACATTTGGGCCTAAAGACTTTCAGCTTCAGTTGCAGCTTTGCTAATTTAGCAAAATTGCAACTGCTAACAATCAGATACTGGGGGCCACCCAGCACAGAGCAAGGCCGCCCAGCATGCTAATGGTCGCCAGCGATGCGACGCTGGTCCCATAACATAAATGAAGTCTCCTGGCTGCGAAGGCAGGCGCAGGTTGGCCATTTTTTCCATCACAGTGGCCGCCACGAAAACGGCCTGGACCCGCCCACATACCCGACGCCACACCCCACAACGCTGCCTTGTCACCCCGCGAACACCTCTGCCTGTCAATAAGGCAGAGGCGTTCACATTAATGCGATGCAATCGTATCTCCTGGCCGGCACACACGCAGAACAGGCCTGCGGATCAGGAGAATGCAATCGCATCGCATCTCCCACCCAATCTGAATAAGGCCCTAAGTAAGCACATTTTGATTTAGTTAATTTATAAGTGGGGAAACTACAGATCAGATCTCTTCCTAGTAAAATTGGTTATATTACCACGTACATTTTGTGTTCCTTAAATCCTATACAGTAGACAGACTATAAATTCTGCAATAAAGTTGGACAATCTATCCAATGTTGACTAAACATTCTATTTTCTTCCAGGATAGCAAGCATGTATGTGATGTGTATTGTCTCCTCTGACAATAGGAGCTGAAGAGTTAGCTCATTGGTAGTGTCAGTGACTGGGAAGCAGCAGCCCTGAGTTCAAATCCCACAAGGGAGTTTCTGTAGAATTCCACATTGAGTATATGGAGGAGTAAGAAAGTAAGTCTTGCAAGATGTGTAGACTCTACTGATACTATCCTCCTATAGAAGGCGGCAGAAGAACAGAGTCAGACTACAAAGAGGAGACATCTGACCTACTTTGTCTGCTAACATTTATTTTTTCCTTTAGACAAAAACAATTTACAAGGCTATTTAACTGTGACTGTGAATTACTATATATGCATGTATCAGGGGGCTAATGTTACTAGTAACATGTATAACACAGTTATTCAAACGTTAAAGTGGTAAATTACTAATATCCTGATTGGATTTATTACAATGAGTGACACATTGAGGTTACTATTATTAGCTTTTTTACATCAAACAAAATAACGGTTTTCCATGCAGGCAGATTCCTACAAACAAACATCACTAGAATCTACTTTACATACAAAAACGTCCTATTGAGTTGAATCACTTCAAACTAATTCTTTGACATATGGGGGGGACACCCTGCACAGGGCAAGTCCACTCCGAATGCCGGATCCAGCCCCCACCCCACCCCGCAGTCACACGAACGCATCAAACGATGGCGATGCTTTTGCATGTTTTGTGTAGCCCTCTGCCTGTGCAGCCTAGCTGCGAAAGCAGACAGCTACCCATCATGTTAAGGGTCGCAGCGGCTGTGTGTGACATCACGCAGCTGCCGCGGCCCGCCCCAGCAACGGTCCGGACACGCCTCTGTTGTCTGGACTGCGCCACTTAAACAGAGCGTCAATGACCACAAAACGCGGTGTCAATGCACTGTTCCTGCCCCCCTCCAGGTCTCGAAGACAACACAGTTTAGGAGCTTGTACAGGCACGTACCGGCGTATGCGCATGAGCAGATGTGCAAAAATAGCTTTATATCGATTTTAGCACATCAGCGTCAGGGTCTGAATTAGGCCCTAAATCAATGCTTTCATTTATTATCACAGTAGTCTGGTCACTTGGTGCTCAGATCCAGACAGACGGAGAGGACTTCCCACAACAACCGCCATCTCCTCATTATTGTACGTACACAATCGTACAGTGTTTTAGGTTAATGTGAATCGCATTTTTAGGACGAAATTAGTGTTTGAGGTAATGGAATACCATTATGTATCTTTAAATATCCTGGTTTCTCCAGAGCAAAACATGGATGCACTAAATGCCGAAAATGACATTCAAATGTGTAGAGGTGCTGATGAATGTTCATGTTGAAAAAAGAAATTCTTTCACAATCATAATCGAGCAAAATTCCAATCCTCAATGGCGGTATGGTTATCCGAATATCTGGAGACACTCCGCAATGCAAAAACTCATATTTGTGCCTGTGGATACATACTTCCAGTTAATAAAAGCAACACAACAAAGGTGGATTTTACAATTGAATTTCTATATTTCAAAATATATTAAATTAAATAAAATGTTAATGTAAGGGGGGAATTCAATTGTTTAAGCGCGAGTGACGGGCGATCACGGCGCAATTTTGAATTGTCCCCTGTTTTTGCGCTGATCACACCCATTTCAGTCAGGTTTCGCTGCGCAAAGCGGCAAATCCCGACTAAACTAATGGGCGCAATTTGAAAAGTCCCATTTGGGCGCCCGAACAGGTTACTTTATGTATTTCAGCTTGCTACCCCCGGTGGTAACGTTCCGAGATGAAGGTCTCACTCCCATTGGCAGCAACATTTGAATAGCTGCTGGCGGGTGGGGACCTGCAATGACATTTGAATTCCCCCCTAAATGTCCATTTTATTTCATAGTTACCACATATATATATTTTATATATGTATATAGGTAGATAGATATACAGTTTGCATACTAGTTACCAGCCCAATAAAATTACGGAACGACAGAACAATAATGTCAGCGCCAGTGGCTGTGCGTGCCCAAACAGACTAACACTTGAATTGCTCCGTTAGGCGCCATCTAGTGGCCGCCGGCATGCAAAACATTTGAATTTCCACCTTTTTATATAGGATATATATCAAGATACACACATAACCTGTATTATCAATACAGCTGTTGTAAAACCTTTGGCAATTGGTTGTTTCATGCACCAGAGTTTCCCAAGCTCTGCCATTACAATCCATTTGATTTAACTATCTGGACTCAAGCATGGCTATCCTTATAACCTGGACTCTAGTGTCGGAGTTTGTGAAACTCTGTCATGTACTAATGATGTCACGTATTCTATACTAGTTGAAGAGATAGCTCATTGGTAGTGTCAGTCAGTGCCAGATTAAGGTCCACATAGGCCTGGAGCTGAAATTGCTGAAGGGCCTATTGTGTGCCACCAGAGGGTGTTACCAGTTTTGCGGCAGTGTCATTATGTCATATGTGCTCCCCTATGTCCATATGTTCCTATGCCTGTGTATTTGGCTATGGGGCCGATTTATCACCATCCACATCTGACGACGCGTATGTAGTGTGATAATGTCGGCCAAATTCGCAATTCAATAATTGAGTACATCGCATGCACATGCACCTCCGCCCATCACTACCGCCACTGGGATCCACCCCCTTGTCGCACCTACCCCCGAGCAACATGTCCGTATGTGCCCCTGACTGTATGTGCTTCTGTATGTCTGTATGTGCATATGCATATATGTGCCCCTTTATGGGTTGGGTACGGGATTCAACCGTGAGGATGCCGGTGGTCAGAATACCAACAGTGGCATCCCAACAGTCAGAATCCCAACACTTCTTGGTATGTAAACTAATTCAACCCCTTACTTTCTCCCTAACCCTCCCTCAGCCTAACCCTAACTCTCCCCACATGCAGCCTAACCCTAACCCTATCTGGCATACTTACATTAGGGAAAGGGGAGAGAGAGAAGGGGGGAAGGGGCACAGAGAGCACGAGAAGTGTAAGAGTGAGAGAGAGAAAGGGGTAGACAGAGAGAAAGAAGGGTGGGTGACACACCCACACACAGAGAAAGGGGGAGACAAAAGAGAGAGAGAGGGTGGGAGACAAAGAAATAGAAGAAATATAATAGAAGGGGAGAGAGAGAGAAGGGGAGACAGAGTGAGAGAGAGAAGAGTGGGAGACAGAGCGAGAGCAAGCGAGAAGGGAGAGGGGGATGAGAGAGAAAGATCGAAAGGTGAGTGAGAGCAAGAAGGGGGGAGACAGAGAGAGTGAGAGGAGGAAGAGAGAGAGAGAAGGGGGGAGAGAGAGAAAAGGGGGGGAGAGAAGGGGGGAGAGAGAGAGAGGGATAGAGAGAGAGAAGGGGGAGAGAGAGAGAGAAGGGGGAGAGAGAGAGACAGAAAAGGGGGGAGAGAGAGAGAGAAGGGGAGAGAGAGAAGAGAGAGAGAGAAGGGGGGAGACAGGGAGAGCGTATGAGGAGACAGAGAGAAGGACAAGGGGGAAACAGAGAGATAAGGAAGGAGACAGAGAGAGAAAGAAGGGGGGAGACAGAGAGAGATGAGAGAAAGGGGGAAATGGAGAGAGAGAGAGAAGGGGAGATGGAGTGAAAGAGAGGAGTGGGAGACAGAGAGCGAGAGCAAGCGAGAAGGGAGAGGGGGAGAGAGAGAGAGAGAAAGAAAGATCGAAAGGTGAGAGAGAAAGCGGAGAGAGTGAGAGGAGGAAGAGAGAGTGAGAGGAGGAAGAGAGAGTGAGAGGAGGAAGAGAGAGAAGAGGAGAGAGAGAGAAGGGGAGAGAGAAGGGAGAGAGAGAGAGAATGAGGAGAGAAAGAGAAGGACAAGGGGGAGACAGAGAGAAGGAGGGAAGGGGGAGAAAGAGAGATAAGGAAGGAGACAGAGAGAGAAAGATGGGGGGAGATAGAGAGAGATGATGGAAAGGGGGGAAATGGGGAGAGAGAGAGAGAGAGAGAGAGAGAGAGAGAGAGAGAGAGAGAAGATTGGAAACAGAAAGTGAGAAGGGGGACACAGTAAGATAGAAGGGAGAGAGAGAGAGAGAGAGAGAGGAGAGAGAGGGAGAGAGAGAGAGAGGGGAGAGAGAGGGAGAGAGAGAAGGGTGGGTGGGAGAGAGAGGGAGGGGCAGAAGGGGAGAGGCATAGAGAGGGAGAGAGAGGGAGGGAGAGAGAGGGAGGGGCAGAAGGGGTGAGGCATAGAGAGAGAGTGAGTGAAGGGGGAGAGAGCGAGAGGAGGGATACAGAGAGAAGGGGGGAGACACAGAGAGAGAGAGAGAGAGAGAGAGAAGGGGTGACAAAGAGAAGGAGGGAGACAGACAGGGAGAGGGGGGCAGAGAGAGGCACACACAGAAAATAAGAATTTACTTACCGATAATTCTATTTCTCGTAGTCCGTAGTGGATGCTGGGGACTCCGTCAGGACCATGGGGAATAGCGGCTCCGCAGGAGACAGGGCACAAAAAGTAAGCTTTTAGGATCACATGGTGTGTACTGGCTCCTCCCCCTATGACCCTCCTCCAAGCCTCAGTTAGGTACTGTGCCCGGACGAGCGCACACAATAAGGAAGAATATTGAACCCCGGGTAAGACTCATACCAGCCACACCAATCACACCGTATAACTTGTGATCTGAACCCAGTTAACAGTATGACAAACGTAGGAGCCTCTGAACAGACGGCTCACAACAAATAACAACCCGATTTTTTTGTAACAATAACTATGTACAAGTATTGCAGACAATCCGCACTTGGGATGGGCGCCCAGCATCCACTACGGACTACGAGAAATAGAATTATCGGTAAGTAAATTCTTATTTTCTCTAACGTCCTAAGTGGATGCTGGGGACTCCGTCAGGACCATGGGGATTATACCAAAGCTCCCAAACGGGCGGGAGAGTGCGGATGACTCTGCAGCACCGAATGAGAGAACTCAAGGTCCTCCTCAGCCAGGGTATCAAATTTGTAGAATTTTGCAAACGTGTTTGCCCCTGACCAAGTAGCAGCTCGGCAGAGTTGTAATGCCGAGACTCCCCGGGCAGCCGCCCAGGATGAGCCCACTTTCCTTGTGGAATGGGCCTTGACAGATTTAGGTTGTGGCAAGCCTGCCACAGAATGTGCAAGTTGAATTGTGCTACAAATCCAACGAGCAATCGTCTGCTTAGAAGCAGGAGCACCCATCTTGTTGGGTGCATACAATATAAGCAGTGAGTCAGACTTTCTGACTCCAGCCGTTCTTGAAATATATATTTTCAATGCCCGGACCACGTCCAACAACTTGGAATCCTCCAACTCGTTAGTAGCCGCAGGCACCACAATAGGCTGGTTCAGGTGAAACGCTGACACCACCTTAGGCAGAAAATGAGGACGCGTCCGCAGTTCTGCCCTGTCCGTATGGAAAATCAGATATGGGCTCTTATATGATAAAGCCGCCAATTCTGATACTCTCCTGGCTGAAGCCAGGGCCAGTAGCATGGTTACTTTCCATGTAAGATACTTCATCTCCACCGATTTGAGCGGCTCAAACCAATGGGATTTTAGAAAATCCAAGACTACATTAAGATCCCACGGTGCCACTGGGGGCACAACCGCGGGCTGTATATGTAGTACTCCTTTTACAAAAGTCTGGACTTCAGGAACTGAAGCCAATTCTTTCTGGAAGAAAATCGACAGGGCCGAAATTTGAACCTTAATGGACCCCAATTTGAGGCCCATAGACAATCCTGTTTGCAGGAAATGTAGGAATCGACCCAGTTGAAATTCCTCCGTGGGGGCCTTCCTGGCCTCACACCACGCAACATATTTCCTCCAAATGCGGTGATAATGTTGTGCAGTCACCTCCTTCCTGGCCTTTACCAGTGTAGGAATGACCTCTTCTGGAATGCCTTTTTCCTTTAGAATTCGGCGTTCAACCGCCATGCCGTCAAACGCAGCCGCGGTAAGTCTTGGAATAGACACGGTCCCTGCTGAAGCAGGTCCCGTCTTAGAGGTAGAGGCCACGGATCCTCCGTGAGCATCTCTTGAAGTTCCGGGTACCAAGTTCTTCTTGGCCAATCCGGAGCCACTAGTATCGTTCTTACTCCCTTTTGCCGTATAATTCTCAGTACTTTTGGTATGAGAGGCAGAGGAGGGAACACATACACTGACTGGAACACCCACGGTGTTACCAGAGCGTCCACAGCTATTGCCTGAGGATCTCTTGACCTGGCGCAATACCTGTCCAGTTTTTTGTTGAGGCGGGACGCCATCATATCCACCATTGGTTTTTCCCAACGGTTCACAATCATGTGGAAGACTTCTGGATGAAGTCCCCACTCTCCCGGGTGTAGATCGTGTCTGCTGAGGAAGTCTGCTTCCCAGTTGTCCACTCCCGGAATGAATACTGCTGACAGTGCTATCACATGATCTTCCGCCCAGCGAAGAATCCTTGCAGCTTCTGCCATTGCTGTCCTGCTTCTTGTGCCGCCCTGTCTGTTTACGTGGGCGACTGCCGTGATGTTGTCCGACTGGATCAACACCGGTTGACCCTGAAGCAGGGGTTTTGCCAGACTTAGAGCATTGTAAATCGCTCTTAGCTCCAGTATATTTATGTGAAGAGACATCTCCAGGCTTGACCATACTCCCTGGAAGTTTCTTCCTTGTGTGACCGCTCCCCAGCCTCTCAGACTGGCATCCGTGGTCACCAGGACCCAGTCCTGTATGCCGAATCTGCGGCCCTCTAACAGATGAGCACTCTGCAACCACCACAGAAGAGACACCCTTGTCCGTGGCGATAAGGTTATCCGCTGATGCATCTGCAGATGCGATCCGGACCATTTGTCCAGCAGATCCCACTGAAAAGTTCGTGCGTGGAATCTGCCGAATGGAATCGCTTCGTAAGAAGCCACCATCTTTCCCAGGACTCTTGTGCATTGATGCACAGACACTTTCCCTGGTTTTAGGAGGTTCCTGACAAGTTCGGATAACTCCTTGGCTTTCTCCTCCGGAAGAAACACCTTTTTCTGAACCGTGTCCAGAATCATTCCCAGGAACAGCAGACGTGTCGTCGGGGTCAACTGAGATTTTGGAAAATTCAGAATCCACCCGTGTTGTTGCAGCACTAGTTGGGTTAGTGCTACTCCGTCTTCCAGCTGTTCTCTGGATCTTGCCCTTATCAGGAGATCGTCCAAGTAAGGGATAATTAATACGCCTCTTCTTCGTAGAAGGATCATCATTTCGGCCATTACCTTGGTAAAGACCCGAGGTGCCGTGGACAATCCAAACGGCAGCGTCTGAAACTGATAATGACAGTTTTGCACCACGAACCTGAGGTACCCTTGATGTGAAGGGCAAATTGGGACATGCAGGTAAGCGTCCTTTATGTCCAGGGACACCATAAAGTCCCCTTCTTCCAGATTCGCTATCACTGCTCTGAGTGACTCCATCTTGAACTTGAATTTTTGTATGTACAGAGTCCGCTTGTAAGGCCCCAGCATCATGCTGAGGGCTTTGCAGAACCCTGGGAGGGCTTCTGTTCCTGGGCAGGGGCTGCTTGCTGCCCTCTCTTACCCCTTCCTCTGCCCCGAGGCAGATATGACTGTCCTTTTGTCCGCTTGTTCTTATAGGAACGAAAGGACTGCGGCTGAAAAGACGGTGTCTTTTTCTGTTGGGAGGGGGTCTGAGGTAAAAAAGTGGATTTTCCGGCAGTTGCCGTAGCCACCAGATCCGATAGACCGACGCCAAATAATTCCTCCCCTTTATACGGCAATACTTCCATATGTCGTTTGGAATCCGCATCACCTGACCACTGTCGCGTCCATAAACTCCTTCTGGCAGATATGGACATCGCATTTACTCTCGATGCCAGAGTGCAAATATCTCTCTGCGCATCTCGCATATAAAGGAAAGCATCCTTTAATTGCTCTATAGTCAATAAAATACTGTCCCTATCCAGGGTATCAATATTTTCAGTCAGGGAATCCAACCAGACGACCCCAGCACTGCACATCCAGGCTGAGGCGATGGCTGGTCGCAGTATAACACCAGTATGAGTGTATATACTTTTCAGGGTAGTTTCCAGCCTCCTATCAGCTGGATCCTTGAGGGCGGCCGTATCAGGAGACGGTAACGCCACTTGTTTCGATAAGCGTGTGAGCGCCTTATCCACCCTAGGGGGTGTTTCCCAGCGCGCCCTAACCTCTGGCGGGAAAGGGTATAATGCTAATAACTTTTTTGAAATTAGCATTTTTCTATCTGGGTTAACCCACGCTTCATCACATACATCATTTAATTCCTCTGATTCAGGAAAAACTACAGGTAGTTTTTTCACCCCCCACATAATACCCCTTTTTGTGGTACTTGTAGTATCAGAGATATGCAAAGCCTCCTTCATTGCCGTGATCATATAACGTGTGGCCCTACTTGAAAATACGTTTGTTTCATCACCGTCGACACTAGATTCAGTGTCTGTGTCTGGGTCTGTGTCGACCGACTGAGGTAAAGGGCGCTTTACAGCCCCTGACGGTGTCTGAGACGCCTGGGCAGGTACTAACTGGTTTGCCGGCCGTCTCATGTCGTCAACTGATTTTTGTAATGTGCTGACATTATCACGTAATTCCATAAACAAAGCCATCCATTCCGGTGTCGACTCCCTGGGGGGTGACATCACCATTATCGGCAATTGCTCTGCCTCCACGCCAACATCGTCCTCATACATGTCGACACACACGTACCGACACACAGCAGACACACAGGGAATGCTCTTATCGAAGACAGGACCCCACTAGCCCTTTGGGGAGACAGAGGGAGAGTTTGCCAGCACACACCCAAGCGCTATAATATATATGGGAACAACCCTATATAAGTGTTGTTCCTTATAGCCGCTTAAATATATAAAAATATCGCCAAAATATGCCCCCCCTCTCTGTTTTACCCTGTTTCTGTAGTGCAGTGCAGGGGAGAGTCCTGGGAGCCTTCCTCACAGCGGAGCTGAGCAGGAAAATGGCGCTGTGTGCTGAGGAGAATAAGCCCCGCCCCCTATTCCGGCGGGCTTTTCTCCCGGAGTTTTAGACATTTGGCATGGGTTAAATACATACATATAGCCTTAATGGCTATATGTGATGTATTCTTTTGCCATAAAAGGTATTATATATTGCTGCCCAGGGCGCCCCCAGCAGCGCCCTGCACCCTCCGTGACCGTCTGGTGTGAAGTGAGTGACAACAATGGCGCACAGCTGCAGTGCTGTGCGCTACCTTCATGAAGACTGAAGAGCCTTCTGCCGCCTGTTTCCGGACCTTCAATCTTCAGCATCTGTAAGGGGGGTCGGCGGCGCGGCTCCGGGACGAACCCCAGGGTGAGACCTGTGTTCCGACTCCCTCTGGAGCTAATGGTGTCCAGTAGCCTAAGAATCCAATCCATCCTGCACGCAGGTGAGTTGAAATTCTCTCCCCTAAGTCCCTCGATGCAGTGAGCCTGTTGCCAGCAGGACTCACTGAAAATAAAAAACCTAAAAAACTTTTTCTAAGCAGCTCTTTAGGAGAGCCACCTAGATTGCACAAAAACCTAACTGAGGCTTGGAGGAGGGTCATAGGGGGAGGAGCCAGTACACACCATGTGATCCTAAAAGCTTACTTTTTGTGCCCTGTCTCCTGCGGAGCCGCTATTCCCCATGGTCCTGACGGAGTCCCCAGCATCCACTTAGGACGTTAGAGAAAAGGGGGAGATGAGAGACACGAGAAGTGTGTGAGAGAGGTCTGAGAAAGGAATGCCTTACCCCCCCATCCCTTCAGTACAGGCATCAGGTGTACCTCCTGTCCCCAACCCCACCCCACGTACAGGTGGCACTGTGTACCTCTGTTCTCCATCCCCCATACAGGCAGCAGTGCCTCCTTCCTCCCTCACGCCGTACAGCCATCAGTGCCTCCTTCCTATCTCACCCCGTACAGCCATCAGTGCCTCCTTCCTCGCTCACCCCGTACAGCTAGCAGTGTCTCCTTCCTACCTCACCCCGTACAGGTGACCTTCTGCGGTAGCAGGTACCTGCTGTCATTGGTGGCGGCAACAGCGGATATCCCTGCAGTTTTCACGCCGGGGCCGGTCCCTAGATCGTGACGGTGAGCCCCGGCAACAGCAGCTTCAGTGAGGAGGCGGTAAAAGGACACTGAGGAAACGTAAGTGGCAGGGAGGGGCTAGACTGCCTCCTCCTGTTTTGATCCGCCCACAGCCAGCCTCTGCTCTTAGCACTGGTTCCGGCAAAAAGGCACAGGGAGTGCACTACTATGCTGGCTGCAGTGCATGTAAAACATATATGCCGGTGCCGCTATAGTGTATGTGGGCACGGAGTGGGGTGAAGGCTGCTAGGAGAGGGGTGGCCAGGGCTTTAGACGGCCACTGATGACAGAAAAATATTTTTTTTTCTTGTCAGCAATGTTTAATAGCATCGTCTGGGCCTATTTTCATGGGGGGCCTGGAGCTGCAGCTCCACCCGCCCCATTGTTAATCCGGCCCTGGTGTCAGTGACTATGAAGCAGCAGCCCAGAGTTCAAATCCCACAATGGAAAAGTCCGACTGGAGTTTATGGAGGAGTAATTAAGTTAGCCTCAAAAAGATCTGTAGGCTCTACTGATACTCTTCTCCTATAACTAGAAGTGGAAGAACAGGTCAGCCTGCAAGGTTATGGCTTTGTCTGCCAACATATATTTAATTATTTTTAGACTAAACATAAACAACTTATTATTTAACTGAAAATTATAATTATGGTATACATTTATATATGTATACATTAAGTGATGGAAAGTTACAAATGTGGAGCCTACAGTAAATTATTGTGCCACATAGTAATGATGTCACCCATTGAGAAATACATTTTGACTTAATGTAAAGGGATGCCAATTTGATTTTGATAGCCATCAGCCAGGTGATTCAATGTGATTGTACGTGTGATATGTCACATGGGTAACTTGAGCTTTTTCTGTCTGGTAAAGTGCTAGTATTCATAGCTGTCAGTCACTCCTATGAAGACACATTGACGTGAGCACCGGTGCTATAAATAATTTATAGCAGATTAACTAGTCATAGTGCCATACTGCCAGATTATACTCGGGACATGCAGCGGTGAGAGAGGGGGATGCTCACACAGAGACTGCACATGGACCCCCACCTCTGTTAACCACTTGCCTGGCATGATCGCATCAGATGTGGCCACACCAGGCTGGGCTTTCCCTGACATGGTCGCATCTGAGAGGGAGCACACTCAGGGGGAGCTGCCAGCCCTCCTGCACTCTTTGCGGCACTGCACCCAGTGTATCCTGATCATTGCTAGCTACAGTGATGCGGCAACCCCCCACCCAGTGGAAACCATTCCTCTGTCCCGAACACTGTGTGCAGTGATTGGGCATCAATGAATCTCTGCCCTCCCGCCTCCTCCCCCTGTGCTGATCATTGCAGCCAGCCCAGCGTCACCCCCTCCTGCCATCATCAGAAAAACCTCTGTGCCTCCCTCCCATCCCAATCACTGTAGCCAGCAGTGATCGGGCAGCCCAGCGTTACCCCCCTACCTCACCCCACGTCTTTCCCCCCCTTATCAGCATCAGTCATGATGTTTATTGTTCAATGTTTGAAATACAATTTTTTTTTTTTTTTTTAAATGTAACAAAAGTTTGTTTTTTCTCTTTCTAATTCTAATAAAATCTTTGTGGAGAAGTGTAAATGCATGTTCCTCACCTAATTCACACATTTAAAAAAAATAACATTTTTTGTGCCAATTAAGTGGTTAAATCCCATCTTGTCTACACCCTACACTAGGGACACATTCAAGCAGGGTCATAACCAGGATGGTGCAACGTGCCACAGCACAGGGCACCACAAGGCAGGGGGCGCTGTTCTGCAGCACCTGTCAATTTTCTGTTTTGTGCAACTTCCTCCTCTTTAATCTCCGGCATCTCCTGCCTGTCCCCATCTTCCCCTCACATTCTAAGCACCTTCAATCACATGCTTCTTTACTTTATAGTAAGGCACCAATTTCAAATACTCTCATAATTCCCATACAGGAGCAAATAGCTACATGAATAAGGTGTCTGACGGCAATGTAGAAGTCAGGTTCAAATACTGGGAATGACAGTACTTTGCACAAACATCCAGGTCTACCCAGCATACTGCCAACCTGCACGCGTGCTCTAATTCCAGTTATCTTCCAGGAAGACAAGATGGCTACTTGTTGATAAAATAGACTGTGACATTTAGAAGGTGTGAACTGAGACATGTAAGAGCAGAACTAGATTAGCAGAACTAGATTATCGCACTCCTGGGAAAGTGGGCATGGCTTTGCAACTATATATTATGTCATCAAACTATAAGTACTGTATATATAATATCACCCCCCCACGCCATTCCTTTAACCCTACACACATAGTTGGCAGCCTTACACATAATGGCCACAGTATTAGCTGCTTACACATACTGCCCCTAGAAATGAGGATTGGGTAAATAAATGTAATGCCCCCAGTAGTGCCAGTTATATGTAATGCGCCCAGTAGTGCCAGTTACACATAATACCAGATACACATACCCCCAGCAGTGCAGATACATGTAATGCCCCAAGCAGTGCTCACCACTGCTGGGTTTGGGCTGCTGCTCATTTCTGAAGGGAGGGGAGGTGAGCGCAGTGCAGAGTGCGTCTCTCACTGAGTCCGATCTCCAGCGGGTGGCGGCCATTTGAAATATGGTGCTGGCTTGTAGGCTAATCAAATCTCGCGGTCTGGCAGCCGATCCGCGAGCTGTGATTTGCTGATGCCCAGTACCACATTTGAAATGCTCACAAGCTCTTACTAGCCCAACGCCTTGGGCAGCCACTCGCGTTGAATGTGCCTGGAGGCAGCACTGGTGACTTGGTCTCAGTATCCTGTGACTGTGACTTTGAATCCTGTGTAACTTTTATATACATTATAGGAAACTTTATGATATAGAATAGTTGTTTCACCTCTCTTTATATCGGATGAATAGTTAATTTGCTATTCACTGTTTAGTTGTTTCCGTACCTGTTTTTTATATTTACTATTTAAAAATGTATTTAATTATCTGTCAACTTTTGTTACAGTTTTTTCTATATATTTATATTCAGAGCACAGAGATGCAATACAGTTAAATACCAATGGTGTTTATTGTCCTGAAGAGCTTATAGCCCAATTATCAGTGACTGTCCAACTATGTAATGATCATCTAGCTGTTCTCAGCATTTACCAATATTTTCCAGGCCACTCTTGATTATGAAATATGACACATTAAGCATCCACTTGGTACAATTCTCCTTAATCTGGCATCATGATAAATTGTAGGGTGGCCTATCAAACAATGACACTGAGACTTGTTGGAGGCCTCAACTTTAAGAGTTCATATTTTATTGTATTGCAGATTAAATTGGGCAGCTACTTTGCTCTATAGAGTGCATGGACTTTGTAGTCATCTTGTCACTGAGTTGGTGTATAACATGTATAGTAAGCTGGAAGCTGTAGGCCTCTGATGGCTGGCTTCACCCTCTTTATTTCATGGGCCCCAACCACTGTATTCCTCCTGTGAGCCCCCCTGGGACACTGCCTGTCCCTCCTCCTCTGAACTCAGGCGTGCTGCTGGTACTCAGTAACCTCTATGTATGCAATGTATAGCAATGACCAAACCAAGTTAAGGCCAATGATCTAGGTCTGCCTAAATATTAGCTAAAGCAAGTCTATGAATGCATGTATTAAGCAAAATATGTATGGGCAGACTTAAGGGTTTGCCTATGTATGTGTGTGTTACCTTTTAGGTGTACAGATATGTCGCAGACACCAGGAAGTGTTGTTAGCACCAAGAACTCCGCTTCTGTTGGTGTCTTCATAGGCAACTCCAACCCTGTACTCTGTGCTTTCATCCACCTCTACCTCCCAGTAATGCTTCCCTTTGAAGGGTATGAGATTTCCTAGGACAGCGATGCATCTAAGAAATAGAACATATATTGAAAATATGTATTTATTATTAGCAGTTTCTTATATAACGCAGCAAATTCCGTTGCGCTTTACAATCAGAACAACAGTTATAGAACAAAACTGGGCAAAAACAGACAGACCTAGATGGTAGTAAGGCCGTAAGGCCCTGCTCGCAAGCTTACAATCTATAGGGAAATAGGCATTGATACACAAGGATAGATGCTACCTATTGCATAATGATCCACCAGATTGCTAGGTTCTTAATGGGTTGTATGATATGATCACCCAGCAATGTTGGAAGACAAAATATGTGAGGTTAGGTGTACTGTACAGAGAGGATGTAATTGGATTGGGAAGCATTGAAGGTTATGTGGGTGGGTCTGGAATATGATAGGTTTGTCTGAAGAGGTGAGTTTTCAGGGAACATTTAAAGGTTTGGAGACTAGAGGTGAGTCTTATTGTGGTTGGGAGGGCAATCGACAGAGTGGGGGAAGCCCGGATAAAGTCCTGTCATTTTGAGTGGGAACAAGTAATACATGTGGATGAGAGACGCAGATCTTGTGCAGAGTGGAGAGGGAGATATTTTGAGGTGAGTGTAGAGATGTATGATGGTGCAGTTTGTTTAATAGCCTTGTATGTAAGTAAAAGTATTTTATATTTAACACGGTAGAATACCGGTAACCAATGGAGGGACTGACAGAGCCGGTCAGCAGACGAAGGACATCTAGCAAGGAAGATTAGCCTTGCAGCTGCATTTAAAATGGATTGTTGTGGTGAGAGCCTATGTTTGGGAAGACCAGTAAGGAGACTATTGCAATAATCAATGCGGGAGCTGATGAGTGCATGGATTAGAATTTTTGCAGTGTCTTGTGTAAGATAAGGACGTATTTTGGATATGTTTTTTAGGTGCATGTAACATGATTTAGAGACAGATTGAATGTGTGGAACAAAGGACAGTTCAGAGTCAAGGATGACACCTAGGCAGCGAGCTTGTAGGGTAGGGTGGATAGTCGCATTGTCAACAGTTATGGAGATATCAGGTTGGTAACTACTCTTGGCTGGTGGGAAAACAATTAATTCTGTTTTGGAAATGTTGAGTTTGAGGTGGCGAGATGACATCCAGATGGTGATAAATCTGGGGAGGATTGGTAGATTTGAGTATCATCAGCGTACAAATGATACTGAAATCCAAAGGATCTGATTAGTTTACCAAGAGATGAAGTACAGATGAAGAAAAGCAGAGGACCTAAGACAGCCTTGCGGTACTCCAACTGATAGAGGTAGAGAAGAAGAGGTAGAATCAGAGAAGTGAACACTGAAAGAGCGATTAGATAGGTAGGATGAGAACCAAGTAAAGGCTGTGTGCTGAAGACCTAGGGATTGTAGTGTTTGTATGAGAAGAGAGTGGTCAACAGTGTCAAAACCAGCAAAGAGATCTAGAAGAATAAGAAGTGTATAATAGCCTTTCAATCTAGCAGTGACCAGATCATTCACTACTTTGGTCAGTGCCATCTCTGTGGAGTGTTGGACATGAAGGCCTGACTAAAGTGGGTCCAATAAGTTGTGAGAGTTGAGAAAGTGTGTAATGCGAGTGTAGGCAAGTCTCTCAAGTAGCTTCGATAGACATGGAAGCTGAGAAATGGGACAGTAGTTAGAGAGAGTGTTTGGGTCAGAGTTGTGTTTTTTCAGAATGGGAGTAATCACTGCATGCTTAAACAGAGAAGGAAAGATACCAGTAGAGAGAGAGAGATTACAGATTTTAGTTAATGTTGGGATAAGCACAAAGTTTTCCTGACTTGTGAGGGTATATGATTAAGAGGAGAGGTAGTGGAGTAGGAGGATGAAAATAGTGTTGATACTTCATCTTCACTTGTGGGATCAAATGAAGAGAAAGTGCTAGAGGGTTCAGGTAGGTAGGGAATTGAGCAGGTTACTGGATGAGCATTCAATTTCATCTCAGATTTTATCAATCTTATTATTAGCTAGTGGGAGAGGTGAGGGAGGGTGAAGAAATGATTTAAATGTATTAAACGTCGCTTGGGGTTTGTGGCATGAGAAGAGATGAGAGATTGGAAATATGTTTGTTTGGCAGTGTCCAGGGCCTGATGATAGGAGTGGTAGGTGGTCTAATATGTAAGAAAGTGGGTGTTTTTGTGGTATCCCGCCTCTTGGCGCTGGGTATGTAGATGAAATACTACTATATAGTTAAAAAGATATTTTAATATAAAAATAGTAAAATCAGCAATCAAATGAAAAGTTTCTAGGGTGATAATCTTCTACCCCAGAATAATGCACATGTAAATAACATACACATATAAGATAACAAATCCTGTGATATCAGAAAGAGAGCATACCCGGTGTCCATATGTGGCCTGCCTTGAAAAAGAGCATTTTGCTCAAAACGCGTCAGCGTTACCAGTGTTTTTAATATTGACTCCTCTTCCAGGAAGGACTTACTTTGGATTAACCTGTGACTAAGCCTTGGAGCCCAGCAGGGTGTTTTGTCCACATCCTGAATTGACACCTTTGTGGCTCCATATCTGGACACCGTGTATGCTCTCATTTTGATATCACAGGATTTTTTATCTTATATGTGTATGTTATTTACATGTGCATTATTCTGGGGTAGAAGATTATCACCCTAGCACCTTTTCATTTGATTGCTGATTTTACTATTTTTATATTAAAATATCTTTTTAACTGTATAGCAGTATTTCATCTACATACCCAGCGCCAAGAGGTGGGATACCACAGAAACACCCACATTCATTTCCTCAGGATAAAAGGAAATCCTAGGTGTTCAATCACAGGCACCAAAGGGTAGGGAGCACTCCGAATTCTCCCTCTTCCCATTTTTTCTACATTATGTGAGAAAGTCACTTGGATTCTGGGATTTACGCCACTTACATTCTACTTTATGTGACAGTTTTTGTAGGTGTCTTGTTGATTAGAGTGCCACGGTTGGCATCTAAGCCTACGTGAGGTGTGATGGGTAGCTGGAGCCACTTCATCCAGGGCACACTCTAGAGTCTGGTGCACGTGGGATACAGCAGTCTCAGGTGTGGTAAATGTAGAAATTGGTGAGAGCAGTTGCTGCAGAGAAGTGAAAAGTTTTTGAAAATTCATATTGTTAGTATTTCTGCGGGTTAGAGGAGCCTTGCTTGTTTTTAGTGTCATAGAGTTTAGAGCAATGGAAGAGATTGAGACGGTGATCAGGCTGTGATCAGAGAGAGGGAAAGGAGTGTTATTATATCCAGAAACTGAGCAGAGCCTGGTGAACACAAGATCAAGGCAGTGGCCCTCCTGGTGAGTAGAGCAGTCAGACCATTGGGTTTTGCCAAGAGAGGAGGTTAGAGAAAGGAGTTTGGAGGCATGAACAGACTGTCATGAGCTATATTGAAATCACCCATAATGATGGTGGAGATGTCAGGGGATAAGAAGTAGGGGAGCCAGGCAGAAAAATCTTCTAGAATTTGTTGACTGGGTTGCCCAGGAGGACGATAGATAGCTGCAACACGCAGAGAGAAGGGGGTGAAACTCCTGATAGAGTGAACTTCAAATTCTGTGAATGCGAGTGATGGAACCTGATGTAGAACTGTATATACTAAATGATTGCTGGACAGGAACAATATTTTTCACTTTAAGGACTGCTTCACCCAAAATATTGACTACCTTGTACAGAAGAGCTAGTGGCAACATTAACACGTATAAAAAAGTTCCCTTACTTTAATAAAACGTAAGATGATTAGCTTGGTATATACCCAAGGGCATGAATGGAACAAATTAAATCCCTCACTCATATTGTCATAGGGCAATAAGCTCTATAGATAGGATAAAAGCCCCATCCCCCCACACACACACTCGCTGGATCACCGATTACTGATCCGTGAATGGAGGTAAGTTTTAGTTTTTATTTTATTTATAAAATTATTGTTTATTGCACTGTGATCAGCCTGTGATCTATCAGGGGGAAGTGGTGGGGGAGTGGGGAAGAGAGCCTGAATAATACCATTTGAAGATGGTGTTATTATCACAAGGCTCATCATTGAGAAGACCACATTTACCATTACACTTATGGGTAATGCAATCTGCTTACATAAAAATGTAATATTAAGGGCAAAGAGGAGACATTTGAAAATTCTCTTCCAATTGCCCATTAGTACATTTAGGTGATACTGAAATAATGTGAAAAGGGTGTGAAAACACCCATTTTCACAATATTTTAGTAATTGTAATATTGATAAATCTGCAAATAAAGAAACATTCCACAGGGAGGCCTATTGCAAGTTGAGATATGCAGCAAATGGGACAGATCAATACATATATGAAAAGTGCAACCCTGCAATTAACCTACAATACCATGAGTGCAAGAGTGCAGACAGATATATAGCTATACTATAACTCTTCTTTTCTTGTTCATGAGTTGATCCAATGTTTCAATGATGACTGAAACAAATGCATTGAAATTGGATTGCTCTTGCCTGCCTGTATTCTTTTGAGAGACCTGACTGCTGCCCTTTCCTTGTTGCATTTGGTCCCCTGTCTGGAACAGGACCTCCAGGAGGGCACCTGGCAAAATGCGGAACCAATGGGTTAATTGTGAGTGCCATCCACCTACATCTATATATTATATCTGTTGCTATTGCTGCGTGATTAAGTTGTTATTGCTGTATCCTATAGATCTATTGTTGTCATTTACAGCTGTGGACTGCCAGCGGATTTACCAGCGAACGGGATGCCAGCTGCCAATATCCCGACAGCGGAATCCCGCCCGCCAGAATGCAGGCAGTGGGATGAGCGCAAAGAATCCCCTTGCAGGCTCGGTGGCTTACTGCGCTCGCCACAGGATCTATTCCCACTCTATGGGTGTCGTGCACACCCACGAGTGGGAATAGTCAAGTTGCACCGGGATTCTGGCTGGCGACATTGTCGGCTGTTGGGATTCCGGCATCTTTATCCTGACCGTCGTGATCCCGACAGCCAGCAAATTAAACGCATCCCCTATATGGAGCACCCCCCAGTTGGACTGATTCCATATGAGATTTATCTATCTATCTACTGTATTTATCTATCTATGCCCTCTGATGAAGTCAGTGACGATACACATTACGGCATGGCCTAGTGATGACTCTGGCGGTGCTCTCTTCCTCTCTGTTGGGTCCCTATACCAGTGTACAGTGTGTTCACATGTGCAGAGACAGTGGAAGAAGCCTCCTCTCTACAGCTTGTTAGCAGAAGCAGCTCCAGCGATTACACTGACAAGAGAGAATCAACACCTGTTCACCTTTTTTGGTGATATACCTGTTTGATTTTATTATTTGGTACAAATTGTAGTTTTATTGTGAGGTGTGAATTATTCAAAGGCTTTTATGCATTATGACGCCCCCGTATACTGTATATATTTTTCTTTGAGAGATTGTTTGCCCGTGGGATTCAGGGTCTCCATACGGGAGAGCTGCGGTCCAGAGATTATAAGGATACTAGTGCTTCTAATAATTTAATTTGGTTGATGAAGGAAGGGAGAGTGCCGTAAGAACAAATGGCTGTAGACTATATATAATAACTTGAATATAACAACACTAGTGGCTCATTCCCACTGTGCAGATGAGCAGCCACTTGGACAAATAAACCCACACCTCAATCATGAACAATGCAACAAAAAAGTCAGGTAAACAGTCCATGGCTGAGCAAATTAGGTAAGAATATATGTGAAGTTGAAAGAGTACAGTCACGTTCCTTTGATGTATAGTCTCAATCGTCCACATAGACGCTCCTCGTACCCAGACTCCAGAAGAAACAATGAATTATTTGCCAGGTGGAACAATATAGTCCTTTATTAAGTTTCCTCGATGTGCCTTCCCTTTTTAAATAAAAAACGCTATTCACCCATCAAAGGGGGTAATTCTGAGTTGATTGCAGCAGGAACTTTGTTAGCAGTTGGGCAAAACCATGTGCACTGCAGGGGAGGCAGATATAACATGTGCAGAGAGAGTTAGATTTGGGTGTGGTGTGTTCAATCTGCAATCTAAATTGCAGTGTAAAATAAAGCAGCCAGTATTTACCCTGCACAGAAACAAAATAACCCACCCAAATCTAACTCTCTCTGCACATGTTATATCTGCCTCCCCTGCAGTGCACATGGTTTTGCCAGACTGCTAACAAAGTTCCTGCTGCAATCAACTCAGAATTACCCCCATACTCCCATGTATAGTGGGAAATAAAGAGATAAGGGAAAATAATAGTGTAGTACTGTAAGTTCTTTAATATGGAAGATAAAATCATCTCACAAGAACACAAACAAACATATAGGAAATACCAGAACGGGTATCCTTAAGGTGGCTAAAATAAAAGCAAATTACTGGAAGGGCTTTTACCAGTTCTAATGCATTTTTGTTGCCAAAAAGGGTCATATGGAGTCCCGGGTCTCCTGCTGGACCTTCTGCACACTGCCATCTAACGGATTCACCGCCCACCATGTCAGAGTCGCCTCACCGTAGCCGACGTGTTTCGACCCGCACCAGCGTCTTTTTCAAGGCAAGGTAGCTAAATGAAGGTGCCTGCCCACCCTCCCTTCCTGTAGCACCCAGGGGCAGTTGACTTAATTATTTTTTGTTATATATAATTACTTCCATTTACAGTAGGTGTTGGACTCAGCACACCTTCTGTAGTTTTATTTTATAAGTAAATATATATATATATATACATACAGTGGGGCAAAAAAGTATTTGGACAGCCACCGATTGTGCAAGTTGACCCACTTAAAAAGATGAGAGAGGTCTGTAGTTTCCATCATAGGTACACTTCAACTGTGAGAGACAGAATCTGAAAAAAAAACCAGCAAATCACATTGTATGTTTTTTAAACAATTTATTTGTATATTCTTGCGGAAAATAAATATTTGGACAATCAAAACGTTTAACTCAATACTTTGTAATATAACCTCGGTTGGCAATTACAGAGGTCAAATGTTTCCTGTAGTTCTTGACCAGGTTTGCACACACTATAGCAGGTATTTTGGCCCACTCTTCCATGCAGATCTTCTCTAGATCTGTCATGTTTTGGGGCTGTCGCCGGGCAACACGGACTTTCAACTCCCTCCAGAGATTTTCTATTGGGTTGAGGTCTGGAGACTGGCTAGGCCACTCCAGGACCTTGAAATGCTTCTTACAGAGCCACTCCTTAGTTGCCCGGGTGGTGTGTTTGGGGTCATTGTCATGCTGGAAGACCCAGCCACATTCCATCTTCCACTGAGGCAAGGAGGTTTTTGCCCAAAATCTCACGATACATGGCCCCATTCATCCTCTCCTTAATACGGATCAGTCGTCATGTCCCCTTTACAGAAAAGCAGCCCCAGAGCATGATGTTTCCACCCCCATGCTTCACAGTGGGTATGGTGTTCTTGGGATGCCATTCATCATTCTTCTCCCTCCAAACATGGCGAGTGGAGTTTATACAAAAAAGTTTGATTTTGCTCTCATCTGACCACATTACATTCTCCCAATTCTCCTCTGGATCATCCAGATGGTCACTGGCAAACTTTAGACGGGCCTGGACATGTGCCTGCTTAAGCAGGGGGACCTTTAGGGCGCTGCAGGATTTCAATCTATAACAACGTAGTGTGTTACTAATGGTAACCTTTGTGACTGTGGTCCCAGCTCTCTTGAGGTTGTTCTCAAGATCATTGATACCCCACGGGGTGAGATCTTGCATGGAGCCCCAGGTCGAGGGAGATTGTCAGTGATCTTGCATTTCTTCCATTTTTTAATAATTGTGGCAACAGTTGATCTCTTCTCACCAAGCTGCTTGCCTATTGTCGAGTAGCTCATCCCAGCCTTGTGCAGCTCTACAATTTTGTCCCAGGTGTCCTTAGACAGCTCTCTGGTCTTGGCCATGGTGGGGAGGTAGCAATCTGACTGTTTGAGGGTGTGGACAGGTGTCTTTTATACAGATAACCTGTTCAAACAGGTGCCATTAATACAGGTAACGAGTGGAGGATAGAAGAGCTTCTTAAAGAAGAAGTAACAGGTATGTGAGAGCCAGAATCTTGCTGCTTGGTAGGTGTCCAAATATTTATTTTCCACAAGAATATACAAGTAAATTGTTTAAAAATCATACAATGTGATTTCCTGTTTTTTTCCCCAGATTCTGTCTCTCACAGTTGAAGTGTACCTATGATGGAAACTACAGACCTCTCTCATCTTTTTAAGTGGTCAGAAGAATGATGAATGGCATCCCAAGAACACCATACCCACTGTGAAGCATGGGGGTGGAAACATCATGCTTTGGGGCTGCTTTTCTGTAAAGGGGACAGGACGACTGATCCGTATTAAGGAGAGGATGAATGGGGCCATGTATCGTGAGATTTTGGGCAAAAACCTCCTTCCCTCAGTAAGAGCATTGAAGATGGAACGTGGCTGGGTCTTCCAGCATGACAATGACCCCAAATACACCACCCGGGCAACTAAGGAGTGGCTCCGTAAGAAGCATTTCAAGGTCCTGGAGTGGCCTAGCCAGTCTCCAGACATCAACCCAATAGAAAATATATGGAGGGAGTTGAAAGTCCGTGTTGCCCGGTGACAGCCCCAAAACATGACAGATCTAGAGAAGATCTGCATGGAAGAGTGGACCAAAATACCTGCTACAGTGTGTGCAAACCTGGTCAAGAACTACAGGAAACATTTGACCTCTGTAATTGCCAACCGAGTTTATATTACAAAGTATTGAGTTAAACGTTTTGATTGTCCAAATATTTATTTTTCGCAAGAATATACAAATAAATTGTTTAAAAATCATACAATGTGATTTCCTGTTTTTTTTTTTTAGATTCTGTCTCTCACAGTTGAAGTGTACCTACAGTATGATGGAAATTACAGACCTCTCTCATCTTTTTAAGTGGGTCAACTTGCACAATCGGTGGCTGTCCAAATACTTTTTTGCCCCACTGTATATGGTATGCAGTTAAGATGCTGGCATTCGGGATCCCAGCAGTCAGGATACTGATGCCGGGATCCCTACTAACAGGGGCTATTCCCACTCAATGGTGTCCACGACACCCATAGATTGGGAATAGAACCTGCGATGAGGCACCGAGCCCCGTTGCCAGCATACTGACTATCAGGATGCCGTTGCCAGTATACTGACGGCCAGCATCCTGATCGTCTGTAAATAAAAGTTAGATAGAGAAACAATGGCACTCACAGCTATTCAAAAACACTCAAACACCAGCCAGGTAGATTATAAACGTTGATAACAATAACATACCTGGCCGGTGTTTGAATAACTGTGAGTGCCGCATATTGTTTTTTACTCTCTCTCTCTCTATATATATATATATATATATATATATATAATTTATTTATTACCTAAGACAGAATACCCTAAGGTACCGGTGTTTTACACAATACCGAAAATACATAAGGATCCGCAAAGACCCATTGTGTCAGCCAGAGATTCCTTGTGTGAGCCCATTTCAATCTATTTAGATATGGTCTTGTAGCCATGCATACAAAACACATTCACCCACCTAAAAGACTCATTTATGTTACTCAGGGGCAGATGTATTAAGCCTGGAGAAGTGATAAAGCAGCGATAAGTGCAAGGTGATAACGCACCAGCCAATCAGCTCCTAACTGTAAGTTTACATATTGGAGCTGATTAGCTGGTGTGTTATCACCTTGCACTTATCACTGCTTTATCACTTCTCCATGCGTAATACATCTGCCCCTCAGACATTTAGCTGATCTCCAAACTATACCAGATAACATTACAATGGCCAGTTTGGATATGGCTAGTTTGTACACTTGCATTGAACACAGGCTGTGAGACATTTGTTGGTTAATAACCATCTATACAAAGGTCCACCAATAGAGTTCTTTTTGTCACTCCTGATGTTCACACTTAAACATAATTATTTTTTGTCTGATGGTAAGTTTTACCGTCAGAACACTGGGTGCACCATGGGATCGCAGTAGCTCCGCCGTTCGCAGATACATACAGTTCATGTGGGAGGTGGAGAGAGAGATATTTTTTGAAAAAACCATCATTTCTGATAATATTTTCTTGGATTATTGATACATCAATGATTTACTATTTTTTTGGAAAAGTGACATCACAACACTAACATCCTTGATAATCTCTCACCCAGTCCCATTAAATTAACTTACAACATCAGTATAAATACAATTGATTATTTGGATGTGAACATCTTAATTCAAAACCAGAAAATACAGGCAACACTTTATACCAAACCATCGGACAGGAATAATTTACTGAGACACAACAGTTTTCATCCCCGTTCTACTGTCAAAGAATTACCCTATTCGCAGTTCCTCCAGGTGGGCCGGATCTCAAGTGATCCAGTTGACACAGTCAAACAGTTAGACATCATATTTGACAAGTTTATAGAAAAGTTATCCAGTTGATTATTGTTATTATTATTATCCTTTATTTAGATGGCGCCACAAGGGATCCGCGGCGCCCAATTACAGAGTACATATGCACATAATCAAAACAGGAAAACAGTGACTTACAGTTGAAGACAATATCGGACAAGTACAAGGTAACTAAGCATAACTACATCAGTAGACGACAATGAGGTAAGTATCAAGGTGGCCGAGAACTGCAGGATTTGGGCAGTTGAGGATTATTAAAGTAAAAAAAGGATAATCACATGAGGGAAGAGGGCCCTACTTGTGAGAGCTTACATTCTAAAGGGGAGGGGCCGAGAGACAGGGGTGACACAAATGGGGTAGACCGAGTGTGGGACAGAGGGTTAGGATGAGATTTAGCTGGGTTTGGTAAAGAAGTGGGTCTTGAGAGCCCATTTGAAGTTCTATAGAGAGGTGGAGAGTCTGAGGGGGAGAGGTAGAGAATTCCAAATTAAGGGAGCAGCACGTGAAAAATCTTGAAGGTAGGAGTGGGAGGAAGTAATCAGAAGACATGAGAGTCGGCGTGCATTAGCAGAGCAAAGAGGACGGGTGGGAGTGTAAGGGGAGATAAGGTCAGAGATGTAAATGGGAGAGGAGTGGGTTAGTGCATTGTAAGTGTGAGAACTTTGAATTGGATTCTGAAAGGGAAGGGAAGCCAGTGAAAGGCTTGTAGGAGAGGGGAGGTGGACGTAGTGCATTTGGTGAGGAAGATGAGCCGGGCTGCAGCATTGAGGATAGATTGGAGTGGAGAGAAGTATTTGTCAGGGAGGCCAGTTAGAAGGAGATTACAGTAATCCAGTCTGGAAATAGTGAGTGGATAATAGTTTTGGTGGCATCCTGGATGAGAAAGGGTCTGATCCTGGAAAATGACAAGTTTGTGAGAGGTGCTGAATGTGTGGTTTGAAGGAGAGGGGGGATTCAAGGATTACGCCAAAACAGTGTACTTGGGGGCTAGAGGAGATAGTCGTGCCATCAATTGATAATGAGATTGTGGGAGGTGAGATTGTGCGGGAGGGTGGGAAGATGATCAGCTCAGTCTTGGACATGTTGAGTTTAAGAAAGCTCTGGGACATCCAGGAAGAGATAGAGAGACAGTTGGAGGTACGAGTGAGGAGACCCGGGGAGAGATCAGGGGAGGAAAGGTAGATTTGAGTGTCATCAGCATAGAGGTGATATTGGAAGTTAAAAGAACAAATGAGTTCACCTAAAGAGGACGTATAAAGAGAGAAAGGGAGAGGACCAAGAATAGAACCTTGGGGTCACCAAGAGTCAGTGGAAGTGGGGGGGAGGTAGCGTCATGAGGGGAGAGAGAAGGAATGATCAGAGAGGTAGGAGGACAGCCAGGAGAGGGCAGTATCACGCAGACCAAAAGAGTGAAGGATTTGCAGAAGGAGAGGGTGGTCCACAGTGTCAAAAGCAGCAGAGTGGTCAAGAAGAATAAGTAGAGAGTAGTGGCCCTTAGATTTGGCTGCATGGAGGTCATTGCACACTTTTGTGAGGGCAGTTTCAGTGGAGTGGAGAGAACGGAAACCAGACTGGAATGGGTCAAGCAGTGAGTGGGAGGAAAGAAAGGCATTGAGGCGGTTATAGACAATACGCTCAATGAGTTTGGAGTCAAAAGGGAGGAGAGAGATGGGTCGATAGTTGGAGAGGGTGTTTGGATCAAGGGTAGGCTTTTTAAGAATAGGGGAGGCGAGTGCATGCTTGAAGGCAGAGGGGACAGTGCCTGATGAGAGGGAGAGATTGAGAAGGTGGGCAAGTTGGGAACAGGCAGAAGGAGAAAGGTAGCGGAGGAGGTGGGAGGGGATAGGGTCATGTGGGGAGGTGGTGTGGGCGGAGGAACAGATGAGGGCCATGACTTTCTCACCAGATACTGTACATGGGAGAAAGATGTCAGAGTTGGTGAGAGGGGAGAGGTGGTAAGGGATGGGTGGTGGCTGGTCTGGTGGGATGTGATGTCCTGACGTCTCTTGATGGGTTAAGGACAGCTAAGACAAAAGCGCTTGGGCATACAAGACACAACTTTTTGGCAGATAATAAGAAGAGGCAGTTATCTAACACAAGGCCTAATTCAGACCTGATCGTAGCAGCAAATTTGTTAGCAGATGGGCAAAACCATGTGCACTGCAGGGGGGGCAGATATAACCTGTGCAGAGAGAGTTAGATTTGGGTGGGGTGTGTTCAAACTGAAATCTAAATTGCAGTGTAAAAATAAAGCAGCCAGTATTTACCCTGCACAGAAACAATATAACCCGCCCAAATCTAAATCTCTCTGCACATGTTATATCTACCCCACTCCCTGCAGTGTAGAGATGTGCGGCGGGCACTTTTCGTGTTTTGGTTCTAATTTGGTTCTAATTCCCCGCTCGTGTTTTGGTTTTGGGTTGGTTTTGCCAAAACCACCCTTTCGTGTTTTGGTTTTGCATACCTCCCAACATGACCCTCTCCAGGGACACAATGCTCTGCTTCTGGACTTTCCTCTTACTGTATGATTGGTAGCACCTGTGTTGAACAGGTTAATGGATAAGAAAGGTGTTTCACCACAGGTGATGATAATCATAAATTAAGAGAAAAGTCCAGAAGCAGAGCATTCTGTCCCTCCTGGAGAGGGTCATGTTGGGAGGTATGGTTTTGATTTTGGATCTGGATGATTTTTGAAAAAAACATAAAAACAGCTAAAATCACAGAATATGGGAGTAATTTTGATCCTACGGTATTATTAACCTCAATAACATTCATTTCCACTCATTTCCAGTCTATTCTGAACACCTCACAATATTGTTTTTAGGCCAAAAGGTTGCACCGAGGTGGCTGGATGACTAAGCACCTGGCGCATCTAGGAGTGGCACTGCATTGGCAGACAGGATGGCACTTAATAAAACTAGGCCCCAAACATCACATGATGCAAAGAAGAAAAAGAGGTTCAAGATGGAATTGTCCTTGGACCATCCCACCCACCCTTATGTTGTATAAACAGGACATGCACACTTTAACAAACCAATCATTTCAGCGATCGGGACTGCCCCACGACTGTGGATGAAATGACTGGTTTGTTTGGGCCCCCACCAAAAAAGAAGCAATCAATCTCTCCTTGCACAAACTGGCTCTACAGAGGCAAGATGTCGACCTCATCCTCCGATTCCTCACCCCTTTCACTGTGTACATCCTCCTCCTCATAGAGTATTAATTTGTCCCCACTGGAATCCAGCATCACAGGTCCCTGTGTACTTTCTGGAGGCAATTGCTGGTCAAGGTCTTCGAATTTATAATTCATTTTGATGAACATCTCCACATTTTGTGAAAGTAACCTCCTACGCCGATCGCTGACAAGGTTTCCGGCTACACTAAACACTATTTTGGAGTACACACTGGAGGAGGGGGGGGGGGGGGGGGCAACTTAGGTAAAATAAAGCCAGTTTGTGCAAGGGCATCCAAATTGCCTCTTTTTCCTGCCAGTATACGTACGGACTGTCTGACATGCCTACTTGGATGCTGTCACTCATATAATCGTCCACCATTCTTTCAATGGTGACAGAATCATATGCAGTGACAGTAGACATGTCAGTAATCGTTGGCAGGTCCTTCAGTCCGGACCAGATGTCAGCACTCGCTCCTGACTGCCCTCCATCACCGCCAGCGGGTGGGCTAGGAAATCTTATCCGTTTTATTGCAGCCCCAGTAGCGTGAGAAAGTGAAGGAGGAGCTGTTGACGGGTCACATTCCGCTTGAGTTGACAATTTTCTCACCAGCAGGTCTTTGAACCTCTGCAGACTTGTGTATGCCGGAAAAAGAGATACAACATAGGCTTTAAACCTAGGATCGAGCTCGGTGGCCAAAATGTAGTGCTCTGATTTCAACAGATTGACCACCCTTGAATCCTGGCAAAGCGAATGAAGGGCTCCATCCACAAGTCCCACATACTTTGTGGAATCACTCTGTCTTAGCTCCTTCAATTTCTCCAGCTGCTTCTGCAAAAGCCTGATGAAGGGAATGACCTGACTCAAGCTGGCAGTGTCTAAACTGACTTCACGTGTGGCAAGTTCGAAGGGTTGGAGAACCTTGTACAACACAGAAATCATTCTCCACAGCCCTTGCGTCAGATGTGCATTCCCCCTCCTTTGCCAATATCATAGGTGGATGTATAGGCTTGAATGGCCTTTTGCTGCTCCTCCATCTTCTGAAGCATATAGAGTGTTGAATTCCACCTCATTACCATCTCTTGCTTCAGTTGATGGCAGGGCAGGTTCAGTTGTGTTTGATGGTGCTCCAGTCTTCGGCACGCGGTGGCCATATGCCGAAAGTGGCCCGCAATTTTTCGAGCCACTGACAGCATCTCCTGCATGCCCCTGTCATTTTTACAAAAATTCTGCACCACCAAATTAATTGTATGTGCAAAACAGGGGATGTGCTGGAATTTGCCCAGATGTAATGCACGCACAATATTGGTGGCGTGGTCCGATATCACAAATCCCCAGGAGAGTCTAATTGGGGTAAGCCATTGTGCAATGATGTCCCTCAGTTTCCGTAAGAGGTTGTCAGCGGTGTGCCTCTTATGGAAAGCGGTGATACATATCGTAGCCTGCCTAGGAACGAGTCGGCGTTTGCGAGATGCTGCTATTGGTGCCGCTGCTGTTGTTGCTGAGGGAGGCCATACATCTACCCAGTGGGCTGTCACAGTCATATAGTCCTGAGTCTGCCCTATTCCACATGTCCGTGGTTAAGTGGACAGTGGGTACAACTGCATTTTGTAGGACACTGAGGACACTTTTTCTGAAGTCTCTGTACATTCTCGGTATCGCCTGCCTAGTGATTTGGAACCTAGATGGGATTTGATACCATGGATACAGTACCTCAAACAATTCTCTAAGTCCCACTGAACTAATGGCGGATACTGGACGCACATCTAACACCAACATAGCTGTCAAGGCCGCAGTTATCCGCTTTGCAAAAGGATGACTGCTGTCATATTTCATCTTCCTCACAAAGGACTGTTGTACTACTTCCAGTAAGCAATTGACTGTCCAAGTGGTCTTCCGACTTCCCCTCTGGGATGACGATCAACTACCAGCAGCAACAACAGCAGCGGCTGCAACAGCAGGCATACCACTCAAGGATCCTATGGAGGAATCCCGGTTAGGAGAGGACTCCTCAGTCTTGACAGTGACATGGCCTGCAGGACTACTGACATTCCTGACTGAGGAGGAAGTTGATGTTGAGGGAGTTGGTGGTGTGGCTTGCAGGAGCTTGGGTACAAGAGGAAGAAGGGATTTAGTTGTCAGTGTACTGCTTACGCTCTTACCCAAAGTTTCACAACTTGACACTGACTTCTGATGAATGCGCTGCAGGTGACGTATAAGGGAGGATGTTCCTAGGTGGTTAACGTCCTCACCCCTACTTATTACAGATTGACAGAGGCAACACACGGCTTGACACCTGTTGTCCAGATTTGTGGAGAAATAATTCCACACCAAAGAGGTGGCTTTTTTGGTATTTTGCCCAGGCATCACAATGGGCTTCTTCATCCCACGAACAACAGGTGTCTCCCCCGGTGCCTCATTTAAACAAACCACATCACTATCAGAATCCTCATCGTCAATTTCCTCCTCAGCGCCAGCAACACCCATATCCTCATCCTGGTGTACTTCAACAGTGACATCTTCAATTTGAATATCAGAAACTGGACTGTGGGTGCTCCTTCCAGCACTTGCAGGGGGTGTGCAAAAGGTGGAAGGAGCCACCTCTTCCCATCCAGTGTTGGGAAGGGCAAACATCGCAACCATCGACACACTTGGACTCTCCTTGGGGATTTGTGATACCATCTTAGAACGCATAGTTCTTTTCTGTGCTTTTTCCAGCTTAACTATTATCATTTTTCTAGCGGGAGGATGAGGGCTTCCATCGTCATATGAACCTGAACCACTAGTCATGAACCACTAGTCATGAACATAGGCCAGGGCCTTAGCCGTTCCTTGCCACTCCGTGTCGTAAATGGCATATTGGCAAGTTTCCGTTTCTCCTCAGACCATTTAAATTTATTTTTGGGGGGCTTTTTACTGAACGTTGGCTTTTTGGATTTTACATGCCCTCTACTATCACATTGGGCATCGGCCTTGGCAGACGACGCTGATGGCATTTCATCGTCTATGTCATGACTAGTGGCAGCAGCTTCAGCACTAGGAGGAAGTGGTTCTTGATCTTTCCCTATTTTATCCTCCAAATTTTTGTTCTCCATTATTTTTCTGGAGTTATATAACAATATGCGGTACAGGAGAGCGTACCTCTACACCACACAGGGCAAACCCTGTGAAAATTATTTGGATAAAATATTAATAACCCCTTTATTTGGAGTAAATGATATACAACACAGGACAGCACCACTGAACTTATATGGCAGCCCCACTGGACTGGATTTATATGGAATTATATGGAATTATACGGCAGGATCACTGGATTTATATGCCAGTACCACTGGCTTTATATGGCAGTATCACTGGACATATACGCCAGTATCATTGGACATATACGGCAGTATCACTGGACTGGACTTATACGCTAGTACCACTGGAATTATACGGCAGGATCACTGGACTTATACGGCAGGATCACTGGATTTATACGGCAGAATCACTAAGTATACAGCAGTACAGCTGGACATATACGGCAGTACCGCTTTACATATATGGCAGTATCACTGGACATATATATACGGCAGTATCACTGGACTGGATTTATACGCCAGTACCACTGGAATTATATGGCAGGGTCACTGGACTTATACGGCAGGATCACTGGATTTATACGGCAGTATCACTGGACATATACGGCAGTATCACTGGACATATACGTAAGTATCACTGGACTGGATTTATACGCCAGTACCACTGGACTTATACGGCAGGATCACTGGATTTATGTGGCAGGATCACTGGATTTATACGACAGAATAACTGTAATTATACAGCAGGATCACTGGATTTATACGGCAGTACCGCTGGACATATACGGCAGTACCGCTGGACATATACGGCAGTATCACTGGACTGGATTTATACGCCAGTACCACTGGAAATATACAGCAGGATCACTGGATTTATGTGGCAGGATCACTGGATTTATACGACAGGATAACTGTAATTATACAGCAGGATCACTGGATTTATACGGCAGTACCGCTGGACTTATACGGCAGTACCGCTGGACATATACTGCAGGATCGCTGGACATATATACGGCAATATCACTGGACTGGATTTATACGCCAGTTCCACTGGAATTATATGGCAGGATCACTGCATTTATACGCCAGTACCGCTGGACATATAAGGCAGTATCAATGGACATATACGGCAGGACTACTGGACATATACGGCAGTATCACTGGACTGGACTTATACGCCAGTACCACTGGAATTATACAGCAGGATCACTGGACTTATATGGCAGGATCACTGGATTTATACCCTTATATGTTCCTCTAGATTTGTGGTTTATGTGTTGTTTTGCCCGTGTGGTTTACAATATGTGGGTAAAACTGCTTGCTAGTTTAAAGAAAGAATGGCGCAACATAGGACAGCTATTAGATCAGCAATAACCACAGGGCATAGTGAACAGCCGGTGGCTCCACATTTTGTGACCAAAGGAGATGGGGTAGCCACACTCCGCTACAAAGTTATTGATCTTATACCCCTTACACTTAGAAGGGGAAATAGACATAGGAGGCTTTTCCAATTAGAAGCCAGCTGGATTTTTAGATTGGACACTCTTGCCCCAAAGGGATTGAATGAAACCATGGGACTGAGTTGTTTTTTGTAAGGTGGTTTTTGTATTTTGGTTCTGGATGGACACTGGCTGCATATTAATTGTAATTAACTTCCCTTGCATATTGATTGCTGCCAGGGAGGGTTTACGCAAAGCTATCTAAGTACAACATGTCCAAGTATGAATTCTATATTAAGTATTTTTGATATATGCACTTCATAAATATATTTTATGAAGTGCAAATATACTGTCAGTGCATATTATAATATATACAGAGCAGGCATGTATACACTGTTGTATATTGCCCAGCAGCTGTGGATTGGACGCAGCGTCGCTGCACGTTTCTTTTATATATTTTTATGTCTATAATCACAAAAAAAAATTTTTTTAATATTCTGTTGAGGAACGAGAACATCACTTGGTGCTAGTCACATGATGCTACATTGTTTTCAGGTACATTGAGGCAATGGATGCTGCTTATATCATATTTTAAGATGTATACACTATTTTGCAGTTTACACTGTATGTAACCACGTATACACGGGTTACCTAGACGAGTGAGTGATTTTTGGTTTCCTAGGCAACGTCCTGATGCCGGCCGGGAGGGTTTGCGTAATTTCCTCTTCTGGTATGAGTCGCAACCAGAAGTGCGGTGGCCAGGTCCCAGGCGAGCTGACGGGAGTAGAGATGGGCAACTCGGCTCTTTTCATGAGCAGCTCTGAACGGTTCAGCTCATCGAAAAGAGACGGTTCTTTTGAACGGCTCATGGCTCACGGCTCACTAATTACATTAATATTGGTATTCGTGCAGCAGCACCCACTTTACCATCCCCTGCCCCTCTTCTTCAGGGGAGGAAAATAAAGAGCCGCCCTTTACACATCCTCTCTTAAATAAAAAGGAAAGCACACATACATATACTTATAATCAGGGCTTAAAGTGGTCCTGGTGAGGTGGTGGAACTCTTGGAGGAGGACCATGGAGGCACCAGGGCCTAAGGAAGGAGTAGGTGGTTGCAGCTCATCAGTATCATCGATTGACGCAGATGATGGGGTGGGCTTTTCTGTTGGAATTACTGTGCAGTGCAATGCAGGAGGTGGAACTAGTTCCACCTCGTTCCCCCCCACTTTAACCCCTGCTTATAATTACACACCTGCAATAAATAACAGACTCCACGTGAGCGGCGATTCACCTGTGTCTGCTCTGTCTGTGTGTAACTGTGATGAGATGATTCATGACTCATGAGAAGAAGTGACTCGCTCCCGGCTCCAGGCAGGAATTAGAACAGAGCCGGCGCAGTGAGCGGTTCTTCACATACACTGACTCAGTGAAGAACCGCCGCTCACTGCGCCGGCTCTGTTCCACTTCCTGCCTGGAGCCGGGAGCGAGTCAGTTCTTCTCATGAGTCATGAATCATCTCATTACAGTTACACACAGACAGAGGGAGCTGACACAGGTGAACCGCTGCTGAAGAACCGCCGCTCACTTGAAACGGCTCACCCGGCTCACTTAGTAGAGCCGGCTCAAAAGAGCGGCTCAAGAGTGAGCTACACATCTCTAGACGGGAGTTGCCATGGATCGGATGGGTGGGGTTAATGTATAAAATGTTTCTTTATGTTATGTTTGTTGTCCTGATGAAGGGGGTAACCCCGAACTGTTGATTAAAAGCATCACTGCTGTTTTGCACTTTTTATGGAAACTCTGAGTGCCGCTTCTTTCTTTTAATACTGCATCTATACATATATATATATATATATATAAACCTCCAACGGCAGCACTTAGGTCTAACTTAAAACAGATGGCAGTAGACGGCTTAGTATGGGCAAGGTTTCAGCGCTGTGCAGCGCTTTTATCAAGCCTTTATATATATATATATATATATATATATATTTACTTCATAACAGGGCCAGGGGAACAGGTACTATCTCCTGGAGTACATGGCAGGATACAGTAGCTGTGGGATCACAGAAGTTTATTCATTTAGTGCAACTGGCCTCAACCAGTTTTATTGTGCAGAAAATAAACATCAAAATAAATACATTGCCGTCTGGTGCTAACTATACACAGGATAATCCCAACTCACTAAAAAAAAAAAACAATACAAGAAGCTCACTGGATTTCAAGAGCAGGTTTCTCTCACAGAGACTCCATAGCCTTTCCTTTTCCCCAAGCAGTGTGAGAAAGCACTGTCCAGTGTGGGTGGGGCAATGATGCGATGAGCGAAGACAGAGAGAGAGGGTGCAGCTGGGGGATAGTGTTAGAGATAGGACAAAGAGAGTGCGGTCACACACGGAGAGTAATAGGGGCAGAGAGAGGCGACTGGGTGAGGTAATAGAGAGTGTCAAAAACAATACAATGACAGCAGTGACAAAGAGAGAGGGGTAGTGACGGGCAGATGGAGAGACTGAAGGGGGCTGTGGCTGTGGGGTAGTAGAGTTAGAGACATGTAGTCACACATCCAGAGGAACAGGGGGCAGAGAGAGGACTGGGGGCAGGGTCGGCAACAGAAATCTTGGTTCCCGGTACATGGATAACTCTGGGACCCCCCCACACACATCCTCCAACCACACAACCCTCACCCCCAGCCGCTGTCACTACAATTCCTCTTAGGGGAGCAGGAAGTGAGTGGAGTGAGAGAGAGCAAGGGTATCATGGAGAAAGAGAGAAGCAAGAGAGAGAAAGGGTGCCAGGGTGAGAGAGAGAGAGAGAGAAACAAAAAAGAAACGCAGAGAGACAGGGGTGGGTCAGGGATAGAGCAAAAGATAGAAAAGGTGTCAGAGGGAGAGAGAGGGGAGCGAGCGGGAGTGAGAGAGAGTGTCAGGGAGGAAGGGAGAGAGAGAGGGGGGGAGAAGCAATAGAGTGAGAGAGTGCCTTAGAAAGAAAGTGGGGAGCAAAATAGAGTGAGTGTCAGGGAAAGAAAGAGAGAGAGAGAGAGTGTCAGGGAGAGAGAGATATTGTCAGGGGGAGAGAGGGAGAGACAGTGGACCTTAGTCAGTGATGGACACAGATCGCTGCATATGCAGTCAGATCTGCGTCCATTTCCTCACATGTTTGGGACCGCCCAGCACAGGGCTAGGCCACCCAGCATGTGTAGTGACATCTCACGATGTGTCCGCAACTGGGGACACATCGAATTAAGGTTGACCCCTGGCCAGGCTGTGCTGTCAGGAGGCCCACCGTCATTTTTTTAAACCGAAAAACACT
This sequence comes from Pseudophryne corroboree, assembly GCF_028390025.1. Taxonomy (NCBI): domain Eukaryota; kingdom Metazoa; phylum Chordata; class Amphibia; order Anura; family Myobatrachidae; genus Pseudophryne; species Pseudophryne corroboree. The sequence goes on along the minus strand of NC_086449.1, from coordinate 264,421,990 downwards.
CCCGTTCTGCATGCCACACCCCCACCTCCCCCAAAGCGGCCCCGCAAACATCGCTGCTGTCAATTACACTGCGGCTGCATCTTTCCAGGATGTAGCAGCAATGTGTAAGGTCCTGCAGGTGTGATGCGGCTGCAGCGCATGCGCAGTTGGCTGATGCTGGCAAACTGTGCTGCAAGCCGCTGATGTGGCCAACTCTGAATAAGGTCCAGTGTCAGGGAGAGAGAGATAGTATCAGAGGGAGAGAGAGTGTGAAGAAGACAGAGTGTTAGGGAGAGAGAGGAGCAAGAGAAGGGAGTATTATGAAGAGAGAGGGGGGGTTAGGAAGAGGGAGTGAGCAGGAGAGACAGTGACACTACCTGATTACACAGCACTGAGCAGCACAGGTATGTCCTGGGGGCGGCACTTCTTGCCATTAGGTCCTGCCCCCTAAACACACGAATTGCGGCACTAGTCAGCTGCAGGGAGACAGCCCTGGTAAGGGGTCGGGGGAGGTGATGGGGGGGGGGGGGTCGCAGCAGCCAGGTCTTGCCTGTTCTAAGAACCTGCAGGAAAGTAGGGGCCACCAACAGCACTAGGGGGGGGGGGTCCAGTCTAATCAACACAGCTAGTCCCTCACGGAGCTCCGGCGCACACTGCAGCAAAAGGGCACAGCTGGACAGATCTAACACTACAGGCAGCGTCATGGTCCCAGAGGAGCTGCACCAAAGGGAGCCATCAGCCGAGACCCACCAATGGAGCTATGTTAGGGGTGGATGTACAGGGGCTGGTCGGGCAAGAAACCAGCTAGTGATGATAACTATTGTAGCCAAACCTCCTTTTTCAGGGATCCAACCAGGGAGGGTCAGATAGCAGTGTAACGCCCCCTCTTGATCCATCCCTGCAGCCCTGTCATTGAGGCAGAGTTAGATGTGCCTCAACCCCTTTTTTTTTTAATGGGCTATTCCTGCCCTTAGCCATGCCCCCCCCCCCTCATACAGTTAATAATTGTCAGTGGGAGGCAGCGTTCTCGTTGCCTTCCATCCAGGAATAGCTAGATTTATCTACAAAAATAACTAGAGTAATACAAAGAAGTCAGTTATAACACAGAATCTGTGTTATAAATATCGTCTTTGTATTATTGTAATTATCAGATCGGAATCTGCACGTCCCTGACCCATACAGATGAAAGCCCTAATTAGACTTCTGTGAGAGGAAAAGCCCAAAGATCCGAACTGGGCCTAAATGAATGGAGAACCTGCACTCTCTTCTCACATCCAACCCCAGGACCCTTATCAGGTTCCTACCAAAAGCTCTCAGCAGAGACAATATGCCTTGGGTTTTAAAACACATAGGTAAGAAACCTGATCTTGTCACAAAAAAAAAATACTGCATTCTCAAGATTAAGGGGGAGATGTACTAAGCAGTGATAAAAGTGGAGAAATGAGCCAGTAGAGAAGTTGCCCATGGCAACCAATCAGCATTAACGTAACATTTACAATTTGCATACTATAAATATATATTGAGCTTCTGATTGGTTGCCATGGGCAACTTCTCCACTTGCTCACTTCTCCACCTTTATCACTTATTAATACATGTCCCTCCTAAGAGATAGATTAATTTGCATGATATTTTCATGATGTGCACTCTTTAAACGCACCAGTGATGCTAAAATATGGAGGCAACTGAGGGCAAAAGACGCCTCCTGCCGGCATTACAGAGCCAAGTGCTGCGTCTGAGGACACAGCATCAGATAACCATTGGTCACAATGTTAGCAGCATCAGGCATCTGAGTAAGCTTAAGTATGCCCACCTATCCATCATTAAGCACATTTGGATGTACACAGATACTGCATTCATAGCATACCTCCCAACTTTTCCCTTCTGTAAAGAGGGACACACGCGCGGCTCCGCCACGCGCGCTCCCGAAAAGGGGGCGTGGCCTAAGAAAAGGGGGCATGGCTTCGCGGAGGACCCGCGATCACGAGCCACGCCCCCGTTTTCATCACTGAAGGGGCATGCCCAGCGCTCTGTGAGCTGCTGGCATGCCCCCTCTCTCTCTGTCTCCAATGAATAGACGCTGTGCGCATGCGCACAGCGTCTATTCACCGCTGCTCTGCTAAGCAGGGCAGTGAGAGACAGAGCCTCCCAACTGCCCCCCCCCCTCCCCCCACCGCGGGACACTGCGGCCCGCGGGTGGGACAGCGGGACAGTCCCCAAAAAACGGGACTGTCCCGCGAAAATCGGGACAGTTGGGAGGTATGTTCATAGGTATGTAAGCTCTCACGAGCAGGGTCCTCTTCCCTCATGTGCTTTTATGTCTCTTACTTAACCTATCTTCTTTTCAATACTCCCTTAGATGGCACCAAATCCTTCGGTTTTCTGCCACCCTGATACTTATTTCAGTGTTTACAGACGCAGCTATGTTTATATACCCTGTACTTGTTCTATATTGTATTGAATTGTAAGTCACTGTCTTCATGTTTTGCTCATTTGTTTACTCTGTAATTGGGTGCTGAGGATCCTATGTGGCGCCATATAAATAAAGGATAATAATAATAATAATAATAATAATAGGTGGACTGCACATGAATCCTAATTCAGAGCCGCACACAATACCGATATTTATATAGTTATGGGGGACTAGAGTGAAAATCCCTAAAAACTTTTAAGGCACATGCACTACATAGAGTGTAAGCACAAAGGGCCTAATTCATGTTTGTACGCAGTGGCCGATGTTCACACAACGGAGCTATTATCGTCAGGCTCCGCATGTGCTGCAATTACAATGTGCATGTGCCAAGGTGTCGCTGCGATCTCACTCACAATGAGGAGTTTATGGAAAAGTAATTGACAGGAAGTTTTACAGGGAGTGGCGTCAAAAACACAAGCGTGTCATGGCCATTTTCTGGGAGTGTATATGCCGTCAGCTGTGATATTGTATGCAGAGAAACATGGTGCCAGTGTCGCTACTGCCACATCCAGCCTGTGTATTTACCCTAGCAGTCTAAGGCCCTCATTCCGAGTTGATCGCTAGCTGCCGTTGTTCGCAGCGCAGCGATCAGGCAAAAAATCTGCACTTCTGCGCATGCGTATGGGGCGCACTGCGCACGCGCTACGTACTTTCACAAAAGCCAATACAGTTTTACACAAGCTCTAGTGACGCTTTTCAGTCGCACTGCTGGGCGCAGAGTGATTGACAGGAAGTGGGTGATTCTGGGTGGTAACTGACCGTTTTCGGGGAGTGTGTGTAAAAACGCAGGCTTGCCAGATAAAAACTGCTAGCGAACGAACAACTCGGAATGAGGGTCTATGTTTGACCTTTATTGCGTGTAGGATGCAAATGTGTACACAACTGCAAATGAGTGTACGATGAGTCCGGAGGGTATTTTTTTTATTCCTGGGCGGCAGCTTCACTTGCTAACATCAGCAAATCCATAGTCTAGAAAATCACACTTGCATGTGCGTACAAATACAAATTAGGCCCAAAGGTGCCAGACATGTCGTGGAAAAGTGATGGGCATTCCTGAGCCGTTACTGGGAGATGGCTTAGCGCATGCATAAAGATGGGTCTGCCTTATGAGCGTGTTATAGGAGTGCCGCTTACATAAAAGGCCATACCCAGAGGCAGAAACTGCACCTGCCATAGGACTGGTGGAAGTTTAAATGGTGTGACCAATGGAATGTCTAACGACACACACACACCAATCAGTATTTCAGCTGCTACAGACGCTGACAGTGAGGGTCTCCAGCTTTGCACAGTCAGACACATGGTTGTTCACCAGGGAAAGGCTTTGTAGTAGCATTATTTACTAGAGATGTGCACCGGAAATTTTTCGGGTTTTGTGTTTTGGTTTTGGGTTCGGTTCCGTGGCCGTGTTTTGGGTTCGAACGCGTTTTGGCAAAACCTCACCGAATTTTTTTTGTCGGATTCGGGTGTGTTTTGGATTCGGGTGTTTTTTTCAAAAAACCCTAAAAAACAGCTTAAATCATAGAATTTGGGGGTCATTTTGATCCCAAAGTATTATTAACCTCAATAACCATAATTTCCACTCATTTTCAGTCTATTCTGAACACCTCACACCTCACAATATTATTTTTAGTCCTAAAATTTGCACCGAGGTCGCTGGATGACTAAGCTCAGCGACCCAAGTGGCCGACACAAACACCTGGCCCATCTAGGAGTGGCACTGCAGTGTCACGCAGGATGGCCCTTCCAAAAAACACTCCCCAAACAGCACATGACGCAAAGAAAAAAAGAGGCGCAATGAGGTAGCTGTGTGACTAAGCTCAGCGACCCAAGTGGCCGACACAAACACCTGGCCCATCTAGGAGTGGCACTGCAGTGTCACGCAGGATGGCCCTTCCAAAAAACACTCCCCAAACAGCACATGACGCAAAGAAAAAAAGAGGCGCAATGAGGTAGCTGTGTGAGTAAGCTAAGCGACCCTAGTGGCCGACACAAACACCTGGCCCATCTAGGAGTGGCACTGCAGTGTCAGGCCGGATGGCCCTTCCAAAAAATACTCCCCAAACAGCACATGACGCAAAGAAGAAAAAAAAGAGGCGCAATGAGGTAGCTGTGTGACTAAGATAAGTGACCCTAGTGGCCGACACAAACACCTGGCCCATCTAGGAGTGGCACTGCAGTGTCACGCAGGATGGCCCTTCCAAAAAACACTCCCCAAACAGCACATGACGCAAAGAAAAATGAAAGAAAAAAAGAGGTGCAAGATGGAATTGTCCTTGGGCCCTCCCACCCACCCTTATGTTGTATAAACAGGACATGCACACTTTAACCAACCCATCATTTCAGTGACAGGGTCTGCCACACGACTGTGACTGAAATGACGGGTTGGTTTGGACCCCCACCAAAAAAGAAGCAATTAATCTCTCCTTGCACAAACTGGCTCTACAGAGGCAAGATGTCCACCTCATCATCATCCTCCGATTCATCACCGTGTACATCCCCCTCCTCACAGATTATCAATTCGTCCCCACTGGAATCCACCATCACAGCTCCCTGTGTACTTTGTGGAGGCAATTGCTGCTGGTGAATGTCTCCATGGAGGAATTGATTATAATTCATTTTAATGAACATCATCTTCTCCACATTTTCTGGAAGTAACCTCGTACGCCGATTGCTGACAAGGTGAGCGGCGGCACTAAACACTCTTTCAGAGTACACACTTGTGGGAGGGCAACTTAGGTAGAATAAAGCCAGTTTGTGCAAGGGCCTCCAAATTGCCTCTTTTTCCTGCCAGTATACGTACGGACTGTCTGACGTGCCTACTTGGATGCGGTCACTCATATAATCCTCCACCATTCTTTCAATGGTGAGAGAATCATATGCAGTGACAGTAGACGACATGTCCGTAATCGTTGGCAGGTCCTTCAGTCCGGACCAGACGTCAGCATCAGCAGTCGCTCCAGACTGCCCTGCATCACCGCCAGCGGGTGGGCTCAGAATTCTGAGCCTTTTCCTCGCACCCCCAGTGAAGGAGAATGTGAAGGAGGAGATGTTGACAGGTCGCGTTCCGCTTGACTTGACAATTTTCTCACCAGCAGTTTTTTGAACCCCTGCAGACTTGTGTCTGCCGGAAAGAGAGATACAACGTAGGTTTTAAATCTAGGATCGAGCACGGTGGCCAAAATGTAGTGCTCTGATTTCAACAGATTGACCACCCGTGAATCCTTGTTAAGCGAATTAAGGGCTCCATCCACAAGTCCCACATGCCTAGCAGAATCGCTCAGTGTTAGCTCCTCCTTCAATGTCTCCAGCTTCTTCTGCAAAAGCCTGATGAGGGGAATGACCTGACTCAGGCTGGCAGTGTCTGAACTGACTTCACGTGTGGCAAGTTCAAAAGGTTGCAGAACCTTGCACAACGTTGAAATCATTCTCCACTGCGCTTGAGACAGGTGCATTCCACCTCCTATATCGTGGTCGGTTGTATAGGCTTGAATGGCCTTTTGCTGCTCCTCCAACCTCTGAAGCATATAGAGGGTTGAATTCCACCTCGTTACCACTTCTTGCTTCAGATGATGGCAGGGCAGGTTCAGGCGTTTTTGGTGTTGCTCCAGTCTTCTGTACGTGGTGCCTGTACGCCGAAAGTGTCCCGCAATTCTTCTGGCCACCGACAGCATCTCTTGCACGCCCCTGTCGTTTTTTAAATAATTCTGCACCACCAAATTCAAGGTATGTGCAAAACATGGGACGTGCTGGAATTTGCCCAGATTTAATGCACACACAATATTGCTGGCATTGTCCGATGCCACAAATCCACAGGAAAGTCCAATTGGGGTAAGCCATTCTGCGATGATCTTCCTCAGTTGCCGTAAGAGGTTTTCAGCTGTGTGCGTATTCTGGAAAGCGGTTATACAAAGCGTAGCCTGCCTAGGAAAGAGTTGGCGTTTGCGAGATGCTGCTACTGGTGCCGCCGCTGCTGTTCTTGCGGCGGGAGTCAATACATCTACCCAGTGGGCTGTCACAGTCATATAGTCCTGAGTCTGCCCTGCTCCACTTGTCCACATGTCCGTGGTTAAGTGGACATTGGGTACAACTGCATTTTTTAGGACACTGGTGAGTCTTTTTCTGAGGTCTGTGTACATTTTCGGTATCGCCTGCCTAGAGAAATGGAACCTAGATGGTATTTGGTACCGGGGACACAGTACCTCAAACAAGTCTATAGTTGGCTCTGCAGTAATGTTGGATACCGGAACCACGTTTCTCACCGCCCAGGATGCCAAGGCCTCAGTTATCCGCTTTGCAGCAGGATGACTGCTGTGATATTTCATCTTCCTCGCAAAGGACTGTTGGACAGTCAGTTGCTTGGTGGAAGTAGTAAAAGTGGTCTTACGACTTCCCCTCTGGGATGACCATCGACTCCCAGCAGCAACAACAGCAGCGCCAGCAGCAGTAGGCGTTACACTCAAGGATGCATCGGAGGAATCCCAGGCAGGAGAGGACTCGTCAGAATTGCCAGTGACATGGCCTGCAGGACTATTGGCATTCCTGGGGAAGGAGGAAATTGACACTGAGGGAGTTGGTGGGGTGGTTTGCGTGAGCTTGGTTACAAGAGGAAGGGATTTACTGGTCAGTGGACTGCTTCCGCTGTCGCCCAAAGTTTTTGAACTTGTCACTGACTTATGATGAATGCGCTGCAGGTGACGTATAAGGGAGGATGTTCCGAGGTGGTTAACGTCCTTACCCCTACTTATTACAGCTTGACAAAGGCAACACACGGCTTGACACCTGTTGTCCGCATTTCTGTTGAAATACTTCCACACCGAAGAGCTGATTTTTTTGGTATTTTCACCAGGCATGTCAATGGCCATATTCCTCCCACGGACAACAGGTGTCTCCCCGGGTGCCTGACTTAAACAAACCACCTCACCATCAGAATCCTCCTTGTCAATTTCCTCCCCAGCGCCAGCAACACCCATATCCTCCTCATCCTGGTGTACTTCAACACTGACATCTTCAATCTGACTATCAGGAACTGGACTGCGGGTGCTCCTTCCAGCACTTGCAGGGGGCGTGCAAATGGTGGAAGGCGCATGCTCTTCACGTCCAGTGTTGGGAAGGTCAGGCATCGCAACCGACACAATTGGACTCTCCTTGTGGATTTGTGATTTCGAAGAACGCACAGTTCTTTGCTGTGCTTTTGCCAGCTTAAGTCTTTTCATTTTTCTAGCGAGAGGCTGAGTGCTTCCATCCTCATGTGAAGCTGAACCACTAGCCATGAACATAGGCCAGGGCCTCAGCCGTTCCTTGCCACTCCGTGTGGTAAATGGCATATTGGCAAGTTTACGCTTCTCCTCCGACGATTTTATTTTTGATTTTTGAGTCCTTTTTTTACTGATATTTTGTGTTTTGGATTTTACATGCTCTGTACTATGACATTGGGCATCGGCCTTGGCAGACGACGTTGATGGAATTTCATCGTCTCGGCCATGACTAGTGGCAGCAGCTTCAGCACGAGGTGGAAGTGGATCTTGATCTTTCCCTATTTTTGGAACCTCAACATTTTTGTTCTCCATATTTTAATAGGCACAACTAAAAGGCACCTCAGGTAAACAATGGAGATGGATGGATACTAGTATACTTATGGATGACGAGTGACTGACGACACAGAGGTAGCTACAGCCGTGGACTACCGTACTGCGTCTCCTAGTATAGAGATGATAATGATATAAAAAATATATATATATCACTACTGCAGGTATATATAATATAATGACGGACCTGCTGGACACTGTCAGCAGACTCCTAAACTACTAGTATGAAGAAGATAGAAAAAAAACCCCCACCACAGGTAGGTATACAATTATGGACGAGCACTGACGACACAGAGGTAGCTACAGCCGTGGACTACCGTACTGCGTCTGCTAGTATAGAGATGATAATGATATAAAAAATATATATATATCACTACTGCAGGTATATATAATATAATGACGGACCTGCTGGACACTGTCAGCAGACTCCTAAACTACTAGTATGAAGAAGATAGAAAAAAAAAACCCACCACAGGTAGGTATACAATTATGGACGAGCACTGACGACACAGAGGTAGCTACAGCCGTGGACTACCGTACTGCGTCTGCTAGTATAGAGATGTTAATGATATAAAAAATATATATATATCACTACTGCAGGTATATATAATATAATGACGGACCTGCTGGACACTGTCAGCAGACTCCTAAACTACTAGTATGAAGAAGATAGAAAAAAAAACCCCACCACAGGTAGGTATACAATTATGGACGAGCACTGACGACACAGAGGTAGCCACAGCCGTGGACTACCGTACTGCGTCTGCTAATATAGAGATGATAAAGATGATAGAGATTAACAAAAAAAATATAACACTACTGCAGGTAAATATTTATATAATATAATGAATGACGGACCTGCTGGACACTGTCAGCAGAATGCGTTTATAGAATAAAAAAAAAAAACACCACAGGAGTGTTTAACTTTTTCAGGCAGACAATATACTGGTGGTCACTGGTCAGTCACACTGGCAGCAAAAGTGTGCACTGTACTCCTGCTATAACTGCACCCCAGTCTCCCCCACAATTCAGCTGTGTGAGCAGTGAGCACTCAGCACAGTCAGATATACATAGATGATATTATCATGCAGCACACTGAGGCTGAGCACAGATATGGTATGTGACTGTGTATCGTTTTTTTCAGGCAGAGAACGGATTATATGAAATAATAAATAAAACTGGTGGTGGTCACTAGTAACTATCAGCAAAACTCTGCACTCTGAGTACTCCTAATGCTCCCCAAAATTACTAAGTAAGTAGTAAATCAACTCAAGTTTCTCTATCTATTCTAACGGAGAGGACGCCAGCCACGTCCTCTCCCTATCAATCTCAATGCACGTGTGAAAATGGCGGCGACGCGCGGCTCCTTATATAGAATCCGAGTCTCGCGATAGAATACGAGCCTCGCGAGAATCCGACAGCGGGATGATGACGTTCGGGCGCGCTCGGGTTAACCGAGCAAGGCGGGAAGATCCGAGTCTGCCTCGGACCTGTGTAAAAAGGCTGAAGTTCGGGGGGGTTCGGATTCCGAGGAACCGAACCCGCTCATCTCTATTATTTACCCCTGTGCTGAGGCCATATTTCAACATTAGCGCTTGTCATCCTCTCCAACATCACTGATTTGTTATGCAGCACCCACACAAATTATACCTTGTATTTTAGGCCTGATTCAGAATTGGATGCAGAAGTGGCCAAAGCTGCATCTTTTGCCACAATTGTGTCTGTCTTTATGCTAATGCTGCTACAAAGCCCTTCCTTATGTGAAAGTGCAATGACTGAGACACCCACTTGCAGCGCCTATCGACGCTGCATTACCGTCTGGTGCGACTTTAGACCTACCATCGGTTGCACCACCTAAACCTTCAGCAGCCTATGGCAGGTGCAGTCTCTCTATCTGGGTATGGCCTACAGCGACATAGGGGAACCGGCGCTTGACCTGTAGCCCTTCCCCCGGCCCAGGGCGCCATCTCCACATAGATTTCCCGCCCTGGAGCTGCCTCACACTCTCCCTCATTCCCTGACAGAGATGTTAGGCGCCATCTTCTGAGCATAGCTACTACTGGTCTCTGGGATTGCAGGGTAAGGTCTCCTTTGTAAAGCCGCCTTAGTTAAGAAAGAGTGTACCTGTTGCAGAATATACTGTGTGAGTATTCTGATATATACCTCCAGTCTAGGACCGCGCTGTGTTTTATATATATATATATATATATATATATATATACACTGCTCAAAAAAATAAAGGGAACACTAAAATAACACATCTGAATGAATGAAATATTCTTATTAAATACTTTGTTCTTTACATAGTTGAATGTGCTGACAACAAAATCACACAAAAATTATCATTGGAAATAAAATTTATTAACCCATGTAGGTCTGGATTTGGAGTCACCCTCAAAATTAAAGTGGAAACACACACTACAGGCTGATCCAACTTTGATGTAATGTCCTTAAAACAAGTCAAAATTAGGCTCAGTACGTTGGCATCGTAACCTCTGGCAGTAAATCGGTCCACTACTGTAGACAAAGCCTGTTCCAAATTGGACGGATCGCTAGTTATTCTTGCGGCTCTTATTAATTGCGACCTTGGTAGACCTTTTTTCAAGGCTCTTGGATGATGACTGTTAGCTCGCAGTAGGGTGTTTTTATCGGTGGGCTTGTAAAAAACATCTGTGGTAATGTGGCCGTTAGTGATGGAAATCTGCACATCTAAGTAATTGAGAGTATGTGCATTACTTTCTGCCGTTATTTTGATTGGGGATTGACGGTTATTGATGGTGCTAACCAGTTGTTCGAAAAGCAGTTGTCCACCTGTCCATAGAATGAACACGTCATCAATGTAACGTGAGTAGTGTAAAATGTGATCTCGAGTGGAAACATCAGCAAAAAACATAGTTTGCTCCTCTTGCATCATGTACACATTAGCAAAGGAAGGAGAGACACTGCTTCCCATAGCACACCCGCTGGTTTGGCAAAAGTACTTTCCATCGAACAAAAAATAGTTTCTAGTCAAGGTGAGTTCCAGTAACTTGAGAAATAAATTTATATTGATTGTGGTCAGATTTTCTTTAATGAGGAACTGTCTCATGGCTGCCAAACCCTGTGTGTGAGGAATGCATGTAAATAAGCTACATATATCGATGGTACAGATTAAAGTACCATCGGGTATATTGGAAAGAACTGCTAATTGGTTCAAAAAGGAGGTGGTGTCCTTTACAAAATTAGGTTGTTTCAAGATTAATGGTTGGAGTATGCCGTCCAGAAACTTGGATATCGGTTGGTACAGTGATTGGTGGGCAGAGATTATGGGTCTGCCGGGGGGATGTATAGTATTTTTGTGTACTTTAGGAACGGTAAACAGAATTGGGACCTTGGGATGTTCTTGTTTCAAAGCCCGGCATAATTTTTCAGAGATGTGTGCAGATTTGCAAGCTTGGTCCAAAATCTCGTCTACCTCTTGTTTGAATTTAAATGTGGGATCAGAGGGAAGGCTCTTGTAAACAGATGCATCACTTAACTGTTTATATATTTCTGCCTTGTAGTCGGCCAAATTCAATATCACAATTCCGCCCCCCTTGTCGGCGGGGCGGATAACGATGTCTTGGTAGGAACCAAGTTGTTTCAAGGCTTTAAACTCAGATCGAGAGAGATTGTGATGTATTTCTTGTGAGGCAGCAGTGTATTTAGTGACGGAGTCATCTATCAGCCTGGTAAAAGTTTTAATTGACGCATTGCTGGATTGAGGATCGAAGGTAGAGGCATGTCTGCTGTTAATGAATTCTTGATGTGGATCAGTGGGTGTGACCGGGTGATGTTCCTGAAAATACTCCTGTAACCTCAGCTTGCGTGAAAAATGATGTAATTCAGCTTGCCACGTAAGGCCATCAAATTTGTTGGTGGGAATGAAAGATAGGCCGTTATTAAGCACCTTGGTGAATTTGGCCGACTACAAGGCAGAAATATATAAACAGTTAAGTGATGCATCTGTTTACAAGAGCCTTCCCTCTGATCCCACATTTAAATTCAAACAAGAGGTAGACGAGATTTTGGACCAAGCTTGCAAATCTGCACACATCTCTGAAAAATTATGCCGGGCTTTGAAACAAGAACATCCCAAGGTCCCAATTCTGTTTACCGTTCCTAAAGTACACAAAAATACTATACATCCCCCCGGCAGACCCATAATCTCTGCCCACCAATCACTGTACCAACCGATATCCAAGTTTCTGGACGGCATACTCCAACCATTAATCTTGAAACAACCTAATTTTGTAAAGGACACCACCTCCTTTTTGAACCAATTAGCAGTTCTTTCCAATATACCCGATGGTACTTTAATCTGTACCATCGATATATGTAGCTTATTTACATGCATTCCTCACACACAGGGTTTGGCAGCCATGAGACAGTTCCTCATTAAAGAAAATCTGACCACAATCAATATAAATTTATTTCTCAAGTTACTGGAACTCACCTTGACTAGAAACTATTTTTTGTTCGATGGAAAGTACTTTTGCCAAACCAGCGGGTGTGCTATGGGAAGCAGTGTCTCTCCTTCCTTTGCTAATGTGTACATGATGCAAGAGGAGCAAACTATGTTTTTTGCTGATGTTTCCACTCGAGATCACATTTTACACTACTCACGTTACATTGATGACGTGTTCATTCTATGGACAGGTGGACAACTGCTTTTCGAACAACTGGTTAGCACCATCAATAACCGTCAATCCCCAATCAAAATAACGGCAGAAAGTAATGCACATACTCTCAATTACTTAGATGTGCAGATTTCCATCACTAACGGCCACATTACCACAGATGTTTTTTACAAGCCCACCGATAAAAACACCCTACTGCGAGCTAACAGTCATCATCCAAGAGCCTTGAAAAAAGGTCTACCAAGGTCGCAATTAATAAGAGCCGCAAGAATAACTAGCGATCCGTCCAATTTGGAACAGGCTTTGTCTACAGTAGTGGACCGATTTACTGCCAGAGGTTACGATGCCAACGAACTTTCTAAACACAAGGTAGATGTGGCAGCCATCCCACGACAAGAACTATTACAGCAAAAACTTAAGAAACAAGAGGATCTGGTACCATTAGTTACTAAGTACACCACCGCCAGCCCTGTGATACCACGTGCCTTGAAAGCAATGTGGCCCATTATTTCTACTGATAAAAAGTTACCTGTATTCAAGAAGAAAAGACCCCTCACATGCTTCAAGAAAAGCAGAAGCATAAAGGACTATGTGGTGCATTCTGACATAACGGGTTTTGGGGAACAGCCCGCTATCAACTTTATGACCAAACCCCCAGGATGTTACAGGTGTCTTGGGTGCAAGACATGTGTTAATATCCAACCCGGTCCATCGTTTTTATCTACCACCACAGGAAAATCTTTTAATATCAGACATGTTATTACTTGCACCACCACCCATATCGTATATTTAATCACTTGTCCTTGCAAGCTACAATACGTGGGTAAGACTGTCCGTACCGCACGAGAGCGTTTTGCCATGCACAGATCTGCCATCAAATATGCTATCTCAGGAAAGTCTGCGGATCAACCGGTTGCCAAACATTATGCCGAATGCCAACATTCGCTTCATGATCTAAATTTCCAGATCATTGATCATATCCCCAAATCTTTACGGGGGGGTGACCGTGGGGGACAGCTCTTACGTCTTGAAGCCCGGTGGATTTACACTCTTGATACCATCAAACCCAAAGGTCTTAACGATAAAATAACTTGGAGTGTATTCCATAATTAAAGGTTGAACTTATGCCACCAAGATTCCCTTGTATGTAACCACAATTAATTGCTCTGCAGCAAACCAATTAATCCACAGGAAGATTGCTTCCTAGTTACAGCTGCTATAGAACACATTAACTTTAAGCACTTCGTTCTTTACAGGTTACTATACAGTATATGTCTTTCAATCATGTATTTTCTTGCTCATGTATTTTTAAACTCTATTCCAAGCCAATTCTATGCTATATACTTTTGCCAAGTTCACATTTTATATCACTGTTCAAATTCACTTGTGTTTTTCTAACAGCGGCACCTACGCCTATCCCTCCCTTGGTTACCATAGCACCGGCTTCCATAGTGACCGAGTAAACTACGGGTATCCAGGAAGTGACGGACCCCTGCGTAGGAACGTGCTGATGTCACCACACCCGGAAGTACACGGAGCGGTTTCCGTCCTCACCTCCCTTCCGTAACGTGTGTCCCGTTCGTGGGTCTTCTTGGTCTATTTAAAGGTATGTAAATGTTGTATGCACTGTATCACCTTGACAAAGGGGCGTCAGCGCCCCGAAACGTTGGTCACCTTTGTGGTCACCCTTGTGCTGTTTTTTATGGATTAAATACTTTTTTGCACTTTAAACTTTCTTTGGAGTCAGTCTCTGAGTGCCGCTGCATGCTTCCTACTGTCTGCCTATACTCATCACACCAGAAGGCACCGGAGCAGTATTTTTTTTGGGGTGAGTGCCAGTTCTGTTTTGAAATTTATATATATATATATATATATATATATACTAGCCCAGTGCAGCTTTATTGTGATAATAATCTCTGCATTGCCTATGACTGTGTGTGCCTGTATCTGCTGTGTGGTTTCACTCTCAGTGTTTCCCAGATTTAACTGTCACTATATTCTGTACCCTAAGAGGCTGGGTGCGTCTGGGTCTGCTAAAGTAGTGCATCACAGTATTTATCCAATACGTATATTCTACTGTGTACTCAGTCACATAATACTTTGTCTGGCATTATCGTACTAAGTCGCTCTGTTGTTGCATTCTCACATAATGTTTAACTGAGAGGGCAGTAAATCAGTGGAAGCTCCTGCATCATGCAGGCATGCTACTAGGATTTACCAGAGGGGGAAGTGTTATATGATGGTCTGTGTACAAAAATTGTCATACGCTTCCCAGTCAGTCCGCAGCTCTTGTATCTGCAATGGAGCCATTGGGCTGCGTTCCCCAACCTACTGGGTATTCTGGTGAAACACATAGCGCCCCCTATGGGACCACCGGTGCACTACCACCTCATATTGTCCCTATGGTTAATCCGCCTTGGGTGGAAAAATTTGTCTAACCAACTGCAGCAAATAAATCAGTTTCTGGTCAGACAGAAACCTACACCAGGTCACTTCCGTGTCTCTGGGTTCTCTAAGCAGGCTGCTTCCTCCTCGCAATACAAAAACCTCTCTGATGTCTCATCTGAAGAGGAGGGGGAGCATGCGGTCTTGTCAGACACTGAATCTTGAGTTACTGATGAGGATTCTCCCTTGCAGATTGATGTCCCTGCCTTAGTGGATGCTAATAACATATCCTTCAAATCACTACCGTGGCAAAGAAAACTGATATGTTTTAACAGAAGGTGGTTAAAACTATATTACCCCATTCTGATTATATTGTGGACATCAGACGGGAACCCTGGTCTAATCCAGGGCCGAAATTCCCCCTGCCAAAACAGGCCTTGGCTCGCTATCCTCTCCCTGCAGAGTTGTGTAACAAATGGGAAACTCCACCGCTGGTGGATTCTCACATCACCCGCCTTGTGGTGTCATCCACTCTGCCTGTCACCACTGTCACCTCACTGAAGGAACTGACAGCCATTCATAGACCTACTATAGCTGCCTCTTGGGCTGCAAAAGGTATTGAGGCGTGGGTTCAGGCATTAAAGGAAGAGCTGCCGGAAGATATATCTGACAATGCCAGACAATACCTGTCTCACAATACCACCGCCACCTAATACGTTCAGGAGGCGTCCTCTGAGGCGGGTGTATTGGCAGCCAAGGCTTCGACCAAGTCTGTCCTGGCTTGCCACATATTGTGGTTAAGGTCATGGAAAGTGGACCTGGACTCCAAAAGACCTTGGAGGTACTCCCCTTCACTGGAGACATTATGTTTGGGGAAGACCTAAATAAAATAGTGTCTGAAATAGCAGCCGTTAAGACGGCTTTTCTCCCCACTACTAATCCTTCTGCAGAAGGCAATAGGTACCACTTTTCGTTCCATTCGGCCTCAAGGGAATGCAAAAGGTCAGGCATACTGAGACAATCTCGTGCTCCCAAAACCACAAAGCCCAAGTCCAAACAATCCTGGGCAGCCCGTTAACCTGCTTCAAAACATGACAAGCCTGCTGCATGACGGGGCGGGCCTCCCTCTGGGGGATCCCAGGGTGGGAGGCCGACTTCTACAGTTCACCTAGGTCTGGTTAAAGACCACTTCAGATGTGTGGGCACTGGAAGTTGTCTCTCACGGGTACGCTGTCTCATTCAAGAGACGTCCCCCTCACCAGTATTTGCACTATGGCCCTCCGTTCGGATCCATTGAAGGTACAAACTCTACAAACTGTGGTGAGTTCCCTCTTGAGTACAGGAGTGATTGTGCTGGCACCTCAGTCCCAGAGAGGTAGAGGTTATTACCGACCCTGTTTCTCCCGAAACTCAATGGGTCCTTCCAGCCTATACTAAATCTCAAATCTTTAAACAAGTTTGTGAGAGTGTCCAGGTTTCATATCAAAACACTGCGCTCCATTGTACTGGCCATGGAACCCGGAGACTATATGGTATCCCTGGATATACAGGATGCATACCTGCATATACCTATTGCCATATTGCATTAGCAGTTTATGCGGTTTGCTAATGGAAACCTCCATTCCAATTCCAGGCTCTGCCATTTTGACTGGCTACGGATCCTCGGATCTTCACAAGGTCATGGCTGTTATGCTCATCTCCGCCGCCAGGGAGTCAGAATTCTGCCATATCTAGACGACCTGATGATTCTGGCAAATTCCCACAAAGTCCCCCGCTACTGAAAGTAACCTTCCTGCAAGCCCACGGGTGGCTTATCAAATGGAAGAAGTCCTCACTGGTCCTAGCTCATGGTGATCCTAAGGGGCACTCCTAGACACACAGTCAGAGACTGTTTCTGTCTCCAGAAAAAATCCTGAAGCTTCAGGACAGGATAAGATGCTTCCTTAGTTGTCCCAGAGTGTCTATACACTCGGCGATGCAAGTACTTGGCCTGATGGTGTCAGCCTCCGACATGGTAGAGTACGCTCAATTTCATTCCCACCCACTACACAGGTTAATCCTTTCCAAGTGGGATGGCCTGCCTTATTGGATCAGATCTCACATAATCTCTTTGACTCCGGGGGTTCGCCTGTCGCTGACCTGGTGAATCCAGGACCAGCAAGAGCGGGGGCCGTCCCTTCTGGGTCCCCGACTGGGTTCTGCTGAAAACGGACGCCAGTCTGAGGGGATGGGAGGTGGTGTTGGAGCAACACTCTTTTCAAGGTCGTTGGATCAGGGAGGAATCACTCCTTCCAGTAAATATTCTGGAGCTGAGGTCAGTTGTCAATGCACTATTTCTCGCCCTGTCTCTAGTACAGAACAAGCCTGTTCAATTATGATCAGACAACGCCACCACGGTGGCATACATAAGCCATCAAGGTGGCACTCGAGGCCACATGGCAATGATGGAAGTGTAAAAAAATCCTTTGTTGGGCGGAACGCCATCTGCCAGCCATATCGGCAGTGTTCATTCCGGGTGTCCTGAACTGGGAAGCAGACTTCATTACTCGCCAGGACGTGCACGCCGGAGAATGGAGTCTTCATCCAGAAGTCTTTCGACTAGTAGACAGATGGTGTCTACCGGACGTAGACCCCATGGCGTCTCGACACAATCACAAGGTTACGGTCTTTGGACCAGGGATCCTCAAGCAGCGTTCGTGGATGCACTGGCAGTTCTATGAAACTTTCAGCTGCCCTACGTGTTCCCTCTAGTGTCACTTCTGCCCAGGGTACTACGGAAGTTCAAACAAGGAAGAGGAATACTACTTCTAGTCGCTCCAGCGTGGCCTCGGTTCTCAGATCTGCAGGGTCTATCAACAGAGAATCCTCTTCTACTTCCTCAGCGCCCAGACCTTCTAGTACAGGGCCTTTGTCTCTACCCAGACTTGGCCAGACTGGCTTTGATGGCATGGCTCTTGAAGCATCACTCCTGAGGGCCAAAGGATTCTCCAAGGCGGTTCTCCAGACTATGTTGAAAGTCTGTAAACTGGCATCTGCCCGGATTTATTACAGGGTCTGGAATTCTCACTTCACCTGGTGTGCTGATAAGGATTATGATGCATATCGATTCAGAACGTCCAGAATCCTAGCTTTTCTGCAACAAGGCCTAAACCTAGGTCTTCGTCTGGCCTCCCTCAAGGTTCACATATCTGCCTTATTGGTATGGTTTCAGACAAAATTGCGTCTATACCTGACATTCATACTTTCACTCAGGGTGTCCTACGGATTCAGCCCCCCTATGTCCCTCCTGTGGCTCCATGGGATCTGTCTGTTGTACTGAATGCCCAACAAGAGTCTCCATTTGAACCTCTTGAGTCAGTGGTCCTAAAATGGCTCACGGCCAAGGTCCTGTTCCTGCTGGCTATTGCCTCTGCAAGAAGGGTGTCAGACTTAGGCGCCTTGTCCTGTCGTCCACCCTTTCTGATATTTCACAGGGATCGGGCAGTTCTAAGAACTCAACTGGGTTATTATCCTAAGGTGGTGTCATCTTTTCACCTTAACCAAGAGATTGTGGTTCCGGCCTTTATCTCTTCAGATGTGTCCTCCAAAGAGCGGTCTATGGATGTGGTAAGGGCTCTCCATATATATGTGGAGAGGAATGCCTCTATCAGGAGGTCAGATACCCTTTTTGTCTTGTTTGGTTTCCACAAACGTGGCTGACCTGCGAATAATCAAACCTTGGTCAGATGGATTAGAATGGTGATTGCACATGCTTATGCGCAGGCTGGTCTCCCAGCTCATGCTGCTAATAAAGCCCATTCTGTTTGGTCTGTTGGACCTTCTTGGGCGGCCTGCAGCGGCGTGTCCGCAGAACAATTGTGCAAGGCGGCTACGTGGTTTACAGTGAACACGTTTATTAGGTTATATGCTTTTGATACTTCCGCCTCCCATGATGCTTCCTTTGGATGCCGGGTTCTCATACCCGCTAAGGCACATCCTTTCCCTTGAGGAACTGCTTTAGGACATCCCCGATGTTTTGCTATGGAAACCAATGTATCCTGCTGCAGGAAAGGAGTGTTATGGTAGACTTACCATGGTTAACACTCTTTCTGGGAGGTACATTGGTTCCACAGGGCACCCACCCTAACGCACCTTGCTTCTTTAAGTTTGTATGGCATTAGCTGCTGGTACCTTCTCCTGTAGTGAGAATGTGACTAACATATGCCTTCTCTCTTGCCTGCTTCTGCATTGGACTGGTTAACGAAACAAAGCTCTCAGTGCCTGGAGACGGGGTTATAGAGGAGGCCCCAGTGCATCCTGGGACAGCCTAAAGCTTTAGCCTGTTGGCGCCTCTGAATCAAGATCCACTCTACAACCCGATATTTTCCTGTGGAACCAATGTACCTCGCAGAAAGAGTGTTAACCATGGTAAGTCTACCATATCACTGCTTTTTTCACAATGTAATACATCAAATAAAGTGGACAAAAAAAGTGTTTTGTTTAGTGAAAGTTCAATAAAATTAATAAAAAATAAGCCGGATTTTTCTTTTTTATAAACACCACAATGCAATACATTGTGATTCATGTTTCAACATTAATTAACCTTTCTAAAACAGACAACTGTTGGCTTCTACGTGTAATTTTACACCTTTTACAAACGAGCATCTCCCCAACTGTCTATGTTATATGGTGGGAGAAATAGAAGATATGTGATTTTGAAGTACTTTTTTAAGTTTTGAATGATATAGACCCAGTTTAATCTTTGTGGAATGCCTGGTTGTTGTTTTTAAGGTAATTTATTGCCTGGCATTTGAGGGGGTGGGGTGTGGTTACAGATTTCAATTATTGGTTTCACTTGTAATAGTCTTCTACTTAAGTCCAATGGTGTAGGCTGTGCAAAGCCGTTTTGCTGTGCATTTATTGATCTAAGCGTGCATTTTTATCAAAGCGTGATAAAATTGACACATAACAGCAGCGTTCAATCGAAGTGAAAAAGAAGGAAAACAGAAGCACACCAATCAAACAAAACAAAGAAAACTGAAGAACTAATAACAAATGTGAGTCACTTACTCCTCAAATCACTCACCTCCTGATTGATGCATCTGATTAAATAGCACAGAACAACCTTACTTGGACATTTCAAAAACCATCCATTTCACCAACAAATGCTTGTACCTGTATTATTGTAATTTTGTTTTTTAAGCACAGCTGCACCAATGCAATTTTACCTGCAAACACTTAAAAAATCTAACATAATTACCATTGCTTCTTAAACCTCTCACAATCCTTTCATTTCTTACACTCCAAATACATTTCTGCACCCACTTTATCTACGCTTTTGACTCATTTCATACTAACTCTACACCCCTTGAGCCTACACTGCTTTTCTCACCTGCATTTCTGTAATTCTTCTGCTCGGATTCCCTTACAGTCTCCTCTCCTACTTCCACTTTCCCTCAACCTATTTACCTACTTAACACTATGTCAAGGCTTTCTTATACTCCCCACATCACTCAGTGTCTACCTAATAATGTATCTTTATCCTTCCCCCCTAGTCTCCTACACCTCCTCCTCTCTCCCCTCCTCTGTCTCCCCTCCATCCCTCTGTTTCCTTCCCCCACCTTTCCTGTTACCCCACTTTCATTCACCTCTGCCCCATGGTCCTGCTACCCCACAACTCAGCCCTGCTCCCTCTCTCTCTTCCCTGTCACCTCCCCACACCCCCATCCACATCACACTGACCTCCCTCCCTGCCCACCTCCTGCAGTTTCCCCTCCTAGCTCAGGCACCCGTACCATCACTACTCTCTCATCATCCCTGCCCTCAAAGTTAATCCCACCTCATCGCTACAGCAACCCTGAAAATCTCATTCACATCTCTCCCACTAACTCATACCCCCTATCCTGTGCCCTCTGGAATGCCAGATCTGTTTGTAACAAACTGGTCCCCACTCATGACCTTTTCATTTCCAACTCCCTCCACCTACTAGCCATTACTGAAACTTGGATTACGCCCTCTGACACTACTTCTGCTGCTGCTCTCTCTGCTGGGGGCCTCACATTCACACACACACCCCGACCTGGGGGTCGCCATGGGGGTGGTGTTGGGGTCCTTTTACCTTCTAGTTACTCCTACCAACTCATACCACCAGAACCATCCCTTATATTCTCTACATTTGAGGTCCACGCCATACGCCTCTTCCAACCAGTCCATCTTAGAGTAGCTGTCATTTACCGCCCCCCTGGCACTGCTTCCAAATTCATCGACAACTTTGCTTCCTGGCTTACTCACTTCCTCTCTTCTGACATTCCCACCATTATCCTAGGCGATTTCAACATCCCTATTGACATCCCCACACAATCCCCTGCCTCTAAACTCCTTAACCTCACCTCTTCACTTGGTCTCTCCCAGTGGACCTCCTCACCCTCCCATGTGAATGGGAGCTCACTGGATCTGGTCTTCACTCACCGCTGTGATATTTCTGATTTTTCCAACTCCCCATTTCCCCTCTCTGACCACCACCTGCTCTCCTTTAACCTATCTCTCTCGACTTCCCCATCTCTACCTCCTAAGGCTACCATCACTAAGCGTAACATTGAAGCTATTGACACCACATTTCTTTCCTCCCTGTTTGACTCACTTCTCTCTCCTATTCTCTCTCTCTCATGCCCTGAACAAGCCACTTCCACATACAATGCTTCCCTTACTTCTGCTCTTGACTCTGTTGCTCCACCAACCACTATTCACCCTCGCAAATTAACACCTCAACCCTGGCACACCAAATGCAACAGATATCTGCAGAAATGCTCACGTACTGCTGAGCAACACTGGAGGAAATCACGCTCTAAGGCAGACTTCCTCCATTTCAAAATTATGCTCTCATCCTTCAGTGCTGCCCTTTCTCTTGCTAAACAGTCATACTTCAAGAACCTCATCTCCTCCCAGTCTTCCAACCCCCGGCGCCTCTTTGCCACTCTCAACTCACTTCTCTGCCCACCTCCACCTCGTCTCCCTTCCTCACTCTCTGCTCTTGACTTTGCCACTTACTTCACATCCAAAATTGACTCCATACGTCAGGACATCACATCACACCAGACCATCATTAACCAGCCTTCTCCCATCCCTTACCAACCCTCCCCATCCCTCGCACCAACTCTGTCATCTTTCTCCCATGCATCTGGAGAGGAAGTCATGGCCCTCATTCGTTCCTGTCCCCTCACCACCTCCCCCACTTGACCCTATCCCCTCCCGCCTCCTCTGCTACCTCTCTTCTTCTGCTTGTTCCCATCTTTCCCACCTTCTCAATCTCTCCCTCTCATCAGGCACTATCCCCTCTGCCTTCAAGCACGCACTCATCTCTCCTATTCTTAAAAAACCTACCCTTGATCCAAACACTCTCTCCAACTACCGACCCATCTCTCTCCTCCCTTTTGCCTCCAAACTCCTTGAGCGTATTGTCTACAACCGCCTTACTTCCTTTCTTTCCTCACACTCACTGCTTGACCTATTCCAGTCTGGCTTCCATCCTCTCCACTCCACTGAAACTGCCCTTACAAAAGTATGCAATGACCTCCATGCTGCTAAATCTAAGGGACACTACTCTCTACTTATTCTACTTGATCTCTCTGCTGCTTTTGACACTGTGGACCATCCTCTCCTACTGCAAATCCTTCACTCCATTGGTCTGCGTGACACTGCCCTCTCTTGGTTGTCGTCCTACCTTTCTGACCGTTCATTCCCTGTCTCCTCTCATGACTCCACCTCCCCCTCACTTCCACTAACTGTAGGGGTACCCCAAGGTTCTGTCCTTGGTCCTCTTCTCTTCTCTCTCTATACGTCCTCACTAGGTAAGCTCATTAGTTCTTTTGGTTTCCAATATCATCTCTATGCTGATGACACTCAAATCTATCTTTCCTCTCCAGACCTCTCCCCTGCTCTCCTCACTCGTATCTCCAACTGTCTCTCTGCTATCTCTTCCTGGATGTCCCAGCGCTTTCTTAAACTTAACATGTCTAAGACCGAGCTGATCATCTTCCCTCCCTCCCGCATAACCTCACCTCCTACAATCTCATTATCTATTGATGGCACTACTATCTCCTCTACCCCCCAAGTGCGCTGTCTTGGAGTAATCCTTGACTTCTCCCTCTCCTTCAAACCACACATTCAGCACCTCTCACAAATCTGCCGTTTTCATCTAAAAAATATTTCCAGGATCAGACCCTTTCTGACCCAGGATGCTACTAAGACTCTTATCCACTCACTGGTCATCTCCAGACTGGACTACTGTAATCTCCTCCTGACTGGCATTCCTGACAAATACCTCTCTCCACTCCAATCTATCCTCAATGCTGCTGTCCGGCTCATTTTCCTCACCAAACGCACTACGTCTACCTCTCCTCTCTTACTAGACCTTCACTGGCTCCCCTTCCCTTTCAGAATCCATTTCAAGCTTCTCACACTTGCTTACAAAGCCCTCACCCACTCCTCTCCCATCTACATCTCTGATCTTATCTCGCTTTACACTCCCACCCGTCCTCTTCGCTCTGCTAATGCTCGCCGACTCTCCTGCCTACGGATTACTTCCTCCCACTCCTACCTCCAAGATTTTTCACGTGCTGCACCACTTCTCTGGAATTCCCTACCTCTCCCCATCAGACTCTCCACCTCTCTACAAAACTTCAAACGGGCTCTCAAGATCCACTTTTTCACCAAACCCAGCCAAATCTCATCCTAAACCTCTGTTCCACGCTCTCTATGTACCCCATCTGTCTCACCCCTGTCTGTCTACCCCTCCCCTTTAGAATGTAAGCTGTCACGAGCAGGGCCCTCTTCCCTCATGTGCTTACCCTTTTCTTACTTTAATAATCTTCAGCTGCACCAAATCCAGCAGTCTTCTGCCACCTGATACTTATTCCAGTGTCATCTGCTGATGTAGCTATGTTTATTTACCCTGTACTTGTCCTATATTGTCGTCAACTGTAAGTTGCTGTTTTCCTGTTTGATTATTTGTTTATGTACTCTGTAATTGGGCGCTGCGGAACCCTTGTGGCGCCATATAAATAAAGGATAATAATAATAATAATAATAATAATAATAGAAGGACTTAAAATGTCTCCCTTCACCATTTTCATTAATCGTTTTTTGTTTTTTTTAAAGTGCTGTCATCAGACACTGGTGGGACACTTCCGGATCCTGCAGAGAGTACCCACTGGTTGTCTGCACTGGTAGGAACAAGGGGGGTGATTCCGAGTTGTTCGCTCGCAAGCTGCTTTTAGCAGCTTTGCACACGCTAAGCCGCCGCCTACTGGGAGTGAATCTTAGCTTATCAAAATTGCGAACGAAAGATTAGCAAAATTGCGAATAGACACTTCTTAGCAGTTTCTGAGTAACTCGAGACTTACTCGGCAACTGCGATCAGTTCAGTCAGTTTCGTTCCTGGTTTGATGTCACAAACACTCCCAGCGTTCGGCTAGACACTCCTCCGTTTCTTCAGCCACTCCCGCGTTTTTCCCAGAAACGGTAGCGTTTTTTCGCACACACCCATAAAACGGCCAGTTTCCGCCCAGAAACACCCACTTCCTGACAATCACATTACGATCACCAGAACGAAGAAAAAACCTTGTAATGCCGTGAGTAAAATACTTAACTTCATAGCAAATTTACTTGGCGCAGTCGCAGTGCGGACATTGCGCATGCGCATTAGCGACTAATCGCTCCGTTGCGAGAAAAATATAACGAGCGAACAACTCGGAATGACCCCCTCGGTGGGGGGGGGGGGGTTGTTGTTGTTGTTGTTTGTTTGTTTTTTTGGGGGGGCTACACCTGTTGCTGCAAAGGACTAGTGGGGCTCTACTTCTGCACTGTGGATGCCTATTCGAGTATGAGCCCCAATCATGCTCCGCTGCAAGTTGGTTAAACAGCAACATAATGCAGTCTAGGCCAGCAAATTGACAAGTGAGGGAGTTTGCAGAATCCAATAAGTCTGGAGCATTTGCAGCATGCATCAACTTGCGCTAGGCCTCCCTGTGGACTGCTACTAGGGATGGCAATTGAAGGGTTCACCAATGATGGTCTCTATCAATTGACCATCAGCACTTTTCCATTGTGTGAACTAGTGATGGGCATCCATACTGTGGGACAAGTGCCCACGGCTGACCAATCTGGGAAGGGCATGATGGGGGTTGGGCTTGTCTCTGCCATGGATGGAGGAGAAATATCAGATTTGTGGGTGAAACCACTGACAATCGGCAGCTTTTCAAAGTGAACATCAAACCGGCCCAATAACGTAGATTTTCTTTTTTAGGCCTATTTAATAAAACCCCTTACTAGGATAGCTGAGTGATGCTCAGTACACTGCAATACTGTTTGGCAGCGGTAAGCAGAGACTTAAAGCTTGCAAGACTTTGGTTTCCAGATGCAGATTATGCTGTAAAACAGTGAAAATGCTTAAAAAAAAAGAAAAGAAAAAAAAAGTGTTGTATAGTTATTAAATTACTAATTCTCAGCACAATACCTTGAGAAGTTGTTGCAATGATAAGGTAAATCCTCTAGACTTTCCTCCTCTTCACAAGATATGGTAAATCCATTTTCAGAAATAGACAGGCGTGGGTGAGCAGTTTCTTCATTAAGATAAAATGATGTACCTAAACAAGTAGCACAGACGTGTAAGCACTTCTTATTAGACAGGCAATGAGTCACAGCGACAACACATTATTCAGTGTTATCATTACTGCCCTTATTTATCAATGAGTGATAAATTTCATTGTGAGTGATAAATTGCACCAGCCAATCAGCTCCTAACTTCCATGTCACAGGCTGTGTTTGAAAAATGACAATTAGGAGCTGGTTGGCTGGTGCAATTTATCACTCACAGTGAAATTTATCACTCATTGATAAATAAGGGCATGTTTGTTGATTTCGAATTACCCATAGTGGCCACAGGAGATACAGAAAACAGGAACATATAAGACAGACATAATGAATAAAAACAAAAGGCAGGGAGGTAAGCAGTATAGTACAGTACCGTGCAAATAATATAAAACCAGCATAAAAGAATTTGTCCAAAGATGCGTAACTTATGACAGAGTCAAAAATGTTAATTTTCAGGAGAGGGCACCTGGGCTTGTCACACAGGGGGCCGTGTTGGGGGCAGTGCAGGCACTGCAATCTCCATTTTACTGTCTGGTTTTGTTTGGTTTTAATTTATGTATAATTTACTTTTCGCAATAATAAATAAGCCTCTTCGATACATAATAATTTATATAACCTAGATAATTGGACTAGATGGTGAGAATCTAATCTAAAATGCAGAATGGAAATAATTTGTGCTGATGGCCAGTAATAATAATAATAATAATAATAATAATAAAAATAGCAAAATTTCCTAGGAGAATAAATGACAGGAATAAATCTTTGATTTCTGGAAATATCGATGGAAATTAGTTATAATTGTCAAATATGAACATAGATGAGATTGTCCCATGTTAGTGTCCAATATAAAATGTAAGACGTATTTGCTGTAAAACCTGAACAGTCCAGTGTGGTGTAGATGGATTGTTACCCAACCACCTCATCTTTATGTCCTCACCTCTGTCACCTCTCTCTCATACTGCTGCATAAAGTAGTGTGACCATCAGAAGAGCCAAAGCAGACCCATATTACTTTTTTAACTTTTCCGTCTAATTTTTTTTTCTAAACTTTACATACAACTTGTGTTTGAATTAACTACTAAACTAAGAAAATGTAATTTTTTTATTGATCAGAGCTAGGTTTCATATTATTATCAGGGCTGTAGAGAGCTGCGTCCAAGTACTGCTGGAGGGGGTGTGGCCTAAACAGGGGGCGTGCCAATGTCCCCCCAAAAAAGAAATGAGATCATTAAAAAAATGAATTCACTCCACAGTGGAGTGCCATTGAGATCCGGGGGGTGGAGTGGCAGGAGAGGCGTGAGGGAGCACTGCATCTTACCTTGCTTGCTCCTCTGCTAGAAAAAAACCTCTTTATATCGGGCGCTAATAGTATTTTCTGTTAAAAAACATTTTGAATATAGTAAAACTCAGCTGCAAAAAGTTAATGACCTGGGGTTCACAGGTCAAATAAATTACACTGGACCACCCAAGTGCAATTAACCACAAAACTCCAATTTGAAAAAACTCTTGCGCTATAGTTATATAATTACAAGATATGGCTGACAAGAATGACAAACTCCTGATAAATTCAAAATATATTTACTATTGTATAAATTATCATATAATAAAACAAGACCGGTCTTTAAAACATCAAAAAATAATAACAAATATGTATACTTTCTAATACATGGAGGTGGACTTAAGCATACTCTGTGCACAGACGTGTAAAAAAACAAGCTCTATAGCTATATGGCTTAATGAGGTCAAAGAATGTTTTGAATCAAGTGTGGCTGCTGGTAAGACCCATATATTAATTGTTCCCAATGGATAGTCACTTTGTATCAAAGATCTTTATGATGTGAAGATCCAACATGTAACAATAGAATGGATATGAGCTTTTTGTAACCGGAAACTTTACGTGAGATGTGAGCAAGTGGTATCAGCACAAATGCATCCTGACGACCACCGCAGTGGCTTGGAGCTGCGGGAAATAAAGGCACCTGCAATGGCGCCCGCTGTGATTTAACCTGCTCAGTCGCGATGCTCCACGAGTATCCACCTCTACGTGCCGTTTGCAGGCACCGGTCAGCGGCTCCTCTTTGTATGAAAACAAATTCCAGGCAGAAGAATGCTGCAGCCAGTTCGTGATATGGGTCTAACTTCAGCTGGGGTCCAACAGAATCAACTTCTGACGCGTTTCGCTCCTCCCACAGGGGCTTCCTCAAAGAATGAATATCTACAGTCCAGGGACCCTTTTTATATGGCTGGTATCAAATGCCATTGGTAAATTGGGTGATGAATTCACATCACCTGTTAATACACCTGCTTAGCCACCTCCTAGTCCAACCTCCTTAATTGAGACTCCTAACAGTCCTATTAACCCAATGTGCAAAGGATATATACCTTGCTCAAATTAAATTAATTAAACTTCTGAATACAATCTTAGGGAAATAATTATACTCATACAAATAAATATACTCATATACATAAAAAACAAGTTTCAGTGCCCGCTTTGTAAAAAATGTTTTATATATAATGCTTCAAAAATGCAAACTATAATGCATTTGAGCTTTCCTCTATTATAAAACATATAAATATTTTAGTCTACATGGTAAATCGAACCTACGACCTCCTGCTTCTTATCCCGTTACGTTACCACTCCTCTATCTCTTCCACCCAAATACGTTACACTGTGTTAAAGCTTATATAGAAAAAATCCCTCATCAGTTAAACAATCACTATGACACACATTACTATGCTTGAATCACGGAAAATCTCGACACCAAATGTTTTATAAAGAGAAATGGCAACTCATTATATGTCAATAGTTATTTCAAATAAACTATTGAATTCTTCAATGAAAAATTAAAAAATTAAAAAATACTTAATATATCTACATAGGAATCTTCATACATAACGAATTGAACTTCCCTCTTGGGAATCGAACTCCCAACCCAATCGTTCAAGGTCTAGATTTCTACTAATCTCCCATCTTCCAGATGCCATTTCTAATGTAACTCAAGAATGATGTTAAACTCTGGTAATTGTACAATGACAACATCAGAAGAGGGAATAACACTGCCGACCATCTATAAATTATTAAGTGTTCAAACAATCAATTTTTACCGCACCAATGTGAACTACTAACCCTTCATACTACACTAAACCCACCTCTAAACCCCTGAACTTATTGCGTCTCCTATAATAACATAACTAATCATAATGATCATAATAAAAGGGGTGCATGGCCCCCTGTATAATGTGTTCATATAACATCATTATATGTTGACATGACTCCGCCCCCACCTACCCCCCTAAAAAACCTTCTACCTCCAAAGAACCCACCCAATCTACTTGTGACTCCTCAACATGGTGAATGAGGTATATAACACCTGATGAACCTTCTAGGCAAATGATTCGAACTCTAAACTCTCATTCAATCCCTGTGGTGACAACGTGTTCATTCGAAAGATCCACAGTGCTTCTTTTTTACATAAATTCCTGAAACGATCCCCTCCTCTTTCGGTCCTCTTAACATGGTGAACCCCCACGACTTTGAGACCCAGAGGATTACAATGATGTTCTTTAAAAAAATGATGCGAAACACTGTGTTTACAGTATGCTTAAGTCCACCTCCATGTATTAGAAAGTATACATATTTGTTATTATTTTTTGATGTTTTAAAGACCGGTCTTGTTTTATTATATGATAATTTATACAATAGTAAATATATTTTGAATTTATCAGGAGTTTGTCATTCTTGTCAGCCATATCTTGTAATTATATAACTATAGCGCAAGAGTTTTTTCAAATTGGTGCTCCTCTGCTAGCTTCACATATGCACTAGAGAGAAAAAGACTCAGTGCCAGAGTCTTTACTTTCAATATGCGGTGCCATCTTCCCAGGGGTGTAGCGAGGGTGGCTCCAGTGGAGCGCAAGCTCCGGGTGCCGGAAAAGTTAGAGGGCGCACCGCTGCCTGCTCACCCCCTCCTTCTGCCCGCTATACCACACTGACTCGGACTCTGAGACTAGGTAGGGAGCAGGGCAGGTCAGAGGAGTCAGCAGGAGACACTGACAGCCGACACATGCCAGAGCTCAGCCGCCCTCCTTATATGTCTCACTGTCTGCTTGTAGCTGTGCAGCAGGTTACTTCTGTCCTGCTACACCACTCTCTGCCCTGCCTGCTGCAGCACCTCCTTCTGCCACGGCTACGGCAACACTTCTCTTTGTCCCAGCTATTGCAGCATCTCTCTCTGTTCCAGCTGCTGCAGCAGCTTTTTCTGCCCCAGGTGCCGCAGCACCTATCTCTGCCCTGGCTGCTGCAGCACCTCTTTCTACCTCGGTTGCTGCAGCACCCGTCTCTGCCCTAGGTTGCTGTTGAAGCACCTCTCTCTGCATAAGAAGCTGCAGAGTAACATTTATAAGCGGCTCTACTATGGCATAACCTCCCCTATATTTTTGTTGCGCTCCTTTGGCGCGCACTGTCCCTGTTTTAAACATGACGGGCGCCCAAAAGAAACTTTCACCCTTAGGTCCACAAGGTCTAGAACCGGCCCTGTCACCAATTTTGGATTTTTCTATTTTTTTTCTTTTCAACTGTAACATGCACTCAATTCAGTATAGGGGAGGGGGCGCCGAAACATACCCTTGATTCTGGGCACCATGGCACCTAGTTACGCCTCTGCATCTTCCCGAAGATGTTACTGGGAAGATGGTGCAGGTCATGGAGGAGAGACCTGCTTCTCAGATATAGCTAAGTATACTCAAGGGAAGGGTCCAGCGCCACTCTCAGCCCCCCAGGGGCCAATGGTTTTAATTATTATTATCCTTTATTTGTAGTGGATAAAAGGGCCTGTAGCGCCTTACTAGGCCTTTATGCCTGAGCAGCTTTGCAAAGACCTTAATGGATATCATGAAAATGTAACCGTCACCTACACCTCATAGAGGGTTACACAACTGCTAATGATAATCTCACGTCACTTGGAACTAGTGACATCAATGAAGCATGAGGTACCATGTCTCTCATTTCTAATAGGTCAGGCCACAAATTGACCAAATTCCCCAAGTGTGGGTCAGTGTGCACCCATTAATGTAATGAGGGTATTACCTGCTATCTGTAATATATGCTTTCCTGCTATGTGTGTGTAACGCGGCAGCAGGGGGGTAGCTCAGCCACAGAACAGTAAAAGGCACATTTTCCATGCACACTGACAGTGTTGTTATGAGACCTGTGGTGTGAATGGGAACAGATTTGCTTCTCTCGCTGGGCCCACCCACATTCACGGCTCTGACGCTGATGTGATATGTCTCCCTTTGCTTCAGCTGGATGAGAGATTCACAGATAGGAATTCCAACAATAGACCTGTGAAGTAAATTGTGAGTTATGAGTAACACATATCAAGTGACAGCTAAATAAACGTGTACAGCATTTCCAGGAATAAGAGTGCAGAAAGCACTTTCTAGCTCACCTCTCTACCATACGAGGATGAGGGTGTTCTGTGGCTCAGATTGTTAAAGGGAAAGTTCATTATCTACACTACCTATTAGCTTGTTTTCACATTGTGTTTCCCCTACTCATTGAAAATAGGTTGGGCAAGACATATATCTAAACCGGACATATAAAGAAATGTCAAAAGCGGCTTGTGAAGGTGATACAAACAAAATTTAGCCATGTACAATGTGCACTCCCTTGTATATGATGTTCTAACATTTTGCAATTATGGTGAAATGACTAATGGCGGCACTATACTCAGTAAGCAAGCGCTTAGCACACAGCAAGAGTCATTTATTAAAGTGCTACTGCCTGGTAGAAATGTTCTTACTGTGATTAAGGGAATATATGCCATAGCTGCTATGGGGCCCAGATCTGAGGGGGCCCACCTTCGCTGTCACAGTTACATGTGTTATAGACATTTTTCACCATTGGTAGATACATAGATTGTAAGCTCGCAAGAGCAGGGGCTTCTTTCCTCATGTGCCTTTTCTTACTTACACTATCTTATACTCCATACTCCCTTTGATGGCACCTTAACCCTGGTTTTCTATACCTGTCCTATATTGTCTTGTACTGTAAGTGCTGTTTTCTCGTTTGCGCATTTGATTATGTACTGTGTAATGGGCGCTGTGGATCCCTTGTGGCGCCATATAAATAAAGGATAATAATAATAATACATAAGGACACTTACACACTTTTGCCTTGGGGAAACCACTAGTTATGCCCCTGGATCTGCTCATTGTAATATGGTATCAAATAAACTGGAGGGAATTATAATGTTACATAATATGTACTGGGGCTCTGTGATGTGACAAAATATGAACTGGGGACACTGTGTATGTCATAATGTGAATTGTGGGTACTGTGTTGCATAATGTGTACTGGCCCTACAATGTGACATAATGTGATCTAGGGCACTGCTATAGGTCATAACATTAACAACTGATGTGGAAAGGTGTCTCTAGAAGCATTGGGACAGTGGCCACTTCAAAATGTTGCTATGAGGCCATCAAAGTTATGGCTAGGCCCCTGACTGTGACGTCACATGCATATAAATGTGTAAATGTTTCAGTCTGTACAGGTTAGACGAGGGATCTCTGGGGCAATTTGGGGGTCTATTCATGAAGCAGTGAAAAGTTTGAAGAAGTGAGCCAGTGGAGTAGTTGCCCATGGCAACCAATCAGCATTGATGTAACATTTAGAATTTGCATACTATAAAATTATACAGAGCAGCTGATTGGTTGCCATAGGCAACTTCTCCACTAGCTCACTTCTCCACACTTTTCACTGCTACATGAATAGACCCCATACTGACGTAAAATCTGCACCATCTGATGGGAGATTTGGGTGTTCTTTCCTACGTGCAGATACAACCCATGAGTGTGATACAACAGGGTTACTGTACAGTATGTAGGCAGAACCATCAGGAATTTACAGACTACATTCATGGGACACATCAGGAACATAAAGAATAAACTGAAAACACCTAGGGGTTATTTTCTTCCAACTCAGCATCAGCCCTTCAGTGCATTGGAGCATGTCAGGGAGTACTTTAGTGGCCATAGCCACGTCCCCACTGGAATCTAGAAGTAATAAAGGTCACTTAGACGTCAGTTATCAAACTAAAACTATTTTACACAATTTATGTATGGGGGTTACCCCTCTTATCATCTTAAAAAAAACTGAGCTTAGCGCATGGCAGTATTAGTCTATACCCACTGGGACATCTCTTTTGCAGCAGTAGTACATTTACAATCATGAAAACATTGTAAAAACACAGGACACACACATAGGCATATGGGTCAACTTAGAGAGAATAACCAAAAAAAGAGCGACTCCTGGACTTAATGTTTATTGAACATGTCTAGTTCTCACCTCTTCTTGAACCTGGGGATCTGGGGGGAGTGTACTAAGCCTTGGAGAGAAATGAAGTGGAGAGCGATAAATTACCAGCCAGCCAGCCAGCTCCTAACTGCCATGTTACAAGCTGTGTTTGAAAAATGACAGTTAGGAGCTTATTGGTTAATAGTTTATTTCTCTCCAAGCGTACATGTGCCCCCTGGAGTAGGGACGTGCAGTGAGGTAAATGGCTGGGGAGGCACTGGCTAGTACCAGAGTCACATTTACACACAATATTTAAGCCCAAGGGTGCATGTGGGCATTATACACAGGTGCAGCTGTATATTGCTGGAAATTTGGTGAGATTTGATCAGAGATGTGGGGAAAAGATAGGCAGGGGAGGCGCTGCCTCACTTGTCATAAACTTTTACGCCATAGTTTTGACTATAAAAAATATTAGAATAATACAAAGATGATATTTCTAATATCTTTTTGTATTTTTCATATACTTTACATAGTCAAAACTCTGGCGCATACTGGGGTATGATAGGAAATGCTTTGCCTCACCTCACCGCACATCATTGCCCTGGAGGGTAAACAGTACTCATGCCCTATATATTTTGTGAGAAAAAAAACCCTTACACAGACAGACTGGCAGGGAAGGGAAGCGCCTCCACGAGGACTCCAGATTACCTCAGCAGTACCGGGGGGTCATAGCAAGGGATGGGAGCAATATTAGAATACTAAGCCCTTTTAAGGGTACTTAGTTTGTGACCCAGCTAAGCTTGGCATTAGCTATAAGGGCGCGGTGTGGCTGGCTCCATCATACGTGTCTCTCTAGAGGGCTCTGTGTGAGTTAACTGTGCTTTTAACCTTTCTCCTGTGTGGGTGTGTTCTTTCACATTTTACAATGTCAAGGGAGTGTGTCTCATGCACAGCAGAGTTTTTTTCTTCCCCATGGGGATCACTACAGTGTACTCCAGATAGTACACATTCTCAGGCTAGTGGGCCCGAACCAGTATGGTTGGATTAATTAAAAGGGATGATCTCAAATATTTCACAT
Source organism: Pseudophryne corroboree (assembly GCF_028390025.1). Lineage (NCBI taxonomy): Eukaryota > Metazoa > Chordata > Amphibia > Anura > Myobatrachidae > Pseudophryne > Pseudophryne corroboree. Next base: position 264,387,910 of record NC_086449.1, on the reverse strand, counting down.
AAATTGTCCCAAAATGAGAAAGAGATGCAATACTTAAGACAGTCTGTGGATGACCTGATGAATAGAGATTCAAAGTCCATACCAGCGTCTCAGACCCCTACCATTTGTCCACAAAAGCGTACATTGGCCCAAATCCTGCAGGCTGACGCTGATGTTGATTCATCAGATGGAGAGGAGGGTGAGGTGGACTCGGGAGAGGTGGACGCAGCTCTGTCACAAGGAATATAGGCCCTGATAGAAGCTATTAGAGACGTCCTGCACATTCCTGACAAAGTGACAGAGGAAGATGAGGAATTTTATTTAATGTAAATAAGAAATCCTCTGCTACTTTCCCTGCATCTAAAGAATTAAAATCCCTATTTGAAGAAACTTGGATTAATTCTGACAAGAAGTTTCAGATCCCTAAAAGGTTACTGGTATCCTTCCCTTTTCCTCAGGATGATAGAAAAAAATGGGAAAACCTACTGATTGTTGATGCATCGGTATTTCGGTTGTCACGTGAAATAATCTTACCTGTCCCGGGGGCAGACTCCTTAAAGGACACGGCTGACCGCAAGTTTGAGACCACTCAAATCTCTGTACACAGCTGCCGGGGTGGCCCAAAGACCCACTATAGCTTGTGCATGGATCACTAGGGCCATTGCAAAATGGTCAGGTAACCTAATTGAGGGGTTAGATTCCTTAGCCAGAGGGGAGGTAGTTTTACTCCTACAGCATATACAGGACTCTGCAAATTTTATGGTGGAGGTCATAAAAGAGGGTGTAGTATGGTATGCCAGCGGCCGGGCTCCTGGCGACCAGCATACCGGTGCCGGGAGCCCGACCGCCGGCATACCAACAGCGCAAAGGAGCCCCGTGCGGGCTCGCTATGCTCGCCACGCTGCGGGCACGGTGGCGCGCTACATGCGCCACGCTATTTTATTCTCCCTCCAGGGGGGTCGTGGAACCCCACAAGGGAGAATAGCTGTCGGTATGCCGGGTGTCAGGATTCCGGCGCTGGGATACCGACATTCGGCATACTGAAGACCACCCATAAAAGAGATAGGCTTGCTCCATGCTCGCACCACGGCCATGGCAGTGTCAGCACGCAGGGGCCTATGGCTATGTCAGTGGACTGCTGATGTGGATTCCGGAAAAGGTGTGGAAAGCCTACCACTCAGAGGTGAGGCCCTGTTTGGAGATGAACTGGATACGTGAATATCCAAGGCTATGGTGGGTAAGTCTACATACCTTCCTTCTGCAGCCCCCCCAAATAGGAAGACCTACTCTGCTCCAACTCTGCAGTCCTTTCAGACAGCAAAATTTAAACTTAAAACCAAAGGTTCCTCTACAGCCTTCAAAGGCAATAGAGGTAAACCCAGAAAAACAAGCAACTGCAGGTTCACAGGAACAGAACTCAGGTTCTGTTTCCTCAAAGCCTTCAGCATGACGGTGGACCACACTGCCTGGAAGACAGGCAGCTGAGAGCCCAATTAAGAGATTTCAGTCACATATGGGCAACATCATGCCAGGATCCCTGGGTCAAAGAGATCATTGCCCAGGGGTACAGACTGGAGTTTCAGGAACTCCCACCTCACAGATTCTTTAAATCAGGCTTACCAGCTTCTCAGGAGGCAAGTATAATTTTACAGGATGCAATTCAAAAACTGGTACAGACTCAGGTCATTGTTCCACCTCAGCTACAGAACAAAGGTTATTATTCCAACCTGTTTGTGGTACCAAAACCGGACGGTTCGGTAAGACCCATTTTAAACCTCAAGTCGCTGAACCCTGTATTTACGGGTGTTCAAATTCAAGATGGAGTCTCAGAGCAGGTCTGGAGGAAGGGGAATTCTTGGTGTCTCTGGATATCAAGGATGTGTACCTTCATATCCCAATCTGGCCGCCTCATCAGGCTTATCTACGGTTTGCATTTCAGGACTGTTACTACCAGTTCCAGGCCCTTCCATTTGGCCTCTCCACGGTACCAAGGGTGTTCACCAAGGTAATGGCAGAGATGATGTTTCTCCACCGCAAACAGGGAGTGAACATAATCCCGTACCTGGACGATCTGCTGATAAAAGCAGCATCCAGGGAGCGGTTGTTGGACAACATTGCTCTCTCAACTCAACTACTCCGGGATCACGGGTGGATTCTGAACCTACCAAAATCTCACCTGGAACCAACACGGAGGCTTCCGTTCCTGGGGATGATTCTGGATACGGAGACACAGAAGGTATTCCTTCCATTGGAAAAGGCATTGGTAATCCAGTCGATGGTGCGGGATGTTCTAAAACCAACCCGTATATCGGTGCATCTATGCATTCGCCTTCTTGGAAAGATGGTTGCCGCTTACGAGGCACTGCAGTATGGAAGGTTTCACGCAAGGTCCTTCCAGCTGGATCTGTTGGACAAATGGTCCAGATCGCATCTCCACATGCACCAGAGGAATTGTCTGTCGCGAAGAGCCAGGATTTCTCTTCTGTGGTGGCTTCAGGATTCAAAATTGGATTCTGCTAACCACAGAGCCAAGCCTCAGAGGCTGGGAAGCAGTCACCCAGGCGGAACACTTCCAAGGAAAATGGTCAAGTCAGGAAACTATTCTTCCAATCAACATTCTGGAACTAAGGGCCATATACAACGCCCTTCTACAGGCATCACATCTCTTCGAGATCAAGCCATCCAGGTTCAGTCGGACAATGTGACAGCAGTAACATACATAAACCGACAGGGCGGAATGAAGAGCAGAGCTGCAATGTCAGAGGTAACAAGGATTCTCCTCTGGACAGAAAGACACGCTGTGGCATTGTCCGCAATCTTCATTCCGGGAGTAGACAACTGGGAAGCAGACTTCCTCAGCAGACACAACCTCCCCCCAGGAGAGTGAGGCCTCCACCCGGAAGTGTTCGGGTGCTTGACACGTCGATCGGGAATTCCACAGATCGACATGATGGGCTCTCATCTCAACAAGAAGCTCAGGCGGTGGTGTTCCAGGTCGAGAGACCCACAGGCAGTGGCGGTGGATGCTCTGGTGACTCCATGGGTCTATCAGATGGTGTATGTGTTTCCACCACATTCATTGATTCCAAGAATTCTCAAAAGAATAAAAAGGGAAAAGGTTCAAGCAATTCTCATGCTCCGGATTGGCCGAGAAGGGCTTGGTACACGGATCTACTGGAAATGCTCCTGGAGGATACGTGGCCTCTACCTCTTCGAGAGGATCTTTTGCAACAGGGGCCATTCGTCTATCAAGACTTACCGCCGCTACGTTTGACGGCATGGAGGTTGAGCGTCAAATTATAGCCTGGAAAGGCATTCCGGACAGGGTAATTCCTACCTTGATCCAAGCCAGAAAAGGGGTAACATCTAAACATTACCACCGTATTTGGAGAAAATGCGTCTCTTGGTGTGAAAACAGGAAATTTCCTGCGGTGGAGTTTCAACTGGGACGTTTTCTGCTTTTTCTGCAGTCAGGTGTGGATGTGGGCCTACGCCTGGGCTCCATAAAAGTCCAGATTTCGGCCTTATCCATTTTCTTCCAGAAACAGTTGGCTTCCCTCTCTGAGGTTCAGATGTTCTTGAAAGGTGTTTTGCACATCCAAGCGCCTTTTGTGCCTCCCACGGCACCTTGGGATCTCAACGTGGTGTTGCAGTTTCTACAATCTGAATGGTTTGAGCCTTTACAGGAGATTCACATAAAGTTTCTTACATGGAAGACCGTCACATTGTTGGCCTTGGCTTCTGCAAGGCGTGTGTCCGAACTGGGGGTGTTGTATCACAAAAGCCCCTATTTGATTTTTCATGAGGATAGAGCTGAACTCAGAACTCGTCAGCAATTTCTTCCAAAGGTGGTGTCTGCGTTTCATATCAACCAACCTATTGCGGTATCGGGTGTTACCGACACCTCTACTACTTCAAAGTCCCTGGATGTTGTGAGGGCTTTGAAAATCTATGTGGAGCGGACAGCGCGTCACAGAAAATTGGACTTGCTGTTTGATCTCTATGATCCCAATAAAATTGGATGTCCTGCTTCAAAGCAGTCCATTGCTCACTGGATCAGGCTTACTATCCAGCAGGCTTACTCTACGGCAGGTTTGCCGGTTCCTAAATCTGTACAGGCCCACTCTACTAGGTCGGTGGGTTCTTCCTGGGCAGCTGCCCGGGGTGTCACGGCTTTACAGCTCTGCCGAGCGGCTACTTGGTCAGGTTCGAACAGGTTTGTTAAGTTCTACAAGTTCGATACTTTGGCCTCTGAGGACCTTCAGTTTAATCAATCAGTTCTGCAGGAACCTCCACACTCTCCCACCCGGTTTGGGAGCTTTGGCACGTCCCCAGTATCCTCTAGGATATAAGAGAAAATTGGATTTTAATTACCTACCGGTAAATCCTTTTCTCGTAGTCCGTAGAGGATACTGGGCGCCCGCCCAGTGCTTTGTGTGTTCCTGCACTGTTACTTGGTTAAGTATTGTTGTTGGTTCTGCTGTTGCTGTTCCTGTTTCATGTTTGCTTAGCATGGCTTTCCTCTTGTTTTGTGTGCTGGTTCGGAATCTCACCACTATCCTTACCTATCCTTCTCTCACGGTATGTCCGTCTCCTCGGGCACAGTTTCTAGACTGAGTCTGGTAGGAGGGGCATAGAGGGAGGAGCCAGCACACACGATTGATTTCTTAAAGTGACCAAGGCTCCTAGTGGACCTATCTATAACCCATGGTACTAAATGGACCCCAGTATCCTCTACGGACTACGAAAAAAGGATTTACTGGTAGGTAATTAAAATCCTATTTTTACTATTGTTGTTGTTATCACCCCTCATACATATATCACCCCTCGTACATATTCCTGTCACTGAGAGCCATAACAGACCAGATAGGTATGTGCATCATCTCCTTGGTTACACAAGATGCATATGATGCACTTCCGCTCACCCGGAAGTGACGTGTGTGGCACGGGCGGTGGAGCGCACAGGCCTGGGCTACGGGATAAACCTGGCGCCCACACTGCGTCTGCCCATCGGTCTTATCACTCGAATATAGTGATAGACCACACAGTAGACTAACACCTATACCTATAGTTTATTGATATCTGTTGTCTAGACACCACTGGTAACTTCTAGTGTAACCGGAAGTGACATTTGCGTTCCGGCCCGTGGGACGCACAAGCCGGCCCAGCAGGGCGGACTTGGTGCCCATTCACTCATTGTCTTTAGGTATTTAAAAGAGGCCTGGGAGGCAAAATCCTTAGTTCCAGTTCCACATTGTGCACCTTTGTAGGTCCTTTGGCTTTATTATCATATTGACACTGCTGTTTTGCTGTTCTACCTTGAAAAAGGTCCCGGACTGGGACAGAAACTCTGGTGAGCATTTCATACCTTTGGCACTGTTTGAATGGTGTGTTTTTCCATTTTTTCTATTAAATGCATTTTCGACTATTGAAACTTTTTAAAGTCTGGAGAGTGCTATTATTACAGGGGTTGCTGGGTTATGACGTGGATTACGAAGAAAGCGGTCGCAGCGGCGGCTGCAAGAAGATTGACAGAAAGAAGGCATTCCTGGGCGTCACCAGACCGTTGGCGGCCGTTTTCGGGGAGTGGTGGAGATTGATGGGTTGCTGACATCCATAGTTCTACAGCCATACCACACTGGGCATGCCCAATTCCATCTGAACTTGGAAGCTAAGCAGTGTTGGGCCTGGTCAGTACTTGGATGGGAGACCACTTGGAATACCAGGTGCTGTAGTTACTACTTTGTGGTTGATCTGTCTCTGATATTTCAGCGACTTACACACTGTTATGGTGCAGGGCCAACTTGGTTTTCTGGATGACAATCTACTTGTACAGGCAGAGCATGGTATCATCTCCCTGAGGCAGACAAAGTCCTTTTTGACCAATTCGATTTTGACACATTACCTGCTGAAACACTTGCAGATCTATATCACCAGCTTCTCAGATTGAGAAGGAGGGAGGCTGATCTTACCCAACATGGGCAGTTTCTGTCCGAATAACATAGGAAAAAGCAGATACCCAGGGGCTGTAGGGTTAACAATATCCCCACACTAGGCAGAAATAACCCCGTTATTTGCAGCCGCTGGTGCAGAGTCTTCAACAAATGTTCACTTGACTTGATGCTTTTGTTTGTTGAGGAGGTTGGCTCAGAACTGAATAAGGTTAAAACACAAACAGACGCTTTCAATATCACACATTTGGCAACCATTAGAAATGATAAAACCTGCATACTGATTGAAAAATTAAGAGTGCAGATTGACTATAAAAAGGAACTTACAGCCTTCAACAAATTGTCTACTGTTGCTTCTGATTACCAAAACCACACAGTTTATAGGTGGCTACTAGGAGATTCCAGACAAAATAGACCCCAGAGATCCTAAAAGCAACATCGACAAGGGCGGAGACAATTCTATACAACTGATACTGGCTCCTTGGCCTCCACCTCTGAAACTGACTATTCTGACACTCGGCCACCCCAGAGTGCTTTTTTAGGCCAGTCAACTACCGCAGATCTACCCCCTTCCGCAGGGCACGCAGACCGCACCCAAGGAAGGGGACACATGGCTAAGGCGCCGAAACAAAATGTGGACTTAGTTTCAACTTGTCCAGCAGACATCTCGACGAGGCCTCCAAGAAATTACTATCCAGGGGACTCTCCTTTGTCCTCACTTGTCCACATAAACCTTTTGACACCGCTGTAGATATGTAGAAGTTTGGCTGTAAGCTTAGACTACGCAAACATTTTTCTACTGATGTAGGTACCACTACAGCTACCTTTTCGTAAGCCTTCTACGTTTGACCCAACTTCCTCCAACCCAAGCATCAAAACCTTTGTTCGCTTAGTTGAACATGACTTTAACTCAGCCACACCTAACAAACGCTTTGACAATCTGTCTAAAGCTGAAAGGCAGGCACTTACCACTTTGATACAAGACACTAGCATTGTTATCAGACTCGCTGATAAAGGGGATGCAATCGTGGTACAGGACTGGTCAGACTACCACGATGAGATCCGTAGACAGCTTTCGGATGACATGACCTACACTTGTCAAAACACTAATCTCATTTCTAAATTCAAAACTCTGATTGATAGTGTATTACAAAAGGGCTTTAGATCAAACTGGATTGATAAGAACACCCTAGACTTTCTCTCTGTTGAATACCCAGTCTGTCCCATCATATACACCCCTCCCAAGATTCACAAAACCCTCTCACCCCCACCAGGCAGGCCGATAATTTCGGTAAGGAACTCATTGTTGCAACCGCTGGCAATTTATGTTGATTCCTTCTTACAACCCATAGTACACCAGAGTGATAGCTATATACGGAATACGTCTGAGTTTTTACAAAAACTCTCCAATCTTCATCTAACGATGGACAATACCTTTTAGCCACTATGGACATCGGCTCCCTTTACACCATAATTTCTCATGAACAAGGCCTGCAGGCACTCGAAAGTGCACTTATCCAACATCCACCTAGTGGCCCACCCATTGGATTCATACTTGTGTTGGCAGCACTTGTTCTGAAATATAACCTCTTTGCATACCAGGAAAAGTACTATGTACAGTGTTCAGGGACAGCGATGGGGTCTAATTAAGAGTCCGTGTATGCAAACATCTACATGACGGCCTATGAACAGGCACATATCCTTCCCATGTAAGATCCACAGATCTTGTTCTATAAACGCTTCATTGATGACGTGTTCTTACTGTGGAAAGGGACCGCAGACTCATTTATTAATGAGATGGTCAGGACACTGAATGGTCTGGATAATCCGGTTAAATTCACCCTTCAGATTGATGACCACCAGATACATTTTTTGGGATATTACACTAACCCTTGAAGGTAACACCATTCAAACTAGACTCTTTAGGAAACCTACGGACAGGAATACTTTACTTTTATCCAGTAGTCAACACCCACCTGCACTCAAGGACAATTTACCTATTTCCCAATTTCTGAGGGTCAGGGGACTGTCATTCACAACACTTCCCCCTACATCCCGAACACTGAGAATCCAAACATTCAGCATGCCGACCAACAGGGACTATTCCCACTTGTGGGAATAGAACCTATGGAGACCGCAGGTCACACCGAGACCGCAAGGGGCTTCTTGCGCTCGCCCCCCCCCCCCCCCCCCCCCGCCGGCATTCCACTGACATGATACCAGCGGAGGTATGCTGAGGTCACGCATACCCAATCCTTCTAAACTACAGGTGCAGATAGAGAAACATGCTTTGCCGACTCCTATTGCTATAGTTCCATGGCTTCCCACCCTTATCAACCCTTCTCACCCTACTGTTTGTCCCATCTTAGCATGTTGGAAAGTAACTTGAAGACTACCTTCCATTTCCTCGTTGGCATCATCTTACATGTCCTTTTTATTCAATGAATGCTTCCCCCTAGGTACCAAAACCTCTTTCGTATCAGTCAGCTGGTGGGTGGGGGGGGGGGGGGGGGGATTGTTACTATCTCCGACTTACAGAATACATGGGGTCTGCCATCAAGAGATTTGCTGCAGAGTCTGTAATCCCTGTGCACTGGTGCACTGGCGTTCTCCTCCCCCCCCCCCCCCCTCCCCCAATGGCTGTAGACTGGTTCAATAGAATTGACCGGTACATGGAAATGGACAGTATAATGTCTTCAGTTGATAATGGTTATACATCTTTCAGAGACACCTGGTTTAGATGGATGAATTTCAAAAACTCCTCTACTTTCAAGGCGATCCTCATACCTAGCTCACCTCAGACCCCCTAGACCTTCCTATAACTGGGAGCTTCTCCTTTCGGCTCCCCCCTTTTTACTTTGTCTTTTCATTTTGTGTATTGGATCAGGTAATTTATACCTTCTTTTTGTCTATTTTCTTTCCTCTCTATTTCTTTCTCCTTTTCTCTTTTCTTTCCTTTCTTCTTATTGACTTGAAACTTGGTTTGTTGTGCTTTTATCACAAGCTTTACGAAAGGTTTCTCTCACCGCTCACCTACACTTCTGCACTGTTACATTTGCTCCTCAAGTTATATATTTAACTGTTGTTGAAGCAAATTATTAACCTGCGATACTTTAACCTTTATTGATGATTGTCTTGAGGATTGCTGTTTACTGCATTATCTTTCATATCTTTGATTAATGTCTATTGTATTGTGATATGCCGAATTCACTCCAATAAAAATAATTTGCACTAAAATTGCTGAAAAGCGTGTTTCCTCATTTTTGTATTGTGAAAAAACAAACATCCTGAGTAGAGCTCTTAAACAGTAAAGATGCTACAAATACTATATGCAGCTTTATGAAGTATTTTTAATCATGAGAACAACTGACCTCCCATTTTGAAAAAATATCCAGGTCAACTCTTTTAATTATTCATACATCCTTAATGTATTCCAAAGTTGGTCAATTCATCCATTAACCATTCCCTGTCTGTAAATACTAAAAAAACACTTTGCAGATTATAATATCTGGAATAATGTAAGCACAGAGAGTATACTTACTCTGATATAGAACTGTCCTGGGCTTCATTTGTCACATTGTATATTTCCACTGTGTACGAGTCAACAGGGTTAATGTTCCCAGATTCCCAGCAAATTAAAGCTGCGTTCTCACAACTCATACATTCCCTGGTTTTAATGATGGGAGGAGCTGGTGCTAAAACATAGAATATATTATTTGCCGACATGAAGGCCTCCATATTAAAAAGAGAAACTCTAAGCCATTACCTAATCTACTGCTCCCTCCTTCCATCCCTGAAAAGTGACCATTCCAAATGATGTTAAGATGATATGTAAAACTGTTACCAATATTCCAACTGCTTTGTCATAAAAACAAACACAAAAGCTATTTTACCATGATTAATTGTATGCAGGAAGGCTGAACTGACCTTCACAAAATGCCATTGAGAAGACAATTGTCTTTCCCAGACCACTCTGCTTGACAGATAACTTCAATGGCTCATGGCAACCCTTATATCTCACATGTGCCTGATCGTCACAGTGTGGACCACATAATATAATGCTACAGGGAACCTAACATGGATGAATGTAAGAAGTAGGACTTCCGTGTGTCTCGGTTTTTCCTAGTAAGATCACTTTCTTCCAACCTAAAATCATTAGCTCACAATACTAATGCTCCCCGATTTCTCAATAGAAATATACTACAATTTATTTCTAATACAAATCCACATAGGGGGTCATTCCGAGTTGTTCGCTCGTTATTTTTTTGTCGCAACGGAGCGATTAGTCGCTAATGCGCATGCGCAATGTCCGCAGTGCGACTGCGCCAAGTAAATTTGCTATGCAGTTAGGTATTTTACTCACGGCATTACAAGGTTTTTTCTTCGTTCTGGTGATCGTAATGTGATTGACAGGAAGTGGGTGTTTCTGGGCGGAAACTGGGCGTTTTATGGGTGTGTGCGAAAAAACGCTACCGTTTCTGGGAAAAACGCGGGAGTGGCTGGAGAAACGGGGGAGTGCCTGGGCGAACGCTGGGTGTGTTTGTGACGTCAAACCAGGAACGAAACTGACTGAACTGATCGCAGATGCCGAGTAAGTGTGGAGCTACTCAGAAACTGCTAAGAAGTGTCTATTCGCAATTCTGCTAATCTTTCGTTCGCAATTTTGATAAGCTAAGATTCACTCCCAGTAGGCGGCGGCTTAGCGTGTGCAAAGCTGCTAAAAGCAGCTTGCGAGCGAACAACTCGGAATGAGGGCCATAGTACGGTCCCTGTACATTTCCAGTAATGAGTATTAGTTTCCCAATACATCACACTCTGGGATGCGGTCAAGATGCCGCCGGCCGGAATCCCGGCGGTCGAAATACCGCCACACTCTGTGTGGTCTTATAATACAGCAATACAATTACCTGTCACGTACACCGCACTTTCACTTGCAGGACTCTCACCACTGGCATTTATTGCAATAACCCAGAACTCATACTGTGTATTTGGCGTCAGGTTTTTAACTGTGCAATAGGTTTCTTTGGATTTTATTAGAAATTCTGCAAATAAGAATAATTTAGATTAATGAATTTCCTTTCCTTTAGGAATGCGTTAGACTCAGGGCCATCTTAACGTATAGGCACACTGGGCAGGGCCCAATTCTAGGAGCCTTTGAGCAGGGGCAGGTTGTGGTCACACAATCAGAGCAGCAAGGCAGCATTCTCTACCTGCCTCCCAGCCTGCAGCCAGACAGTGAATGGCTGTCAGCTTCGTCATTGGTGGATGGCTGTAGCTATCCACCAATCAGAGTGCTGACAGCCATTCACTGTATGGAAGCATGTGGAGAGATGGTGCAATGCTGTTAATATGGCCCTGGTAAGACTTAACAATTATTTTTTTTATTTAAAATTGCTTCCATTGAGAAGCCCTTGTTGTAATGGTTGTGCTCTCTGTGGTGGGTGACAGAAAATTCCCTGAATTAATGCAGTGGGATGAACTGGTAGACTATAAACTACAAAATGCACAAGACAGTGGTGCTGAATAAGTGTTTAATTTTTCAATCAAAATGATATAAAAACCACATAATATAGCATCTGCACCAGCTGGTATCAAGTAAATAATGTAATACCTGTACACACCATTAAAACCAAAAAGCTTTTTTAGCATGTCACTGAGTAGTGAAGCACAAAGTGCTGGTAGCTTATATCCATCCAAAGTCTATCCCAGTCATATACCAGAATAATTCATAGTGGTCTTGATATATAGTTTCAGAGGTTAGTAAAGCAGCAATACAAGTCTTGTTAATAGAGGCTTAAAAGTAACAGGTGTATCAGCAGTCACTTGGTATTTCAGAGGGTTATTAAGGGCTTATTATTTCCAGCCAGCAATTGTTTACTCAGTACACTGCAATGTTGTTAATAAGCAATTAAAGATTAGTCTTGTGCACTCCATAAGTAATATCCACTCACATATATAATAGGAAGCAGGTCTCCCTGCTGCTGGTGCAGTCCGAATTATGCAGCCGTATCTGGAGGTTCTATTTCATCTCCCAAAAAGACAGTGATGGTTCCAACTGGAGCAATGTGAGTCAGCAAAGAATTCCTTTACATGTTTCCCCGCCTGTATATAACGTCAACGGCTTCCTTGGAAGACAGTGGTGGTTCCAACATAGTTGAAAACATCCACTGTTTTTTTGGGAGACGAAACAGAACCTGCAGATTGGTCACTCCAGATAAATATGCAAATCTGAAATCTAAACCTCTCTGCACATGTTACATCTGCCCCACCTGAAGTGCAACATGGTTTTGCCCCGTTGTTTGATTTTTGCTTTACTTACAAATACAGTATGAATCAGGCCCTTAATAAATAACCCAGTTAAGATAAGCAGAATAATACTCTTCAGTGGACATTAGATACACGTATTCTATGTTTGTATAAATTTGATTATACCTTTAACAGAAAAAAATACAGATTTAGATTAAAAACTCGTTATTTATATAGTTTTATAGTTCTCATTCATTGTTTAATAGATGCACTGTTTAATGCACTGTTTAATACAGGGCTGGCCAAACCAGTCCTCAAGAACTACCAACAGTTCACATTTTCCAGACCACCTAGCCGTTGCACAGGTGTAGTCATTACTAATTAAGATGTGCTGCATTCATTCCTAACTGACAATTCTACAGATCTCCAGGAGGCCTGGAAAACATGAACTGTTGGTAGATCTCGAGGACCGGTTTGGCCAGCCCTGGTTTAATAGATGTTGCCAAAACTTACATATTTTTAATTGAACTACAATACTGGAATAAAACTACTAGATAATTGGCTCGAACTAAACACTGGAAGTTTGTTCTACTCTGTGTCAAAGTCAGAAAAATACTACGCTGCACATTGCCATATATGCACCTCATGCGTGTGCCCGCTGCACGAGCATGAGCTCTCCCGTGCGTGCGTATACTCGCGGTCGCGTGCACTCGCGGGCGTGCGGTATGCGTATTTACGGTAGAGTTTGTGTGCGTCTAGCGGGCGACTCAATCGTAACATATTTTAGTCATATAATGTATTTTGTAGATTATGGTCCCTTTGATAGAATCTGAAAGTTTAGTTAATATAGTATGTTCGGGGACAGAGAGATTCCTCTTTGTATGATACGAAGGGTCAGACAGGGGTTACACAGTGGTGTTTAGTATCCATCGGAAGAGAATATAATTAGCAATATTCCGGTGTTGGTTTGAAGCGGATTACTCGCTCGTGCGTATAGTTATGGACATAAGAAGTTTATGGACATTTACTATATTTGCACTTTATTACCCATGCGGCGGGAAACCCAGTTTCCCTCCCACCTGAGCAGTTTGAAATAGTCACAGCCCACCTGTATGAACCAACCTATGACCTTTTGTTATAATGCAGAGACGAATTCCTGTGTCCAATGAACAATAAGAATGTAGGGACCATTGTACTGTACTGTGTGTAAGTGTATATAAAGACAAGCCGATCTGGGCCAGCTCTCTACTCTTTTCAACGGTTCTCATCACTGATAATCGGGAGCTGGATATCCAGAAAGGCGCTTGCGATTGTTCCCCTTGTGCGTAAGTTCTCTGCAACCATATTTATCTCCTATTTTGTTGTAAGCCATTCTCTCTCTCTCCTTCCCCTTTAAATGTAATTGTATCTTTGTTGTATTTTAACGTGTAGTAACTCGGTTAGGTATTTTATGTTAGTTTGGTAGTGTATAACTTGTATTGTGTATTCTTTTGCGATTGAACGTTCATTCATTTCCTTAAAAGGCGTTAGACCCTTAGACCGGTATTTGAGTGTTTATTATATTGCAAAAGGGTTCTCAGAGCGTAAGAATCGCTCATACAGCTTTTAAACTAACAAGGTTACACTGTGTTGCATTTACACCTTATCATTGTCACAAAGGTTTAACTCTGTGAGCGTCAGCGCCGCTCGTGATCTCCTCGTGGTCTACGTTAGTCGGCAGCCTATAGCGTGCTTGCCTTTACGCTGTAAGCCGTGAGCGAACGTGCCTCTCGTGCGTCTCGTCCACGGCTAAGCGTTTGTACGCTACGTGCGTACTCTTACGGTATTCCATACGCCAATTGCGTACTGTGTTCATTAACCTTTTAGTGTGTTTAATATAGGATATATATATTAGGCTTTTACAATTGGGGACTCGCCCGCTCTTCACATATCTGCACTAAGTAATTTCAGCAGACATTATCGGTCAGCAAAAGGCGGGAGGTAATATTCCTCGTAGTGCTGACCAGATAAGCGTCTGCTTCGCTTAGCAAGGAGTGCTGAAGGAATCCGGAACCAAAAGGTAGGAACAGTACGTTATTGTCTTTTAAAATCTGTTTAGTTTCTGTTTTGCGAACGTACGCATAAGCACACACACCTGTATTTCGTGTCTAGTATTATTTGTCCGTACCTCATTCTCCTGATTGCCACACACTAGTGATAACGTGTTGAGACATTTGTTGTTATTAATAGTTAAAAGTAATATTTAAAGGAATAAGTGTAAAAGGCACGCACACAATCTCGCCTAGAATACAAGGGAGATTTGGGTGGTGTCAGTGAATGATTACTGTTAAAGATCATTCACATTGATAAACGTGTAGTGTGTAACTGTGGACGTACTTGGTCTGCGTACACGTGTCCTTACAAGGGCAGGGCGTACGCAACGCAAGGGTCGACGCACGGAGCGTATATCACGCAACGGAGCGTACGGATATGCCCACATAATACAAACCGCACGATAGTATTGTTTTAATAAGCGATAAGATTGCAACGCGAAAATAACACAAATCTATCTCAAATCCAAAAAGTTTAAAGTTAAAACATTAAGACTTTCTCTGTTGTAATTCTTCTGGGTTAGACTATTACTGAATGAAAGGAATTCTGTACAGAAATAAGAGTGTTTGAATGTAAGAGTGTGTATATATAAGATTTCTCTTTTATTACGGAAGTGGGAACCATAGGCCAGTAGAAAGAGGTACACCAGCGAGAGTGATATCGTGGGGTGGCTTGGGAGGCGTCCCTTGTTAGTCTCGACACATTTATGAGCAGTAGAGTCTGCTGTATATAACAGACCAGGAGGTCACAGACCAGGAGGTCACAGAACAGGAGGTTCAGGTACAGCAGACTAGAAGTAGAGAAGCACAACCGAAGAGGGTTGGTGCTAGACCCATATAGGCCAAAGAAGCTCATTGCTGAAGGAATTCGCAGCCGAAATTTTCAATTCCACTGATCGTTCCGCACATAAGATTAGTTGCTTGTGTGCAGATACGATTGTACCGCATGTGATTGTGTGCATCAGCGTGTCTTGAATTTCAGAAGAACGCTGCTTGCACATTGTTAACGTGATTTGTGTAATTTTTTTATTTTAAGGGAAGTAGCCTGATCACTCAGGGACATTCCAGCAACTGATACTTGCTGGGGAGGGTAAGACACTCCCACACGCCCGAGCAAGTAGACGTACTTAGGTGCCCTAGGTTGGGTACGGAACCTCTGGGAACTTTGGTCGCCGTATTGGCCAGCGTGGGCGGAGTTAAGTGGGCGGACCTCGAGGCAAAACCCCCACCGCTGCCTTACCCCGGACATTTTGGTTTTCTGTGAGGGTTGCCGGAGACCCTGATTGGAAGTCAGAGGTAGTGAAAGCAACGCCTGCAGAGATGGGGGCCACTTGTTCAGGTAAGGGGCGATCAACCCAGGTTCAGGTTGATTTGGTAAACCGACCAATCGGGTCGGCAAGGTATATCATGTGTGAGAAATATGGTCATCACACAGAAATGTTGTGCAATGAATGGGAGAGGATGACTGTGCATGACGGGGAAAAGTTTCCCCGGGTAGGTAGTTTTAACCCAGAAGTGTTACAGAATTTAAGGAGAAGAGTTTGCCTGATTTAATCTTCAAAAAGGCGTATTAAACATTATGATTATTTAACATTGTGGCAACAGGAAGGTGAAATACAAAGGGGGTTGGCGCAAGCCACTGGATCTAACCCTATCAGGAAACTGATAGCCACTGCTCCCCCACCACCATACATACCTGGAGAGAAATTGGTTGCAGAGAATGGCACTCAGGGTTATGTTAAATGTGTAGAAGTTAAGGATAATGTAACCAAAGTAATTAATGCTAACACTAATCCGTGCAAGTTGTACCCTGTTTTGAACTTTCCCCAGGATTGTGACCAAGAGGATGAGCCCACAACAATATCAGCACTCTCCCTAGCAGCCACCATATCAGAAACAGCAGTGGGCACGACCCAACCCGTAAGATTAGTATCAAAGGCCCCTAGCGGAGGGACAGGTGAGGTCGTATCGACTGGTAAGTACGGCACCATACACTATGCTGAAACCATTTCACCACATGTTGTAGAATCTACTCAGAATGACGTTGTTGGACTTAATCCTGTTAGGGTAATAGCAGTGCCAAATGGGAAAACTGAAGCTTCAGGGGCAACTCCTGTCAGGAACATCGCCATGCACTGTCCCTTTTCCCGAGCAGAATTAAGATCAATGATGTCTGAATTCCCTGATCCTAGGAAAGATTTAGTTGCATGTCAAAAGTATATTAGGGAGCTAGGAAATTCTGCAGAGCCAAATAACAAAGATTGGAGGACAGTTTTGAGGGCATGTTTACCCCCCAGTGTTGATCCGTTAAAGTTTATCGCTGATTGCAAGTTAGATGAGGAAGTACCACTAACAGACGAATATAATCAGGATAATGTAAAGAGAATCAACTTACAGTTAGGGGTATATTTTCCTGCAGTAGTAAAGTGGAATAAAATCTTTACAATAAAACAAAAAGAAGGTGAATCCACACCAGAGTATTTTCACCGGGCTCTGCAGGATATGGCTAGGTACACTGGTATAGATGACATTAAAACTAATGTACACCACAGGGAAGTAGCTGTTTCAGTATTAATGGACGGTCTAAAAGAGGTTTTAAGGAATAGAATACAAACCACTAGGCCTGATTGGAGAGGTATGTCGGTGGATGCATTGGGAGAGGCTGCTGCTGGGCATGATCGGAATATCATCAGACACAGGGAGTCACAGAGTGATAAGTTAATGGCTGTAAGCATACAGGCCCTCACTACCCGGCCACCTCAGCCCAGAACTGTGACCCCTGTGGGTAAGTCAAGAGGTATAAAATGTTATAGTTGTCACAGAGAGGGACACATGTCACGTGATTGTAAAGCAAGACAAATACAAAATTCATATCAACCCCATAGACAACGACCTGATACGAGACATTGGGATCAAGGACCGAAGGGGCGGAGCTATGAGCCACATGCAGGGGAAACAAAAAGGTATCCCCCAAGAAGAGACTGGCAAATCTCTGATAGTTCCCATCTACCCCCACCACAAGTAATTGCTGCCAGCGCGATTCAGGGAGGTCACCATACCCAATAGGGGTGTGGCCACACCTGTAATCTGCAGCCAGTGAAATTGATTGCAAGTCTTGGAAGTGAACCCGAGATCACAATTGATGTAGCTGGTAAATCATTAAATTTCCTTGTAGATACGGGGGCGGCCAAATCAGTGATAAATTCGACAGTGGGCATGAGAACCACTGGTAAAACAATTCCAGCCATGGGAGTAACGGGAGTAGTACAACACTACCCTGTTAGCAAACCAGCAGAGATTACAATAGGGCCCTTGCATACCAAGCATTCCTTTTTGCTGGCTGCATCGGCACCGACTAATCTCCTGGGAAGAGATTTATTGTGTAAAATGGGGTGTCATTTATTGTACTCCTGAAGGTGTATTCTTAGACATACCTGAGAATCACGCTCAGGAAGTGCGAGACATGCTAGACTCCCCATCAAAATTAATGTCACAGACCGTTATGATAAATAGGAGTTCATCCCAGGTAGAAGAAATGACATCCCAAATACCAGAGTCACTTTGGACTAAAGATGGACAAGACACTGGATTAATGGCAAACGTAGCTCCAGTAGTTGTGCAAGTAAAAGATGGTAGGATAGCTCCAAAAATCCCACAATACCCTCTGAAGCCAGAGGTGGAGTTAGGAGTATACCCCGTAATAGAGCGCTTGCTACAACAGGGCATTCTGGTAAGAACATCCAGCACTGCCAATAGTCCCATCTTCCCTGTGAAAAAGAGTGGGGGGAGGGGTTACAGGCTAGTGCAGGATCTAAGGGGGATTAATAAAATAGTTGAGAGTCAGTTCCCCGTAGTGCCAAATCCAGCTGTCATCCTTATGCAAATCCCTCCCACTGCGAAATTTTTCACTGTTATTGACCTCTGCTCCGCCTTCTTCTCGGTACCTCTGCATCCTGACAGCCAATATTTGTTTGCATTCACATACAGAGGAGTCCAATATACATGGACTCGATTACCACAAGGTTTCATAGACAGCCCAAGTATATTTTCACAGGCTTTGCATGATTGTTTA
Source organism: Pseudophryne corroboree (assembly GCF_028390025.1). NCBI lineage: Eukaryota > Metazoa > Chordata > Amphibia > Anura > Myobatrachidae > Pseudophryne > Pseudophryne corroboree. Next base: position 264,369,572 of record NC_086449.1, on the reverse strand, counting down.
CAGTCTTTCCAACCAGAAAGTGGATCAGTATTGATCCAATATGTGGATGATTTACTACTATGTTCAGATTCACTGGAAGCGTCCCTGAAAGATACGAAACAGATCCTGTTTCATCTTTCAGACACAGGACACAAGGTTTCCAAAGACAAGTTGCAATTATGCCAGACTAAAGTAAAATATCTGGGACACTGTCTGACACAAGGACTGAGACACCTGACCGCTGATAGAATTCAAGCAATTCGAGACATGACTCTGCCACAAACCCAGCAACAGATCAGAACATTTCTAGGAATGTGTGGGTATTGCCGTAACTGGATCCCAGGTTTTTTCCATTCTAGCATTACCTTTGCAGGAGATGGTCTCATCAAACAAACCTGATCGGATTTCGCATACAGACGAATCCGAGATGGCATTTGAGAGACTTAAACAGTGCCTAACGCAGGCACCAGCATTAGGTATGCCAGACTATGGGAAACCCTTTGAGCTGTACGGAACAGAAAGTGCTGGTTGCGCGGCAGGCGTCCTAACCCAAAAGCACGGTGATGCCAGCAGGCCGGTAGCATACTACAGCGCTCAGCTAGATACGGTAGCGCGATCCCTCCCCACATGCTTGCGAAGTGTTGCAGCGATAGCATTGCTAGTTACAAAAAGCGAAGATGTAGTGCTAGGACACAACCTCACAATCCATACACCGCATGCAGTGTCAGCCCTGCTGAATTCTGCCCAAACCAGGCACGTCTCATCAGCGCGGTTTACAAGATGGGAATTGGCATTAATGGCCCCCGTAAACATCACCATAAAGAGATGCAGTGCATTAAATCCTGCAACGTATCTCCCAGGTGTGCCTGGACAGGCACAAAGGGTGGAGGATGAGAGTGATGGGGAAGGAGGATTTAATACAGGAGATGACATGCATGATTGTATGGAGTATTTGACCCAAAATTTCACGGCAAGGCCTGACATCAGTGACAACCCACTGGAAGATGTAGATCTTACTTTCTACACTGATGGTAGTTGTCACAGACAGACGGACTCGGGAGACTTGTGTACTGGATACGCAGTCGTAGATGACCAAGGCACCATAGAAGCAGAACCGCTAGGCCCACCTCACTCAGCCCAGGTTGCTGAACTGGTTGCCCTGACCAGAGCATGTGAATTGGCTAAGGGCAAAACAGCCAATATCTATACCGACTCTAGATACGCCTTCGGGGTAGTCCATGATTTCGGAGCCCTATGGCGCCTCAGAAATTTCATGACGGCAGCTGGTACACCGGTAGCGCATGCAGCTCACATCAAAAGGCTTCTAACAGCGATACAGGAACCCGACAGAGTGGCTGTTATCAAGTGTAAAGCACATACATATAGCCAAGACCCAGTATCACTTGGTAACAGCCGAGCAGACGAGGCTGCTAAGTTAGCAGCTGGTACCCCCAGACAGACAGACACCACACAACTGATGGTATTTAATACCGTCAACACACAGAAATTGTGTGAAATGCAAAATTTGTGTTCCACACAGGAAAAGGCAGTTTGGAGGGCAAAGGGATATGGCCAGGAGTCCTCAGGACTCTGGACAGATGGACAGGGTAAACCAGTGGCACCCAGAGCATACCTTCCAAGTTTGGCTGAAGCAGCACATGGGCTGACTCATCTAGGCAAGGAAGGGATGTGCAAGTTGGTAAGAGCATATTGGTGCGCCCCAGGATTTTCTTCCCATGCGGGAAAGAGAGCAATGTCATGCCTCACCTGCTTGAGGAAGAATATCGGAAAGGCAATACCAACAGAACCATCTCATATCCCACCTACAGGCAGTCCTTTTCAGGTAATACAGATTGATTTCATACAATTACCCCCTTGTCAAAATTTGAAGTATGTACTAGTTTGTATAGATGTGTTTTCAAATTGGGTCGAAGCATTTCCTGCGGCCACAAATACCGCAATGTTTACTGCTAAGAAAATTGTACAGGAATTTGTGTGTAGATATGGTATCCCTAGAATAATTGAAAGTGATAGGAGTACCCATTTTACAGGTGATGTCTTTCAAGGAATGTGTAAGTTGATGGGAATTGATAGTAAGCTGCACACTCCGTACCGCCCCCAGGCGAGTGCGAAGGTAGAAAGAGTGAACAGCACAATTAAAAATAAATTGAGCAAAGTTATGGCGGAAACAGGATTGACATGGCCAGAAGCTTTGCCCCTTGTATTATACAGCATCAGAACCACTCCCAGGTCCCCTCTTAATCTGTCCCCTTTTGAAATTCTGTTTGGTCGACAACCGCATGTCATGATTAACCCTCAGGATGATTTGAAGTGTAACAATGAAGTGACTGTAAAGTATTTGGTTAAGATGAGTAAACAGCTAAGAAATCAGAATGACAATTTGAAGTTGGTGATTCCTGATCTGCCAGATAGTAATTGTCATGACATTGAACCTGGGGATTATGTAATGATACAGAATTTTCTACGCTCAGGTTGCCTTATTGACAGATGGGAAGGACCATACCAAGTCTTATTGATTAGCATGACAGCATTGAAGGTTGCCGAGAGAGAGACTTGGGTTCATTCGTCCCATTGTAAGAAGGTCGCTGATCCAGAGAGGTCCCGTGATAAAGAACAGACGGTAGAGGAAGTTGTATCACTGGAGTGTCTGTTTCAGGAGGACCGAGACGGCACCTGAGCATTGAGAATAATAAGATCGGAGGCAGTTGTCGATTCCCTGTTCCCTTTTATTGTTTTCCTCCACTTCCCATCCCATCTCCCTCAATTATTTCTTTCCCCCTTCTCATTCTTCTCCATTTCCTCCTATAAGATGGACTTGCCCCAAGAGACTGTGATCCGGATTTTCCTGTTGACCATGATGTTGACCAGAGCAGTCTGTTCCGGCGAGAGTACCACGGAGGTCGAGAGAGGTTCTGGAATGGGTTCTGATGACAGAGATGGAGGCGTAGATTTCCAAGAACAACATAATCACCAAGCAAAGGCGAGTATCAGAAAACAATCCGATAGCATTGACAATAAAAGGAATTGTGAAGGATTGTTAGCTGAAGAGAACTGTATCTGTAGACTCTGTGACAGTGTAGTTGAGGATGGGTGCATCAAGAAATGTCAGTCCAGTTTTAATATCCACATGGACCGGCATCCATTGAGTGACTATCACTCCTTAGTGGGTAAAGTGTTAAATCAGACAGATTGTTGGGTATGCTCTCAAGTACCTCAAGGCCATAGCAAATCAGGATTAGTGCCATTCCCTCTAACTATAGGGGAGGTACTTGAGCTAAGCGGTGGGAGGCCTGTGGACAGGAGGTTTAATATCTCCAGTCCTCCTAGTTTGAAGCTCCACCAATATCATGTGGATAGATCCCTAGTATGTTTTAACATTTCCAATCCCCGAAAGCCGGGAAATTGGGAAGTGTCATGGAATAACCAAACCATGACCTTTTCATACAGAGCCGATAGAATGCCTACAGATACAGAACTTATACGCCACATAGCCGGTAGTGGAAAATATTTCCGATATAGGTATACCCTAGGAAGTAGGATCATGAGAGTTGGAGAAGTATCACCAGGATACTGTGCACGTATCGTACAAACTGATACGTGTACTAAACAGATGGGAGAATTAGGGTTAGGAGATTTCATATGGAAAATGTGTAATATGGTAATGTCCTACTCCGTCCCAAATATTCTCCCCGATGATGCATATTTCATATGCGGGAGGAAGGCGTATAAGTGGCTTGCCCCAAACTCAGAAGGGTTATGTTATATTGGAAAAGTACTGCCTGAGGTAATGACCGTATCCCACACTAAAATGAAGGATATTCACCGCAGTGCCCAAGCTCCTTATACTCACACTCATTACGAGCACATCGTTAAACGGCACCTAATAGAAAGAACAGAGCATCCGGCCTCTGACCTGATCCATGAATCCACCGGGATTCAATTCCTAATCGCGTTAGATATCACTCGTACCACCAGAGGAGTGATAAATTATAAATATATATCTGCGCTTGCAAATTTATTAGACAATATCACTGAAATGTATGATGACACATTCAGGTATACCGGAAGGGAGCTCCAAGCTTATAAAACAGAACTGGTTCAGCATAGGATGATTCTTAATTATCTCACAGCAGTGACAGGTGGATATTGTGTCACACTGGCAACGCAGTACGGCGTAAAATGCTGCACTTATATTACGAATAGCACCGAGGACCCGGTCGAGGTCATAGACCAAAAGATGGACGACATTCTCCAATTAAAGTGGGAATTCCGCAGGAGACACAATCTCACCCTTGCTGCTGTGGGTAATGAGCTGACCTGTTGGGTGTCATGGTTGAACCCGCAAAATTGGTTCTCTGGTTTAGGAGAATTATCATGGATGTAGGGAAATTTATTTTGTGTATTCTGGGTGTCATCATATTGGTCGGTCTGATATTTATATGCGTTCGGATTTTAACAAAGTGTAAACGTAGCGCCCGAGTGATGAGTTTAAGAAGTGAAGATACTGTAATAACAACGACTGATTTGGTTTATGACCCAACGATAGAGACAATGTTGTGATGAAAATGTGATTCCACGGTCCGTTTCTTTCACCCGTTTCTCCTTTTGTTTTCCTCCAAGGTACAAAGACATCCGCTTGGAAGAAGAATTTGACAACCTTTTACACAGACAACTGATGGACTATGCCATAGACCCCCATATCCCTAGTACCTTTAATTTTACGCTAGCCCAACACTTTTTGTAAGTCTATGGACATTGAGAAAGCTTTTGCTCGCACTTTGGCAAAAGCCCAAGGAGACTACAGTCAACATGTACATCGAGACAAGACAAGACACAAGACAAGACCTCAATCGGCAAATGTATATTAAACTCACATAGTTTATGACTGCATTTACCATAATTGCTCCTTATCTTCATCTCTACAACCTTCAGGTAATAATACACATAGTCGATAGGGAGTATAGGCACAGATATCAGCACTCACATATCCCACTATTCATGTATCATCAACTAAAATGTGCTCCCCCATTTTGTTGCAACCAAAAGCCGAAAAGAGCTCGGTAAAGTTTGACAGCCCATCCACAGACCCGTACCACGGGATAAGAAGGAATTCAAATGTATACTTCGCGATACCTCGAAGCTTGATTTAAAACACGTACGGCACGATGATACATGACCCCCCAAACATGGATTCATACACACATGCTTCTGCTATCTCACTAGGTCATACCGTTTTCCCACCTTCTCCTCTTCACCCCTACCCAATCATAGAAATGTATTATACATGACATATATTTTTCTCTTTTTGAACTGTTTTAGGAAGTGGCAGTTATTGGTGACTGCCAAAGGGTGGACTGTCAAAGTCAGAAAAATACCACGCTGCACATTGCCATATATGCACCTCATGCGTGTGCCCGCTGCACGAGCATGAGCTCTCCCGTGCGTGCGTATACTCGCGGTCGCGTGCACTCACGGGCGCGCGGTATGCGTATTTACGGTAGAGTTTGTGTGCGTCTAGCGGGCGACTCAATCGTAACATATTTTAGTCATATAATGTATTTTGTAGATTATGGTCCCTTTGATAGAATCTGAAAGTTTAGTTAATATAGTATGTTCGGGGACAGAGAGATTCCTCTTTGTATGATACGAAGGGTCAGACAGGGGTTACACAGTGGTGTTTAGTATCCATCGGAAGAGAATATAATTAGCAATATTCCGGTGTTGGTTTGAAGCGGATTACTCGCTCGTGCGTATAGTTATGGACATAAGAAGTTTATGGACATTTACTATATTTGCACTTTATTACCCATGCGGCGGGAAACCCAGTTTCCCTCCCACCTGAGCAGTTTGAAATAGTCACAGCCCACCTGTATGAACCAACCTATGACCTTTTGTTATAATGCAGAGACGAATTCCTGTGTCCAATGAACAATAAGAATGTAGGGACCATTGTACTGTACTGTGTGTAAGTGTATATAAAGACAAGCCGATCTGGGCCAGCTCTCTACTCTTTTCAACGGTTCTCATCACTGATAATCGGGAGCTGGATATCCAGAAAGGCGCTTGCGATTGTTCCCCTTGTGCGTAAGTTCTCTGCAACCATATTTATCTCCTATTTTGTTGTAAGCCATTCTCTCTCTCTCCTTCCCCTTTAAATGTAATTGTGTCTTTGTTGTATTTTAACGTGTAGTAACTCGGTTAGGTATTTTATGTTAGTTTGGTAGTGTATAACTTGTATTGTGTATTCTTTTGCGATTGAACGTTCATTCATTTCCTTAAAAGGCGTTAGACCCTTAGACCGGTATTTGAGTGTTTATTATATTGCAAAAGGGTTCTCAGAGCGTAAGATTCGCTCATACAGCTTTTAAACTAACAAGGTTACACTGTGTTGCATTTACACCTTATCATTGTCACAAAGGTTTAACTCTGTGAGCGTCAGCGCCGCTCGTGATCTCCTCGTGGTCTCGAGCGTCCGCCACGCTGCTAGCGTTTCATTACGTTAGTCGGCAGCCTATAGCGTGCTTGCCTTTACGCTGTAAGCCGTGAGCGAACGTGCCTCTCGTGCGTCTCGTCCACGGCTAAGCGTTTGTACGCTACGTGCGTACTCTTACGGTATTCCATATGCCAATTGCGTACTGTGTTCATTAACCTTTTAGTGTGTTTAATATAGGATATATATATTAGGCTTTTACATCTGCATAAAATAAAATTCAACAAATATATTAAAAAGTTGTGAAATGAGTGCAAACTGATTTGATCTGAGGCAGTACATAAGTAATATTACCTTCCTGGTCCTCTCCCGGAGTTACATCAGAGACTGGTTTGTAGTACAGGCGGTAACGCTCAACTGTGTCATCCGAAAACAGGCTCCAGCAAACACGCAGAGATGTCACTGTGGCAGAGTTAGGTGCCTGAGGATTGATTACAGGAGCTGAGGGAACTGCAATATGAGGGATATACGGGATTACTGAATGCATGTATAAAAAAAAAAACTATAAATATGCCAGATTCACAACCATGAGTGATGGAATCTCATAACAAATTACAACTGAGAATAAATGATGGGCAGCCTCTGGCTGGCAGGATACAACGTAAGCAGTGCAGTACTTCCATGACAGCTGGAGAGCCACGGGTTGCTTTATCCTGCTATATGGCTTATCTGACATGGTGAATGGCTTATTTGACAATAAAACCCAGTGATGTATCTTTCATCCTAAAACTGAAAAGGTTGGAAAGTGAGAAAGAATAACCACAGTTTAGATCCTATAGTAGCCAGGTGGATAAACAACTTTTTTTTAATATTAGGGTATTTACTATTTAATACAATGGAAACAATGCATTTCTTCTAACATTGTTGACTCAAAATCCAGACACGTTGGACCATGCCCTTGATCTACACAGGCCACATATCTAATCTACACAGGCCACATATCTAATCTACACAGGCCACATATCTAATCTCAACAGGCCACACATCTAATCTCAACAGGCCACATATCTGATCTCAACAGGTCGCATATCTGATCTCAACAGGCCACATATCTGATCTCAACAGGCCACATATCTGATCTCAACAGGCCACATATCTGATCTCAACAGGCCACATATCTGATCTCAACAGACCACATATCTAATCTACACAGGCCACATATCTAATCTACACAGGCCACATATCTAATCTACACAGGCCACATATCTGATCTGCACTGCCTCTAAGCTGATAGGCCTTTTTGCCTGTAGTAAAATAGGACTGTCCATCAAAATACAGGATTGCTGGGGGGTAGTACGTAAAGTACAGAAGTCTATCTGTGACCAGAACCGGCCCTAGCCAATATGATACGCTAGGCAAGATTTCAGCTGGTGCCCCCTAGCACCACCGCTAGTTCCGCCTCTGACCCTGCACCCCTTTCCCAGCACCATAACCCCCACCCATAGCAGTCCTTATTTTGGTGCTCCTACCCCTTATATTATAAATAGGTACAATGCGCACATTCGGCGCACAGCCCAAAAAGGGGCATGTTCTTGCCGGGAAGGGGCATGGCCACACAATAGTACCCCCAATTCAAATTCCGCCGCACAGTACTGCAACTTTATTCACATTTTATCATGCGCTAGTGTCCCTTATTCACATTACATCACACCATAGACCACACAGTAGTGCCCTTTGTATACATTAAGCAACACAGTAGTGCCCCTTATTCACAATACATGACACTGAATTGCTCCTTATTCACATTACATCACACCATATTGCTCTTTATTCACATTAGACCACACAGTAGTGCCCTTTCTATACATAACGCCATACAGTAGAGCACCTTATAAACATAATGCCACACGTTAGTAATGTATTTATACACATAATACCACACAGTAATGGCCCTTACACATGACACACATTATTAATGTCCTTATAAAAATAATGTGCCTTACACATTGTGCCATCTTTTATTAATGCCCTTATACACGTAATGTCCCTTACACATAAACCGCACATTGTTAATGCCCTTATACACATAATGACACACATAATGTCCCTTACACATATTCCACACATTATTGGTGCCCTTATACACATAATGACACACATAACTGTCCCTTACACATATGCTGCGCATTCTTAATGCCCTTATACACATAATGACACTTAGTGCCCCTTACACATTTACTGCACATTATTAATGCATTTATACACATGACACGCATAAAGCCCCTTATACATATGCCAAACACTATTGCACAAACAACCTACTCACACACAGCCGCTAACACTGTGACCCCGGCCTCTGCTTGGATACAGATGTGTCCTCATAAATCTTGCCTCAATGCACCATGCAGCAGGAGATGCCTGGCATGAATAAGCTGGCCAGCTCTGATAACATCGGGCACAATTTTTTAAATGAAAAATCATCTTATTTGCATTGCTATGTGGCTAGGATGCACAAGCAGCTTCTGATGATTAAAATGATATGCAGCATGCCTATATTCTGTGTGCGACTGTGGCTGTATCTGCATACAAAATGCTACACACAGAATATAGGCATGCTGCATATCATTATAAACAGCAGAAGCTGCTGGTGCCCAGGAGCGGTTTTTGGTGCGGGCAAGCAGTGCCTGCGCCCAGGGCGCTGCGGCCGGGAGGCACAGCTGCAGTCACCCCGCAGGCACCACCGCCTGCCCGCACGCCGCTCACCCGGCTGCAGCAGACGCCGTGGGCTGTGTGGGCGTCCACTGCAGCCGGCTCCAGGGACAGACACTAGAGGTCAGTATTGACCTCTAGTGTCAGTGCGGCGCTGCTATGGGAGAGACGTCATGACGTCTCTTCCATAGAGACGTGCCGCCGCGGCCAGACGGAGCAGCGGTCGGGAGCAGGGCAGTGGTAAGTATTTATTTTTTATTTTTGTGTGTGTTTGACCCGGGGGCACAGCAACAGGAGGCACAGCAGCAGAGGGCACAACAGGGGGCACAGCAGCAGAGGGCACAACTGTTGGGGGCACAGCAGCAGAGGGCACAACTATTGGGGGCACAGCAAAAGGAGGCACAGCAGCAGAGGGCACAACAGGGGGCACAGCAGCAGAGGGCACAACTATTGGGGGCACAGCAACAGGAGGCACAGCAGCAGAGGGCACAACAGGGGGCACAGCAGCAGAGGGCACAACTATTGGGGGCACAGCAGCAGAGGGCACAACTATTGGGGGCACAGCAACAGGAGGCACAGCAGCAGAGGGCACAACTATTGGGGGCACAGCAGCAGAGGGCAAAACTATTGGGGGCACAGCGACAGGGGGCACAGCAGCAGAGGGCACAACAGGGGGCACAACTATTGGGGGTAAAGCAACGGGGGCACAACTACTGGGGCAAAGCAACAGGGGGGCACAACTACTGGGGGCAAAGCAACAGGGGGCACAACTACTGGGGGCATAGGTACAGGGGGCACAGCTACAGGGGGCAAATCTACTGGGGGGCACAACTACTTGGGGCATATCTGGGGGCATAACTGTGTGCCCTAGGCATATCAAATGCCCTAGGCATTTGCCTAGTTTGCCTATGCTTAGGGCCGGCTCTGTCTGTAACTAAACCATTTACTATCGCTCACATCTTTCCCACATTTCTCTCTGCTCCATTGGCACATTTCAGATGAGAGTCAGTTAATTTGGTGAAAAAGATTTACTTACTATAATTTTTACACTGTTAATTACAAACGGTAAAAGTTAGCCATTTGACACATTTTATGTACCTACAAAATAATTTGCTTATGGCCACTAATAGCCTTTTATACCATTATCCATTGTGTTTTCCCCACTTTTTGGGAATTCAGTGTGATTTCCCCACTTTTTTGAGCGTTCGGGGTAATTTCCCCACTTTTTCATTCACTTCCCCAAGGTAGTGCACTGTGACCCACGAAATGCACGGAAATGTAACCCATGGCTTCCATGAATGGCACTTGCATTGAATCAGCCCCTAACATACCCTCCAACATGACCCGCCCCACTAGGTACAAAATGCTCTGTTTCTGGACTTCCCTCTTAATTTATTATTGCCATCACCTGTGAAGAAACAGCTTTCTTATCATTTAACTAGTTCAACACAGGTGATGGAAATCATAAATTAAGAGGGAAGTCCAGAAACAGAGCATTTTGTACCTAGGGTCTGCCCTAAGTATCAGTGATTGAAACATAACAATATGCAGGGCCAGCTTAAGGTCTGTGGGGGCCCCTGGGCAACAAATTTGTGGGGCCCCCACACACTGTTCTCACAACTGCAAAAAAAACATCAGAGTAGGAGCATTTACCTGTCTCCTCTACATCCTCCTCGGCAGCTGAGCTGTTCATTTACTGCTTCGGCCGCCGAGGAGATTCACTCACAACAGTGTGAAGTCTTGCGAGATAATGTCAAATTTTGCGAGACTTCACACTGCAGTGAGTGAAGCTCCTCGGCGGCCGCAGCTGTAATGGAACATCTCAGCTGCCGAGGAGGACGGAGAGGAGACAGGTAAATGCTGTACTCCTACTCCGATGTTTTTTTTGCAGTTGTGAGGAGAGTGTGTGGGGGCCCCACTTGTATGGGGTCCCGGGACGACTGCCCCTTCCGCCCCACCGTTAATACGGCTCTGACCATATGTGACCACACTATAGTTTAGGATTATTAATACCTATGGTAGGGCAATATGGATGGCACTTTCCTCCTACACTCCAAATAGTGGTGCCATATAAATAACAGTGCCGTAACTAGGTGTGTGCCGATGGTGCCTTGCCCACAGCGCAAATGCACTGAGAGCGCACCATCTGGCAGCACACCTGCTATGGCACACACGTACTCCTGCCGGACGCCACTGCCGGACGCTGCAAGGGAGCGCTGCCGCACCCGCCATACCTGCCAGCTTCTGCTTCCCCTGCTCTCTAGATGTCCGTGCTGGTCGGACGGCTGCGTCCCGTGGTCAGCATAACGGAAGTTTTTCAGCATGAGAAGAGGAGGGGGGATCCTCTCCTCCCCGCCCCTCCTCTCTGAGACCTGCAGCAGCCGCAGGGAGATGAGAGATCGTGGTGTCTGATCCCCGGCAGGGAGCGGGCTACAGCTCTCTACAAAAACAGGTAGCTGGGCTAGCAGATTGAGGGGGGGAGGGCTCTGACTGCTGTGTCTGCTGTCTCTCCTGATTTCTAAGTCCCTAAAAGTGCCACCTCTGTTAGTCTATATGTGTTGGTCCCCCCCACTCTGCTGCCATATTGTATAAAATGGGGGACAATGCTGCCGTAATGTATAAAATTGGGGACTCTGCTGCCGTAATGTATAAAATGGGAGACTCTGCTGCTGTAATGTGTAATAAAGGGACTCTGCCGCCGTAATGTGTAAAAAGGGGGACTCTGTCTGCCGTAATGTGTAAAAAGGGGACGCTGTCTGCCGTAATGTGTAAAAAGGGGGATGCTGTCTGCCGTAATGTGTAAAAAGAGGAATCTGTCTGCCGTAATGTGTAAAAAGGGGACGCTGTCTGCTGTAATGTGTAAAAAGGGGACGCTGTCTGCCGTAATGTGTAAAAAGGGGGACGCTGTCTGCCGTAATGTGTAAAAAGGGGACGCTGTCTGCCCTAATGTGTAAAAAGGGGGACGCTGTCTGCCGTAATGTGTAAAACGGGCTCTACCTGGTGTAGTGGTACTACTGTGCAGCGTAATTTGAATAATGGAGACTACTGTGCACCGTAGTATGAATTGGTATTATTTTGTGGCCACGCCCCTTCCCCAAGAAGCCATGCCACTGATAAATAATATTAACCCTGTGAATGTTACAAGCGCTTCAAATGACTGTCCAAAATGTATTATGATTTCCTTCATGAACAGAGAGAGTTTCCCAGAGGGATTAACAAACCCTAAATTTCAATCTGGCAATTCAATTCACCCCTTCACATTGCCCATATGTCCAAAGCCTCACAATGGCAATGCACATTACCTGGGAGAGTATTGATGGAATCCAAAAGCTGTTCCACATCAGAGAAGTCTAAACTATTGTTTTCAAAATCTGCTTTTGTTGAAATATTTAAATTGATGTCAGTGTTGAAGTATTCATGCAGCCTGCAAATACAAAGACTCATTAAAGTAAAATAGCAAGTGGTAGGTAACAATATAAAGTATTCTATAAATCACAACTATTTCTTTTAAATAGGGATAAATATGCAGAGCTCCTCCAATCTATTACATTATGTAGAGTCCCATTATTATATATTCGTAAGTAGCGATATACATCACTAATAATATTTATAACCTGCAATTATCAGAAAACATATATGAACCAACATAGTAAAATAAATTGTTCAGTTACAATTTGACATTTCACTACAGGACTGTAAATGGTAATATATTACCTCCCTTCTCCATAACACAGAAGTCGGTCCTCCCACTTTATCTTAATGGGATTTGATAGTTAAAAATGCTAACATTTGAGCTACTATGACATTATTGCTTCTGGTTCTTTGTATGCATTATTTACCTAATTAATAGTTATTTATACAGTGCACACAACAGGGGCATATTAAGAGAGGAGGGGACCGTGTGCAGACTGCGTGTGAGCCCCCTCCTCCCCACTGCGCTGTAGGCTATGGCATTGCGTTGGAGTTTACTGCGCATGCGAAGGTCTCCGGAAATATGGTGCCCACCATGGTTCGGAGACAAATTCAGTACTGCACATGTGCAGTGGCCATTCTGGGTGTGATTTTTGCCACGGCTGCTGTGACTGCAGCGGCTGCAGCGCCTCTTGCAAGACTCTGGAAAGGTAAGTATTAAAACATGGGTGTACTGTGTGCGTTGTGGCCCCTCCCTGGACCCATGTACACCGCACACATTGCACCCATGATAGAAACGCCAATGGCACACAAGTTATCCATCACTTTACAGAGAATACTTCAGTCATTCACATCAGTATATATATATATATATATATACACACACACACACACACACAAACACTAGGTGATTCATCGCGCCCTACGGGCGCTCTTCACACCATCGGAAGGGGCTACGCCCCCGTAACCCCTGCACGTCCTTTGGCTGCCCAATAATTGTATGATATGGAGTATTACCTTCAAGCCTAATTTTATTAGTGGTTACTTATTTAAGGTGGAAAGGGTGTGCGATGGGTTGCGACAGCGTGAAGAGCGGAATCAGGGGTGGATGAATGACCTAGTGTGTTAATAATATGTTATGTGTAGATAATTTAGGAAGAATGGCAATGTTTGGGCAATGTTGATTTTTGGTTAAAGCAATAGGCGGGAGGTGTGGGCTGCGGATGCTCTGAGCAAGAGGACAAATGGATATCTCTAGGCTGCCTTTCTAGCGCAGGGTGACGTGAGGAGGAGGGAGGTGGGGAGAGCACAACAGCAATACCAGGCTCTGCGGCTGCGGTTTGCACGCACGGGGGCGGGATGCACCAAGCAGCACCGAGGACGGAGGCAGGAGTAGGAGGGAGAGCACACAGCGATCACAGCAGGAGTGGGTGGGCTAGACACGGTAGATCTGTGACTTCAGCCAGCATTGTGTCTCTGGGCAGCATTTGAAAATGAGTTACAAAGTCACAGATCTTGCCAAATATATAGGAGATGGAGTATTAGCTGCATTTTTAGTTGTGTGAGTGGGTAAATAGTGCACGGCGAAAGTGCGTTTGATGGTGAAGGAGGCGTAGGCCCTTTAGTGGGTGTGAACAATGGCTGCAGGGCACGATGTACAGAATGTAGCGGGTGGAGGGGTGACCGCGTATGGGGGAGGGTGTCCGTAGATGTTGTGGGTGGAGGGGGGGGGACAGATCTGTGACTTGACTCCGCCCAGCATTGTGACTCCGCCCAGCGTTAGCAAATGAGTCACAAAGTCACAGATCTGGGCAAATATATAGGAGATATAGATATAGATATATATATATATATATATAGATATATAGATATATAGCACTTTAAGCAGGATGATTTGTATAAAATATGGCAGTTTATTTATATTTGTGTAATACAGCTTGACGAAGGGTATAATACAGATCCAAAACATTACTATTTATGTGCAAATAAACTATTATAGTTTATGCTAGGGCTGGGTACGGGATCCCGGTGCTGAGAATGCCGGCAGCCAGAAGACCGACCCCGGCATCCCAACAGGCTAACGCTCCCTTCCCACAGCATAAATCTAACTCTCTCCCGACAGCATAGTACAACCTACCCCTGATACCTACATTCAGGATGTTGGTTGTCAGCATTCCGGCGTTGGTATTCTTGTAGGTGTCTGTATTCTGGCGCTGGTCTCCCGTCCGCCGGCATCCTAAGCGCCGGGATGCCAACTACATACCTTATGCTATTTGTAATGGTTAGTATAAAACCATTGCAGCTAAGCAGATTTATGTAGTGTATGGCTGCAGGGCATTGGATGTTTGGGGGCACTCCACACAGAGCTTAGCTGCCTTGGTTTTATACTGACATTTACAAGTAGTTTCATGTTGTTAGAATTACCAGGCTTACTATGTAGGAGCAAATAGTGCCATGTCTGACTGCAATGTGTGAGGTTGTTGGATTAAATATCAGGAATGACATTACTGAGAAATGTGTATTTTAAATAAAGGAGGATGCAACTGAAGGTGCACATATCCTCCTGTATGTATGGGAGCCGGCCTGCCTGTCTTCCCTGCCTCCTATATAATGGAACATTGGACACTGTTAATGATTCTGACAGAAATATGATCCTTACTCACAGGTAGATATCTGCCTGTGAATAAGATTCAGGTCACAGGCGAGATCATCGGCACGCTGCAGGACCGACACAGTAGTCATGGGGATTCAATAAGATCTATAGATCTTCTTCCTATCATGACTACCCTACTGTGGAAAAATTATAGATATGATAGGCTATTAAAATAGTTTAATTTCTAAACTATATCAATGTATATTCAGAAATAAATCAGAAGTTCATACCTACTGGTTGTTTCAAGTGCAGTCTGCAAAAAAGAGCAAAAAAAGAATTACATGATCAACATGATATAGTGATACACAGTAAACGGCAAACTCGTCATTTAACTGTTGCATCTGAATTTACATTAACAAATAAAATATTTCTTAAGCAACAACAGTTAACCTACAAATAATCAAGGTCACTTTGAAGAGATATTAAACTATCAACCAAGGACTGCCTGCGTACAAAACTACATTGTATAACAATAGCGCAGTATATAAATCTTACTTTCACGAATTTCACTTTGTCCTTCCCTTTAAATAACTCCTGTATTTTCTCCATCAGATCTTTAGAGGTGTCAAGACTTTTCCCACAATCAACTAATTGCTCAAATAATGATTCCAGTTTCAGTTTCTTTTCCTCTCCGAGAGCCTGTAGTTTTTCTTCATGTGTGGACGCGATTGTGTCCATCACTTCTGTGTAATGCATCTCAATGTTCTGCTCTTGTCTCCCAAAGTTCTCCTAGAAGTTAGAATAAGTAATATATGTAGTAAGTTTACCAGCTGAACATTCTCGTTAACTCTGCTTAGAAGGGATCCGGTCTTTAGGTCGACGGCACTTAGGTCAACACTCATTAAGTTGACCACTATTGGTCGACATGCATTAGGCCAGCATGGCCTATATGTCGACATGGTCACTAGGTCGACATGGACAAGGCTGACATGGAAAAAGGTCGACATAAGTTTTTCACATTTTTTTTAGCTGTTTCATACTTTATGATCCACGTGGACTACAATGGGGAATAGTAACCCAAAGAATGGCGAGCGAAGCAAGCCATGTGGGGGGATACGGTGCACTAATTGGGGTTCCCGTCACTTTACAAAGAAAACGACACCAAAATGTAAAAAACTCATGTCAACCCTCTTCCATGTCGACCTTGTTCATGTCGACCCAATGACGGTGTTGACCTATTTCAGGTGTCGACCTAGTCACTGTCAACCAATAGTGGTTGACCTAATGACTGTTGACCTAATTACTGTCGACCCTATGATCCACACCCGTTTAGAAGACTTACTGTACCTCTACTGTGATAAATATCTCTTCCAGGTGACTAGCAAAATTGTCCATCTGTGCAATCTGCTCCTCCAGCTTGCACATGTTTTTGTGTATGTCTTCCTATGATGTAAATTAAAGAATAGCAAATTAATTCTCATAAATTGAAATCTAAAGATTTTAAAAGTCATAAAGCCTCAATTACTGAGAAGCATTGATACAATTTACATTTATTTCAATTACAAAATGGCACAATACAAATTTATGTAATCATGAGTCTACTTTGCAGAAATGCAAAGGAAGTCTTTACATGTCAAGGTGGTATGTTTCTTCTGATAGGACAAGATAGGCAAACCAATCAGGACGTTCCTTGCTGAACCTGGCCAAGGAGCATATTTGTGCACCTGCTGTGTATTGTGCCAAGATTTAATTCAGCAGAAAATGAGATACTCCCTATTTAGTTGGAGCACGAGCCTTTTTCTCCCAGCTAAAATACTTAATTTGGAACATCTTTTGGACATCTGAGGTAAAGTTTATATGCAAGAGCATATTTCTACATCTAATATATAAAAATGAAAATTTGTCTGTACTTCTGTCTTTCTATACAAATCCACAGTTTACAAGCAAAGATCGTGAAATTTTACAGACAAGCGTATTAAAACATGGTGGAGGCAACTAAAACAATTTGAACTCCCTACCACCCCTAGGGGGGGGAGACAGCAGCACAGAGTATATCAGGAGACACCATGACTCCGGAATTGCTGGAGCAATATACTAAAAAATTGGTATACATACACCTTACAATCTGGCAGCAAACACTGTGGGAGGAAGACGCCCCTAGCACCCCTAGGGGTGGGATAGCAGCACAGAGTATGTCAGCAGACAGCAAAACTGTGGAAGGCATGGAGCAATTTACACCAAACTTAGTACACATCTGACTTAAAATCTGTGAACAATCTCTGTGGGGGTTAGACGCCCCTAGCACCCCTAGGGGTGGGACAGCAGCAGAGTACTTCAGGAGAAAGCAAAACTGTGGAAGGACTGGAGCAATTTACACCAAACTTGGTACACATCTGATTTACAATCTGTGATCAAACTCTGTGGGAATTAGACACCCTTAGGGGTGGGACAGAAGCATAGAGTATTTCAGGAGACAGCTTAAGTCCCGATTGGCTACACCAATTTACATCAAACTTGGTACACATATGTCTTACACTCGGGAAACAAATACTGTGGGGTCAGACACCCCTAGCACCCCTAGGGGTGGGACAGCAGCACAGAGTATGTCAGCAGACAGCAAAACTGTGGATGGCCTGGAGCAATTTGCAAAAAACTTGGTACACATCTGACTTTTAAATCTGGGAACAAACTCTGTGGGAGTTAGACACCCCTAGCACCCCTAGGGGTGGGACAGCAGCACAGAGTATTTCAGGAGACAGAGAACCTGTTGAAGGCCAGGAGCAATTTACACCAAACTTGGTACACATCTGACTTACAATCTGGGAACAAACTCTGTGGGGGTTAGACGGGATCCGGTCTGAAGATCGACAGTGTCTAGGTCGACAATGTTTAGGTCGACCACTATAGGTCGACAGTCACTAGGTCGACATGGATGGAAGGTCGACAGGGTTTCTAGGTCGACATGTGCTAGGTCGACAGGTCTAAAGGTCGACATGAGTTTTTCACTTTTTTTTTTGTTTTGGATTTTTTCATACTTAACGATCCACGTGGACTACGATTGGAACGGTAAAGTGTGCCGAGCGAAGCGAAGGCACCATGCGCGAAGCATGGCGAGCGAAGCGAGCCATGCGAGGCGACGCAGTGCACTAATTTGGGATCCCGGTCACTTTACAAAGAAAACGACACCAAAAAAAAAAATTCCTCATGTCGACCTTTAGACCTGTCGACCTAGCACATGTCGACTTAGAAACCCTGTCGACCTTCCATCCATGTCGACCTAGTGACTGTCGACCTATAGTGGTCGACCTAAACATTGTCGACCTAGACACTGTCGATAAAATGAACCACACCCGGGTTAGACAGCCCTAGCACCCCTAGGGGTGGGGCAGCAGCACAGAGTATTCAAGAGACAGCATAACCCCCGAATGGCTAGACCAATTTACAACAAACTTGGCACACATATGACTTACACTTGGGAAACAAACACTGTGGGGGTCAGACACCCCTAGGGGTGGGACAGCAGCACAGAGTATTTCAGGAGAAAGCATAACTCCAGAATGCCTAGACCAATTTACAACAAACTTGGTACACATATGACTTACAAGCTGGGAACAAACACTGTGGGCATAAGATACCCCTAGCACCCCTAGGAGTGAGGTAGCAGCACAGAGTTTTTCAGCAGATGGCATAACTCTGGAATGCCTGGAGCAATTTACACCAAAGTTGGTACACATATGACTTACACTCTGGGAACAAACACTGTGGGGGGTAACACACCACTAGCACCCCTAGGGGTGGGCCAGCAGCACAGACTATATCAGGACATGCATGATATGTCAGTGATGACACAGCTGCATGTGACAGGGGCAGTGACATGATGTGAGGAGGGGAATGTAGGTAGCTCGAATCCACACACTGAGAGTTATATAGTGGAAGTAGCACGGTCCTCCAGCAGCACAGAGTATATCAGGAGATACATAATGTGCTGTGCTACAGTATATAAGAAACTGTAAATAAATTGATAATTTCACAGGGGCACTGACATGATGTGAGGAGGGGAATCGAGGCAGCAGGAAGCCACAGACTGAGAGCTGTATAGTGGGAAGAGCAGGGTCCCTTGGGGGACCAAAAAGGGTTCTGGCCACTACTCAAAGTGCGTCTGGGAAGCAAGATATGCCTATATACTAGATCTCCAACCAATGTAAATTAACAAACAACTATCATTCTAATTTACCATCCTCATCCCGTAGCGAAGCACAGGTATTTAGCTATCTACAATGTTATTTATACTGTGGTTTAATATTTACATTTATTTTCGTAAACAGACATTCTTAAAATCCCGGGCAACGCCGGGTACTCCAGCTAGTATGTAATAAAATCACAGAGTGTTGCCAGTATGATTGACTTTACAGTGACACTTTTACTCTTTCTACCAAGCACTTTTCCATGTAATCTACTCATTGTATATAAGGAGAGTTATGGTAGACTTACCATTGGTAACTCTCTTTCTGCAAGGTACACTGGGTTCCACAGGAAATACATTGGGGTATAGAGTGGATCTTGATCCAGAGGCACCAACAGGCTAAAGCTTTAGGCTGTCCAGGATGCATTGGGGCCTCCTCTGTAACCCCACCTCCAGGCACTGTGAGCTCAGTTTCATTAACCAGTCCAATGTAGGAGCAGGTAAGAGAGAAGGCAGATATTAGTCACATAGAACCACATTCTCACGATAGGAGAAGGGACCAGCGGCTAATGCCATACAAACCCATAGGAGCTAGGTGCGTCAGGGTGGGCGCACTGCGGAACCCAGTGTACCTCGCAGTTAGAGAGTTAACAATGGTAAGTCTACCATAACTCTCCTTTTCTGGTGCGGGGTACACTGTGTTCCACAGGAAATACATTGGGGATGTCCTAAAGCAGTTCCTCAAGGGAGGGGACGCGACTTGGCGGGTATGAGAACCTGGCGTCCAAAGGAAGCATCCTGAGAGGCAGAAGTATCAAAGGTATAGAACCTAATGAACGTGTTCACTGAGGACCATGCAGCCACCTTGCACAATTGTTCTGTGGACGCACCACGGCGGGCCGCCCAAGAAGGTCCAACAGACCAAGCAAAATAGGCTTTAATAGCAGCAGGAGCTGGAAGTGCATCCTGCGCATAGGCTTGTACAATCACCATTCTAATCCATCTGGCCAAGGTTTGCTTATTCGCAGGCCAGCCACATTTGTGGAAACCAAACAGTACAAAAAGGGTATTTGATCTGCAGATAGAGGCAGTCCTCTCCACATATATACGGAGAGCCCTTACCACATCCAAAGACCGCTCTTTGGGGGACAAGTCAGAAGAGATAAAGGCCGGAACCACAATCTCTTGGTTAAGGTGAAAAGATGACACCACTTTAGGTAAGTAACCTGGGCGAGTTCTCAGAACTGCCCGGTCACGATGGAATATTAGAAAGGGTGGACGACAGGTCAAAGCGCCTAAGTCCGACACCCTTCTAGCAAAGGCAATGGCCAGCAGAAACAGGATCTTAGCCTTTTAAGGTCCACTGACTCAAGAGGTTCAAATGGAGACTCTTGCAGGGCATTCAGGACAACAGACAGATCCATTGGAGCCACAAAATGGACATAGGGAGGCTGAATCCGTAACAAACCCTGAGTGAATGCATGAACGTCAGGTATAGACGCAATTTTTCTATGAAACCACACGGACAAGGCAGATATGTGAACCTTGAGGGAGGCCAGCCGAAGGTCTAAAACCCAAGCCTTTTTGCAGGAAAGCCAGGATTCTAGATGTTTTGAATCTGTACGCATCATAGTTCTTATCAGCACACCAGGTGAAGAAAGAATTCCAGACCCTATAATAGATCCGAGCAGATGTCGCCTTACGGGCTTTCAACACAGTTTGAATGACCGCCTCAGAGAAACCTTTGGCTCTCAGGAGTGATGCTTCAAGAGCCGCGCCGTCAAAGCCAGTCTGGCCAAGTCTGGATAGAGACAAGGGCCCTGTACTAGGAGGTCTGGTCGTTGAGGAAGTTGAAGAGGCCGCTCTATCGATAGACCCTGCAGGTCTGAGAACCAATGCCGTCTGGGCCATGCCGGAGTGACTAGAATTAGTATTCCTCCTTCTTGCTTGAACTTCCGCAGAACCCTGGGCAGGGGTGACACTGGAGGGAACACAGAAGGCAGCCGAAAGTTCCATGGAATGGCTAGTGCATCCACGCACGCTGCTTGAGGATCCCTGGTCCTTGATCCGAAGACCGGAACTTTGTGATTGTGTCGAGACGCCATCAGGTCTACATCTGGTAGGCCCCACGTGTCCATTATGAGTTGAAAGACTTCCGTATGAAGACTCCACTCATCGGCGTGTACATCCTGACGACTGAGGAAGTCTGCTTCCCAGTTGAGAACACCCAGAATGAACACTGCCAATATTGCTATCAGATGGTGTTCTGGCCATTGAAGGATTTTTGAAACTTCCAACATTGCCATGCGGCTTCGAGTGCCACCTTGATGGTTGATGTATGCCACCTTGGTGGCGTTGTCTGACCGTACTTGAACAGGCGAGAGTTAACGCATTGAACACTGCCCGCAGTTAAAGAATGTTGATCGGGAGGAGGGAATCCTCCTTGGTCCAATGACCCTGGAAAGAGTGTTGCTCCAACACCGCACCCCATCCCCGCAGACTGACATCTGTCATCAGCAGGACCCAGTCGAGGATCCAGAAGGGACTGCCCATGCTCAATTGCTGGTCCTGTAGCCACCAGGTCAGCGATTGATGAACCTCCGGAGTCAAGATAATCATGTGAGATCTGATCTGATGAGGTAGGTCATGCCACTTGGAAAGGATTAACCTCTGCAGAGGGCGGGAATGAAATTGAGCGTACTCTACCATGTTGAATGCCGACACCCTCAGGCCAAGTACTTGCATCGCAGAGTGTATCGACACTCCAGGGCGACAGAGGAAGCATCTTATTCTGTCCTGAAGCTTCAGGACTTTCTGCGGAGATAGGAACAGACGGTGACTGTGTGTGTCCAGGAGTGCCCCTAGGTGCACCATGCTCTGAGCTGGGACCAGAGAGGATTTCTTCCAATTGATGAGCCACCCATGGGCTTGTAGGAAGCTTACCGTCAGTTGTAGATGACTGAGGAGGACATCGTGGGAGTTTGCCAGGATAAGCAAGTCATCTAGATATGGCAGGAGCCTGACTCATTGCCGACGGAAGATGTGCCGTCATTACAGCCATGACTTTGGTGAAGATCCGAGGAGCTGTAACCAGTCCAAATGGCAGAGCCTGGACCTGATAGTGTAGGTTGCCAATAGCAAACCGCAGATACTGCTGATGTGACTTGGTAATAGGTATATGCAGGTACGCATCCTGAACATCCAGGGATACCATATAGTCTCCGGGTTCCATTGCCAGCACAATTGAGTGCAGCGTCTCCATGCGGAACTTGGACACTTTCACAAACTTGTTTAGTGATTTGAGGTTGAGTATAGGCCGGAATGACCCATTTGGTTTTGGGACTAGAAACAGGGTCGAGTAGTAACCACAGCCCCTTTGGGACAAAGGCACCGGCACTACCACTCCTGTATCCAGGAGGGAACTCACAACCTGCTGTAATAGATTTTTAGGCATTTAGCCATTTAAACATGTCAGTTTCTTGGTGACTGTAGTGGAATCCTCATCATCAGTGATTTGTATGATTTGCTTAATAGCAACCACTAGAGCAGGGACGTCAACTTGCAATGTAGAATCCTCGTCAGAAACACCTGATTCAGTGTCTGACAGGACAGTATGTTCCCCCTCCTCTTCAGATGAAACATCTGACAGATTTATGGATTGTGAGGAGGAAGCGGCCCGCTTAGATGACCCAGAGACATGGGATTGAACTAGGGTATATTTTTGTTTGATCAAGGAATGAGTCAACTGCTGCAACTGGTTAGACAGGTTGTCCGCCCAAGGCGGATTGACCATAGGGACTATTTGAGGATGTAATGGTACAGGTGGTCCCATAGGGGGCATTAGGCATTTCACTAGTGTACCCAGTAGGTTTGAGAAAGCGGCCCAGGGTGGCTTTTGATTGGTTACAGGAGCCGCGGACTGACTAGGGGGTGTACTGCACATAGCACACAGACCATCATACACAGCTTCCCCCTTTGGTAAATCCTTGGCGCATGCTCTGCATGATGCAGGTGCGTCCACAGACTTACTGCCCTTTCTGTTAGACACTGTACACAAATGCAACACAGAGCGGTTTAGTACAATGGAGCCAGACAGAGTATAATACCTGCGAATAAATCCGATAGCATGTGACTAAATCCGGTATTATGTGACTGAGTACACAGTAGAATACACGTAATAGGTAAATACTGTGACGCACTATATAAACGACCCTGATGCACCTAGTCCCTTTGGGTGCAGAATATAGTGATAGATCTCTGGGGAACACTGAAAGTGAACCCTCACAGCAGGTACAGGCACATACAGTCACATTAGCAATGCAGATAATTATTATATTACAATAAAACTGCACTGAACTAAATTATATATATATATATATATATATATATATATATATATATATATATATCCAGCACAGAAAGATGGCACTCAGAGACTATTTTGAAATGGTGAAAAAAGATAACTGTATTGAGATGTTACAGCATCTAACGTTTTCGGAGCGGTTGCCCCGTCCTCAAGATAACATGTTATCTTGAGGACGGGGCAACCGCTCCGAAAACGTTAGATGCTGTAACATCTCAATACAGTTATCTTTTTTCACCATTTCAAAATAGTCTCTGAGTGCCATCTTTCTGTGCTGGATGTTTATTTGTTTGAGAGGCACCGGAGCAGCTGGAGACTTACACACTGAGTGCCGGCATACTGTGGATGGGTATATATATATATATATATATAACACAGCGTGGCCCTAGACCGGAGGTATACATCAGAATACTCTACAATATATTCTGTAATCGCCACACTTTTTCTTAACTACCATTGACATACAGCGCTGACAGCACAGTTTTGAAGACATTTTCTGTCAGAAAAAGCTTTTTCAGGGCTGCCAGGTGCAGCCCTCTTGTTCTGGTGACCTGCTGCTGCAGCCCCAACTGAAAAACTGAGCTCACAGTGCCTGGAGGCGGGCTTACAGAGGAGGCCCCAATGCATCCTGGGACAGCCTAAAGCTTTAGCCTGTTGGTGCCTCTGGATCAAGATCCACTCTACACCCAATGTTTTCCCTGTGGAACCCAGTGTACCCTGCTGCAGAAAATGTGTTAGGCACTAAAATTTCATGTCAAATCTGGATTCATAGGTGCTCAAAAAAATTCCAAGAATTCTGAGGTATCCAGAACCAAAGCCATTACCGAATCTATGCATACATTGGCCTGTGCACAGACAATTATACTGGAGTATTATATTATTATTCTGTCTAATCCTACCTTGATGTCTTCTACAGCAGCAGTGAGTTGTTTGACGTCATGATCTTTGTGTATGCCAAATAGCTTTTCAAAGGCTCTGATAGGAGTTTTGCATGAAAGACAGAAAATGTCTGGTGCTTCCTCAATCTCCTCATTTCCCTGATTATTGGAATCTATGTGTGACTCATCTCTAGCTTCTGTTTTACTAGCATTTGATATTGCATCTCCAATGGTATCAAGTTGTCCTATGTTTTCTTGTTGAACCTCTGTGTGTTCTGTACATTTATCTTTATGTACATGACTTTCAACTTGTTCTAGGTGTTTTCTTTCCTGCTCTGGATTTTCTTCTAGATCTTTACAGTGTCCAACTGATTGTTTGGAATGTTGGACTTCCTGTTTTCTTTTATTCTGTGGTTGTTTGTCCACATGCTCAGAATGGCCACCTTTAGTTGTAAGATCACTTACTTTTTTGGGTTCAGTAACTTGTTTGTCTCTTTCAGAATTGTTCTGTTCCATAGATTTAATAATTGTATCTTGTTTTGGAAATTGCAAGGTTTTCTCTGTGTCTGTATCTTTTTGATTTCTAGGGGTGTGTTGCAATGATTGTGTTGTTAAAAATGAAAACACCTCTGAATCTTTATCTTCAGACAATCCATATACCTTTGTCATTTCATCAACTTCTTTTTGTAAATCTGAGAGTACCTGATCTGAATCAGGAGACTGTGTTTCATTGGCTGATTCATGTGGTTCCTCTTCTTGTTCATCCTTTAATTTTTCAGAAAAGATTCCTAATCTTCCCTGTGAATCATACAAATCAGTGTGATAAATAGTCAAGCCCTCCTGCTCTGGTTCATTGTCCTCTGGTATAGACTGGAGCTGTTCTGCTGCTTTACCTATAGATGAGTCACCCTCATCTGGTATGTCACCTTCAGATTCCTCCATTCTATCAGTCTCTTTACTGACTTCATCAATTGTTATGTGTATGGTGATAATTCATTGTCAAAAATTGTTTCAAGAAAAAGACAGAAATTCATTTAATTTGTTGTTTTCTGTAATCAATCACACATTAATAAATCTAGTAGTGTAAATAAGCGAGCAAAGGGCATACATTAAACAATTACCTGTTCAGTGTAACTCAATATTTGGGATGACCCCCAATAACAGGATACAGGAATTGGCAGCACTCAGGAAGTTGGAAAATATGACAAAGAAACTCTTATATTCCATTGTTTCAGTGATATATTAGTTCACTTCCATCAGGGATAATAAAGTTTAAAAACAAATTCTCCTAAATACATTTGAGACCAATCTCCACAAGTCCACTTGCTCCAATCAGAGTAACTGCATGGTAAGCTGCTTATAATTCTGGATAGTAGAATAGCACTGATAATTTGTGTGGCTGCTAAGGAGAAATAAAGACAAGGTGAATCTGGCCACTAAAGAAAAAAGTGAAATTTCAAGAACGTCTTGACAGTTGCGTATATACCCCTCGGCCAGGATGACACTCACCAATGGGGTTGGCTGAGGGGCCGCCGCCCAGTAGTGCCACCCAGGCCAGGGGGTAGAATCACATAGTAGTTCTGTCCAAGGCCATAACTAGCGCCTGCTGGATACATATTAGTAGCGGTGCGTCTGTCTCTCTGCTGGGTGGAGTGCTATTAATATACATTGCAGCCCAGACAGTGACTCTCCTATGCTCTGCCACCCCCGGCTCCAGCAATGTCTGCAGGAGAGACATCATGACACCATGACGTCTCCCCAGAGTCCAGGCTCCCGTCCACAGTGTCCTGCTGAGGAACCACCCCATTGGTCAGACTGGTATTACTACTGTGTGGGCATAATGTGTAAGGGGATCTACTAGTGTGTGAGTATAAGGTGTAAGGGGTACTACTACTGCGTGGGCATAATGTGTAAGGGACACTACTACTGTGGGAATAATGTGCAAGGGACACTACAATGTGTAAGGGTACTACTACTGCATGGGCATAATGTGTAAGGGGCACTATTACTGTGTGGGTATAATGTGTAAGGGGCACTAGTACTGTGTGTCATAATGTGTAAGAGGCACTACTGTGTAAATGTGAATAAGGGGTGCCAGTCTCTTACTTGCCAGGGGTGCTTGGACACCACTGCTTCTCGAGATCCCCTAAGTTTCAAAGTATTTACATAAACATAATTGAGGTACTGTATGCATTTGGAGCTGTCACTATCTCCTAACTGGGGTGGGATATAACCATAATTCTATACCTATTCCATTGCTAGTAAGGCAAAATGTCTAACAACGGGTTACACAAATGGCCTCATTCAGTTGATGATGGGTCTTTGGTGTTTTCGTGTGAGTTTTTATTTGCACTTTATGATTCCTGACAAGGGTAAAATAATATCACTGAAACTTGGGAAAATAATATCACTGAAACATGGGAAAATAATATCACTAAAACATGGGAAAATAATATCACTGAAACATGGGAAAATAATATCCCATTGTGCTGCCAATTCCTGCATCTTGTTACTGGGGTCATCTCACATGGAGGCTGATTAATTGTCACTGCCATACTATTGCACTGGACTACGGAGTACATAGGGATTATGCTGTACACAGGAAACATCCATTACATCTACTGTGTCGTTGCAATGGTGACTGGGTCTGATACTTAAGAAATGCAGAAATCACTGTTCCTGTATGTATAACTGACCTGTTCACCGTTGGTGAGTAGAACCCTGTGGCTCTCCCCTTCCAGAAAGCTTACTAGACCATTTACAGCCCTGAGATCAGTAGAGTGGCATAAACAACTGCTCTAATCACCCATTTATCTTCCATCTCCTTTATCCATAATATTTTCAAATATCACATAGCTCTCAGCTCAGCTCTAATTCCTGTAGCAAGTTACGTGAAAACAATGTCTACAGGAAAAAAATATATACAGGTTGAGTATCCCCTATCCAAAATGCTTGGGACCAGAGGAATTTTGGATATCGGATTTTTCCGTATTTTGGAATAATTGCATACCATAATGAGATGTCATGGCGATGGGACCTAAGTCTAAGCACAGAATGCATTTATGTTACATGGGTGGTCTTCTGTTTGCCGGCGGTCGGGCTCCCGGCGCTCAGTATACCGGCGCCGGGAGCCCGACAGCCGGCATACCGACAATTATTTTCCCTCGTGGGGGTCCACGACCCCCATAGAGGGAGAATAAAATAGTGTGGCGCGCGTAGCGCGCCACCGTGCCCGTAGCGTGGCGAGCGCAGCGAGCCCGCAAGGGGCTCATTTGCGCTCGCCAAGCTGTCGGTAAGCCGGCGGTCGGGCTCCCGGCGCCGGGATGCTGGTCGCCGGGAGCCCGACCGCCGGCCAGCCGTAGTGAACCCATGTTACATATACACCTTATACACACAGCCTGAAGTCAATTTTAGCCAATATTTTTTATAACTTCTGCATTAAACAAAGTGTGTCTACATTCACGCAATTCAATTATGTTTCATACACACCTTATACACACAGCCTGAAGGTCATTTAATACAAAAATTTTAATAACTTTGTGTATTAAACAAAGTTTGTGTACATTGAGCCATCAAAAAAGAAAGGTTTCACTATTTCACTCTCACTCAAAAAAGTCTGTATTTCGGAATATTCCGTATTTCGGAATATTGGATATGAGATACTCAACCTGTATAACACTGTATACATGACAATGACATGTAACAATAGAAGTATTCCTTTCAAGCCAGAGTAAGCAGCCTCTGGCTTTCTGTCACCTACCTGCAAGCTGCAACAAGCTGGGAATTGCAGTTCAACAACACATAGACAGAAAAGTTTGACCCCCAAAAAGTGTAAAAAGAATATTAGATGTGTATTATTTGGGCCTTAAGTCCCATACTGCAGAGTATGCGCTTTTATAATACAAAAATACATTACATCTACAGTGTGAAGTTCTTAAATGTTATACAAAGATAAAATAGTCATGCACACAATTACCTGGTCATTTGGGTTCCTATAACTGTGTAAGACAGCCACATACAGGAGGCTCTAGGCTCAGCTTCTGGGAGAGAAGCATGAAAGCGCCAGAGTAATTTTAGATATTTTTCGAGTGTGTCCAGAAATACTGATTTGCCAGCAGTGAGAAGGATGACAAATATAGATCTCCTGCAGCTGTCCTCCACTCATCTTATGTCAGAGGGGAGGCATATCAGGAGTGTGGCTGGGAATAGGAGACAGTGTTTAGTACTGGAGTCTGACATATACAGATACAACCATGAATATTCTCTAAGGGTAAAAGAAGATACAGTATTCTTGCACTATACCATGAAGATATATCTTCTGTCTCAAATACAGACTGTAATGTGGCTTGATAAATGTATACTCTGTGATCTATTGGATAACTTTTTTTTAATACAATTAAAGTTTCTATTAAGGGAGATGGATAAAAGTTTGGGAATCAATAAAGACATTTTTACACATAGGGCCTAATTCAGACCTGGTCATAGGGCCTAATGCAGACCTGGTACACAGGCTGAAGCCCAGTTAAGTGTGCGCTCGCGCAGCAGCTGTACTGCGCGTGCACACACTGTGAGATGCGACGGCATCTCACTTGTGCGATCGCCTTTACTTGATTGACAGGCAGAGGCAGTCGAGGGGCGTGCTGGCGGTGTTGTGGTGGCGTTTTGTGGGTCCGGACAATGCAGGTGTGTCCGTACCATTTGCGGGGAAGGCCGCGGTGGCTGCGTGACATCAAATGCAGCCGCTGTGATCCTAAACATGGCGAGTAGCTGTCACGTACCGGTCTCTCACCTCTGCGGGTTCTGGGGTTCATCCGTTGCCATTGCGGTTGCTCGCGGTGCTGTGCGCCCGTGTGGGGACGCGGCGTGATCAGTGGCACAGGTAATGCAGGGTCTGGGAACTGGGAGTGCGGGGACCAAATGGCCTAAGGCACTGCGGTGTGTCTGCTGTATAGGAGGTGGCCATGTTGGAGACCAAATAGGTAATACAGAGCACTTGTGAAAACACCTGTGGGCAGGTGTAAGCCAATCCCGTGCTTGTGCTGCCTTTAAGTAGGCTGGGATTATGTTACTCTGGGCCAGTGCTTTGTTGTATCAACGCTGTGCTCTAGCTCTGAGCTCTCTCCGTGCATTCCTGTGTGATTCCCGTGGTCCAGATATCGCCTCTGTTCCCAGAGGTCCGTCTGCAGCCTTCACTGCTACAGATCCACCGGCTCTCCGCTGTGCTGTCAGTTAATTGCACACCTACTGGAAACAGTTGGATTCCCAGAGTCTTGCATGAGGTTACCTAGTCTGCCTGCTTTCAACCATACAAAGTTTGGAGGATTCCACTACCCTCAGCTGTTCGTTTGTTCTACTCTGCATTTAACCCGTTCATCACCTTGTCATCTGCTACAGTTTTCAAAGTGATCTCCGGAACCCGCAAGTAACCCAATTCAGTACTTTTATTTTCTATGTTACCATAACAAGGATAATTCTTCACAGCCTCTCAGTTAACTCTCAAAACTTAATTGCAAACCCTTACAGTTATTTCTTCATGTCAGCATTACCCAGTTAAACACATTCTGCAGTTCAGCATCAAAGCTTGTTTATATTTGGACAATTCAACATTTATTCATCAGCTTGTTTTATATACAGTTCCATGAACATTTCTTTTATTTGTCTTTGAGATTTATCCTGCATATTATTTCTGCCATTCCTGCAAAACTTCAGTATAATATGATGATTAACAACTTGTCATTTAACTCTTTACTGAATTGTTATCTTTAATAAATATATGAAACGGAACTTTCTTCGTCCTCCCTGCTTTCTTCATACCCCAGCACCTACACCTGTGGTTGGTCCCGGGTTAACGGATTCACAAAAACACCTGGACCTGACAGTAAGTACTGGCCACATGGATCCGTCAAGTGACCAATTCGCAGGAGGCGGTGCTACGTCTGATATCCTTTCCCGTCTGGAAAACCAGGAGTCTATACAGACACAAATAGTTCAGTTTATGCAAACTATGGCAGACCGTTTAGAGACTCTTCATACGGCTATTAAAACGTCTCAAGTCCAGATTCCAACTCCGGTTGTCCCAATTACCACTACAGCTTCTCCTGTGACGCTGCCTACGTCCCGCTTGCAGTTACCCTCTCCGAGTAAGTTTGACGGAACTCCAAAACTTTGCAGAGGATTCCTGAATCAATGCGAGATCCAGTTCGAACTGTTGTCCGCCAGTTTCCCATCAGCTCGTTCTAAAGTTGCATATATTATTGCCCTCCTCTCCGGTCAGGCTCTGGAGTGGGCATCACCATTATGGGAAAGAGGTGATCCTATCCTCTCTAATTACAAGGAGTTCGTATCATCCTTCCGGAGAATCTTTGACGAACCAGGCAGTGTCACGATCCGGGTATCTGGACGCCATTACCTGCCGTTTAGGTGTCTTCTGAGACTGGCCCAGCGTTCCAAGTCCGGATCTCATCGGTGTCAACACTCTGCACATCTCTCCTGTCATTCTGAGACACTACCACAGCGGCGCCATGTTTGAATCCAACATGGCCTCTCCCGTCCTCCGCGGCCTCCGCCGCTGTTCCTGTGCTATTGCTGCAGGTTCTCAGAATTGTGTATTATGCCTGCCGCGGCCTCTGCTGCCCTCCAAGTGTCTCAGTATATAACTGTCATCTGGCGTCTCCTGTCCTCTGCGGCCGGCGCCGCCATTATCACTATGTTTGCACATTTCATTTCAAACCAGTTTTCCCTTCAGGTTCCAGCATGGGCGCAGCCATGTTGGATTTGATCACATGCTCCAATTCCTCCAATCCACCGTCTCTGGAATCTGCATAATTGCCCAGCCAATGCCTGCATAGCAGCAGGTATAAGTATCCTGTGTCTGGGCCAGATAGATGTCAGTGCTTTGAATGTCATACCTTGTTCCAGTCTCTCTCTCCTGTGGCTTGTTTCTCCAGGTTCCAGTTCCTGTCTCCAGCATCCACAAAGAGACCCGCACCTGCTTTCCATCTTGCAGTGCAGCCTGACTCCACAGCCTTCCGTGGCTGTCCAGTTTCCAGCTATCTACTATCTGCTTCCAAGCAGCCAGCTTTCAACTGATTCCAGCTTCTACCAAACACCGGTGCTGATCCAGCGGATCCTATCTTATCAGCAGTATCCACTACCACCGGTAATTATCTATCAGCTATTCTGTTTCTACGCTCCCTAGCATCTCACATCAACCACTCAGTGTTTTATCACCTGGCTGGTTCCATCCAGCATCCACTCCGTGACTTTAGTACCTGGCTGATTCCATTCAGCATCCACCCTGTGTTTCATCACCTGGCTGATTCCACTCAGCATCCACTCCGTGTTTTACCACCTGGCTGGTTCCATCCAGCTGATACAGCAGCATACTCAAGTTACAGATTCATCTGCTACAACTACTGGCATGTTCCTCGACTATTTCTACAACTACAACCAGGCCTGGTAAGGTGATTCCATCAAAGGACTTTTACATCTGTTCTAAACCTACCAGTGCTCTGAGAAACCTTCTATGGTTATGTATTCCAGGAACTGTGTTATTTGCCACTGTCTTTGTTAAACTTGAATACTGCTTGTTATCACACGGAGTCTGTTAATAAACTTTTATTTTGAATTTTAAACTGGTTGTCATGGTCACACCTTCGGGTAATCATTCTGCACTTACATGTCCAGGGGTCTGATTAAACCTCCCAGGTTTAATTTCATCTCAGCCCATACAACTGAGGCTTCCTCCCGTCAGCCTAAACCCTCAGTTGTGACAGTAAGCACTGACCATATGAATCCAGCCGGAGACCAGGATCAAGCGGCTAGACCTATGCAAGAACTGGCAGCCAGACTCGAACATCAGGAGGCTGCACAAGGTCACATCATCCGCTGTCTCCAGGATCTCTCTACTCGACTGGATGGGATTCAGACGACCCTCCGTGGACCAGTCACGTCTGATGTGTCCACCACAGTGACTCCAGCTGTAACCCCACCCACCTTACCCATTTCCATACCACGTCTTCATCTTCCAACATCAGCAAAATTTGACGGATCTCCAAAGTTCTGCAGGGGATTTCTCAACCAATGCGAAATCCATTTTGAGCTTCAACCTGGCAACTTCCCCAGTGACCGTACCAAAGTTGCTTATATTATTTCTCTCCTCAGTGGCTCAGCTCTTGATTGGGCATCACCGTTATGGGAGAAGTCTGATCCCCTGTTGTCCTCCTATACTGACTTTGTAGCATCATTCAGGCGCATCTTCGACGAGCCGGGCCGGGTTTCCTCTGCTTCATCTGAGATTCTCCGTCTATGCCAGGGAACACGTACTGTGGGACAGTATCTTATACAGTTCAAAATCCTGGCATCTGAACTGGCCTGGAACGACGAGGCCCTGTATGCTGCATTCTGGCATGGCTTATCAGAACGCATTAAAGATGAGTTAGCTACCAGAGACTTGCCTTCTAAGTTGGATGAGCTAATTTCACTATGCACGAAGGTTGATCTACGGTTCAGAGAGAGAGCAACCGAGCGAGGAAGATCATCCGTTCCTAAATCTTCTGCTCCTCCTCCTCGTCGACCATCTCCATCCAAGGATGAGCCTATGCAAATTGGTCGTTCCCGTCTATCTCCTGCTGAGCGCCGAAGACGCCTCTCCGAGTCTCTATGTCTCTACTGTGCAGCTCCGTCGCACACTATCAACGCCTGTCCCAAACGTTCGGGAAAACTCCAGATCCTAGCTCGCCAAGGAGAGGGCCGGCTAGGAGTAATGATCTCCTCTCCATCTCCTCATGATTGTAACCTCCCAGTGTCGCTCCAAATTGCTCAACGTTATAGGAACGTCATTGCCATCCTTGATTCCGGAGCAGCTGGGAATTTCATAACCGAAGCTTATGTTAAACGGTGGTCCCTACCCACCGAGAGACTGTCCTCGTCCATCTCTTTGACTGACATGGATGGCAGCAAGATTTTTGACGCAGTCATTTCCTTAAGGACTCTTCCAGTTCGTCTGAGAGTGGGAGTTCTTCATTCTGAGGTATATTTCTTTTCTAGTGATTCCAAGAGCCACACATCCAGTGGTTTTAGGCCTTCCATGGCTCCGTCTCCACAACCCATCGATTGACTGGACGACTACGCAAATACTGGCATGGGGTCCCTCCTGTGCTGAGACTTGTTTAGCCAAAGTTCTTCCTGTTTGTTCTTTCTTCCCCAGGTCGTCTGATGTTCCACCTCCTCCATATCAAGACTTCACGGACGTGTTCAGTAAAGTCTCCGCTGATATTCTTCCTCCTCATAGAGAATGGGACTGCCCAATCGACCTCATTCCAGGGAAGATTCCACCGCGAGGCCGAACTTATCCGTTGTCTCTGCCTGAGACACATTCCATGGAAGAGTACATCAAAGAGAACCTGGCGAAGGGTTTCATCCGACCATCTTCTTCTCCAGCCGGCGCAGGCTTCTTCGTTAAGAAGAAAGATGGTGGTCTGCGTCCGTGCATCGACTACAGAGGCCTGAACGACATTACCGTCAAGAACCGTTACCCTTTACCCCTGATTACAGAGCTCTTCGATAGAGTTAGTGGTGCAACCATTTTCACAAAGCTGGACTTGAGGGGTGCCTACAATCTCATCCGGATCCGTGAGGGTGACGAGTGGAAGACCGCCTTTAACACCCGTGACGGACATTATGAGTACCTCGTCATGCCCTTCGGATTGAGCAATGCTCCAGCTGTCTTCCAGCACTTCGTGAATGAGATCTTCAGGGACATCTTATACCGCCATGTCGTGGTTTATCTAGATGATATTCTCATCTTTGCTAATAATCTAGAAGATCATCGTTTCTGGGTAAAGGAGGTTCTTTCCCGTCTTCGTGTCAACCACCTCTATTGCAAATTGGAGAAGTGTGTGTTTGAAGTTAAAACCATCCCGTTTCTAGGTTACATTGTGTCCGGTTCCGGACTAGAGATGGATCCTGAGAAACTCCAAGCAATCCAGAATTGGCCTATACCCTTAACCCTCAAAGGGGTCCAGAGGTTCTTAGGGTTCGCCAATTATTATAGAAAGTTTATACGAGACTTTTCCACCATTGTGGCGCCTATCACTGCATTAACCAAGAAAGGTGCTAATCCGTCCAAGTGGTCCTAAGAAGCTACGCATGCCTTTCACCTTCTGAAGCAACGGTTCATCTCTGCACCAGTTCTGAAACAGCCCGACACCGACTCTCCTTTTATCTTAGAGGTAGATGCCTCCTCCATTGGAGTAGGAGCGGTGTTATCCCAGAGGGCCAAAGATGGACATCTACATCCTTGCAGTTTCTTCTCCCGGAAGTTCTCCCCAGCTGAGCGCAACTATGCCATTGGCGATCAGGAGTTGCTAGCCATCAAGCTCGCTCTGGAGGAGTGGAGATACCTGTTGGAGGGAGCTTCTCATTCAATCACCATACTTACCGACCACAAAAATCTTTTATATCTCAAAGGCGCACAATGTCTGAACCCTCGTCAGGCCAGATGGGCACTTTTCTTCTCTAGGTTTGACTTTAAACTCCAGTTCTGTCCGGGTTCTCAGAATCGTAAGGCCGATGCCCTTTCCCGCTCATGGGAGCAAGAAAATTAGTCCGAGTCTGCAGACAAGCATCCTATTATTAATCCGTTGGCATTCTCCACGGTAGGGATGGACTCTACGCCCCCGCCAGGGAAAAGTTTTGTTAAGCCAGTTCTAAGGAAGAAGCTCATGCATTGGGCCCACGCTTCCCGTTTTGCTGGACATACAGGCATTCAGAAAACCCTGGAGTTTATCTCTAGGTCCTACTGGTGGCCAACTCTGAAGAAGGACGTTATGGAATTTATTGCCTCCTGCCCAAAGTGTGCCCAACACAAAATCTCCCACCCGTCGCCTGCGGGGCAACTGGTTCCATTATCTGTTCCCCGACGACCATGGACCCATTTGTCGATGGACTTTGTTACTGATTTACCCATGTGCAACAAATTTAATACCATCTGGGTGGTAGTTGACCGGTTCACCAAGATGGCACATTTCATCCCTCTCACCGGTCTTCCGTCAGCTTCCAAGTTGGCTCAAGTGTTTATACAAGAGATCTTCCGACTTCACGGTCTTCCTGAAGAGATCATCTCGGATCGTGGAGTACAATTTGTAGCCAAATTTTGGCGAAGTTTGTGTCAAGCCCTCCAAGTCAAATTAAAGTTTTCCACAGCTTACCATCCTCAGACCAATGGTCAAACCGAGAGGGTGAATCAGGACTTGGAGGCCTTCCTCCGTATCTATGTGTCTTCCTCTCAAGATGACTGGGTTCAACTCCTTCCTTGGGCCGAGTTCAGCCACAACAATCAATACCATTCCTCATCTTCTTCGACACCATTCTTCATTAATTATGGATTCCACCCTAAAGTCCCAGAATTTCAACCGCTTCCCGCAACTTCTGTTTCAGCAGTGGATGTCACCTTGCGTCAGTTTTCAAATAACTGGAAGAACGTCCGCGCAGCCCTGCTTAAAGCCTCATCCAGGTATAAGAAGTTTGCCGATAGGAAGCGTAGAGCGGTTCCTGCTCTCAAGGTGGGTGATCGTGTGTGGTTGTCCACGAAGAATTTGAGGTTGAGGGTTCCCAGCATGAAATTTGCACCTCGCTACATCGGTCCCTTCAAGATTGAACAAGTCATCAATCCTGTTGCCTACAGATTACAGTTACCACCCTTCTTGAAAATACCCAGGACATTTCATGTTTCCTTGTTGAAACCGCTGATCCTGAATCGGTTTCATTCCGCACTTCCTCCAGCTCCCAAAGTTCAGACTCAACGG
This sequence comes from Pseudophryne corroboree, assembly GCF_028390025.1. Lineage (NCBI taxonomy): Eukaryota > Metazoa > Chordata > Amphibia > Anura > Myobatrachidae > Pseudophryne > Pseudophryne corroboree. The sequence goes on along the minus strand of NC_086449.1, from coordinate 264,333,198 downwards.
GGAGTCGAGTACGAGGTGGCCAAGATTTTGGACTCATGTTTCCGTTACGGTCAGTTACAGTATCTCATTGACTGGAAGGGCTATGGTCCTGAAGAACGCTCTTGGACCAATGCCTCAGACGTCCATGCTCCTGCCTTGGTCCAAAATTTCCACTCAAAGTTTCCTTTAAAGCCTAAGAAGTGTCCTGGGGCCACTCCTAAAGGGGGGGTGCTGTCACGATCCGGGTATCTGGACGCCATTACCTGCCGTTTAGGTGTCTTCTGAGACTGGCCCAGCATTCCAAGTCCGGATCTCATCAGTGTCAACACTCTGCACATCTCTCCTGTCATTCTGAGACACTACCACAGCGGCGCCATGTTTCAATCCAACATGGCGTCTCCCGTCCTCCGCGGCCTCCGCCGCCGTTCCTGTGCTATTGCTGCAGGTTCTCAGAATTGTGTATTATGCCTGCCGCGGCCTCTGCTGCCCTCCAAGTGTCTCAGTATATAACTGTCATCTGGCGTCTCCTGTCCTCCGCGGCCGGCGCCGCCATTATCACTATGTTTGCACATTTCATTTCAAACCAGTTTTCCCTCCAGGTTCCAGCATGGGCGCAGCCATGTTGGATTTGATCACATGCTCCAATTCCTCCAATCCACCGTCTCTGGAATCTGCATAATTGCCCAGCCAATGCCTGCATAGCAGCAGGTATAAGTATCCTGTGTCTGGGCCAGATAGATGTCAGTGCTTTGAATGTCATACCTTGTTCCAGTCTCTCTCTCCTGTGGCTTGTTTCTCCAGGTTCCAGTTCCTGTCTCCAGCATCCACAAAGAGACCCGCACCTGCTTTCCATTTTGCAGTGCAGCCTGACTCCACAGCCTTCCGTGGCTGTCCAGTTTCCAGCTATCTACTATCTGCTTCCAAGCAGCCAGCTTTCAACTGATTCCAGCTTCTACCAAACACCGGTGCTGATCCAGCGGATCCTATCTTATCAGCAGTATCCACTACCACCGGTAATTATCTATCAGCTATTCTGTTTCTACGCTCCCTAGCATCTCACATCAACCACTCTGTGTTTTATCACCTGGCTGGTTCCATCCAGCATCCACTCCGTGACTTTAGTACCTGGCTGATTCCATTCAGCATCCACCCTGTGTTTCATCACCTGGCTGATTCCTCTCAGCATCCACTCCGTGTTTTACCACCTGGCTGGTTCCATCCAGCTGATACAGCAGCATACTCAAGTTACAGATTCATCTGCTACAACTACTGGCATGTTCCTCGGCTATTTCTACAACTACAACCAGGCCTGGTAAGGTGATTCCATCAAAGGACTTTTACATCTGTTCTAAACCTACCAGTGCTCTGAGAAACCTTCTATGGTTATGTATTCCAGGAACTGTGTTATTTGCCACTGTCTTTGCTAAACTTGAATACTGCTTGTTATCACACGGAGTCTGTTAATAAACTTTTATTTTGAATTTTAAACTGGTTGTCATGGTCACACCTTCGGGTAATCATTCTGCACTTACATGTCCAGGGGTCTGATTAAACCTCCCAGGTTTAATTTCATCTCAGCCCCTACAACTGAGGCTTCCTCCCGTCAGCCTAAACCCTCAGTTGTGACAGGCAGAACCACCTCAGCATCTTTGGAGATTCTTCGTCTACGTCAAGGTTTACGTCCTGTCAGTCAATATATTATTCAGTTTCGCACGTTGTCTTCAGAGTTAAATTGGAATGAGGAGGCCCTGATCGCCGCGTTTTGGAATGGACTTTCGGAGAGAATCAAGGATGATTTAACCATCCGGGATGTGCCAACTAAACTGGATGAATTGATTTCTCTCTGTAACAAACTTGACCTACGTTACAGAGAGCGATGTTTAGAGAAATCCAGGACAGAGCGATCCAGTCCACGTTATCATCCTAGGCCTCGACAAGATTCTTCATCACAGTCGCCGGTAACGACAGAAGAACCTATGCAGATTGGGCGCTCTCGCCTCACAGAGGAAGAACGACTTCGTCGTCGACAGGGTAACCTCTGCATGTACTGTGGGTCCTCCGAACATTTAGTTAAATTCTGCAAACTCCGGCCGGGAAACTCTCGCTCCTAGCTTATTCAAGGGAGGTTAAGCTAGGAGTTACTTTAGAATCACGTTCTGGGAAAGAGCCGATCTTGTCTATTCAATTAGAAGTTCCAAGTTCTACAGTGAAAGTTTCAGCCCTCCTAGATTCCGGGACAGCCGAGAACTTCATCTCCTCAGCCTTTGTCTTACGGTCTAAAGTTCAAACCATGCCTCTGGAAGCAGCAGTTGCTGTTACAGCAGTGGATGGAAGTCGAATTCCAGATGGTATAATTACTCATCGAACCGTATGTCTCAAGATGAAAGTTGGTGTGCTCCATTCCGAATACATCTCCTTCTACGTGATTCCCAAAGCCTCTCAAGATGTGATACTTGGTTTACCTTGGCTACAGAAACATAATCCACAATTTAATTGGCAAACCATGGAAGTCCTTTCGTGGGGTAAATCTTGTACCAAGGACTGTTTAGCCTCAATTGTACCCCTCCAGTCAATTAGCCTTCCCGACCTACCTCCGGTGTATCAATCCTTTGCGGATGTTTTTAGTAAACAAGCAGCAGACTCGCTACCTCCTCATCGCGAATGGGACTGCCCAATCGTCCTGGTTCCGGGCAAAACCCCTCCTAGGGGACGAATTTATCCGCTATCCATCCCAGAGACGCAAGCTATGTCTGATTATATACAGGAAAATCTAACCAAAGGATTTATCAGACCATCTTCTTCACCTGCAGGAGCCGGATTCTTCTTCGTTAAGAAGAAGGACGGTGGGTTACGACCATGCATAGATTACCGTGGACTCAATGAAATCACTGTGAAAAACAAGTACCCATTACCCCTGATTCCAGAATTATTTGACCGGGTAAAGGGAGCTACTGTGTTTACAAAATTGGATCTCCAAGGGGCCTACAATTTAATCCGCATCCGGGCAGGGGACGAGTGGAAGACTGCTTTTAATACCCGGGATGGGTATTACGAATACCTTGTAATGCCTTTTGGTCTTTGTAATGCACCTGCAGTTTTTCAAAGCTATGTGAATGAACTTTTTCGTGATCTTCTCTACAAGTGTCTAGTAGTGTACCTGGATGATATCCTAATATTCTCTAAGGATCTAAAGTCTCACCGTCACCAAGTTAAAGAGGTGATGACACGTCTGAGGAAAAATCAACTTTATTGTAAGTTAGAGAAGTGCACTTTTGAAGTATCTTCCATACCGTTCCTTGGTTACATCATTTCTGGATCAGAGCTATGTATGGATCCCGGTAAGGTACAAGCTATCCGAGATTGGTCCACTCCTACAACTCTCAAGGGGATTCAGCGATTTCTTTGCTTTGCTAATTTCTATAGGAGATTCATTAAGAATTATTCTACGTTAGCTGCTCCCATCACAGCCCTAACTCGCAAGGGAGCAAATCCTACGAACTGGTCTTCTGAAGCAATCAAAGCCTTCTCTGATTTAAAGCAAGCCTTTGTGTCAGCCCCCATTCTTCGACAGCCTGATTTGAATCGTCCCTTTCTACTAGAGGTGGATGCATCTACAGAAGCAGTAGGAGCTGTGTTGTCACAAGTCTTTGAAGATAAAAAAGTCCATCCCTGCGGATATTTCTCCCGTAAGTTCCTCCCGGCCGAACGTAATTATGCAATCGGTGAGCAAGAATTACTTGCCATCAAGTTGGCATTTGAGGAGTGGAGATACCTTCTAGAAGGAGCACAACATTGCATTACAGTATATACTGATCATAAGAATCTTCTATATCTGCAGTCAGCTCAGTGCTTGAATCCACGACAAGCTCGATGGGCGCTTTTCTTCACACAATTTAATTTCAAGCTCACCTATCGTCCAGGGTCTCAGAACAAAAAGGCAGATGCCCTTTCTCGGTCCTTTGCTTCTTCTGAATTAAATGATGCTACCACGAATCAAGCCATTGTGAATCCTACGTCCTTTTTAATGACTCGAACCTCTCCAGTTCCTCCGCCTGGCAAGACCTTTGTCGCCACAAATCTTCGAAAACGGCTGCTTACCTGGGCTCATTCCTCTTCCTTCATGGGTCATCCTGGGGTTCTAAAGACTCTCAAATTTATTCAACAGTCTTATTGGTGGCCACGTCTCAAAGCCGATGTCCAAGAGTTTATAGCAGCATGTCCTAAATGTGCCCAACATAAGAGTCCAAGAAGTTCTCCACCAGGTTTATTACATCCATTATCTATACCCAAACAACCATGGACTCATATCTCAATGGATTTCGTGACCGATCTACCTCCATCAAAAGGGCGAAATACCATTTGGGTGATAGTGGATCGATTTTCGAAAATGGCACATTTCATTCCATTAACTGGATTACCATCAGCCCCTTTACTAGCCAGATTGTTCATCTCTGAAATCTTCAAGTTGCATGGCCTTCCTCGAGAGATCATCTCTGATCGGGGAACACAGTTTGTGGCCAAGTTTTGGAGGTCGCTTTGTTCATCTTTTAATGTCAAGTTGAATTTTTCTTCTGCATATCATCCTCAGATAGATGGACAAACTGAGAGAGTAAACCAAGACCTTGAAACATTTCTCCGGCTATATATATCGTCCTCACAGGATGACTGGGTTGACTACCTTCCATTGGCAGAATTTGCTCATAATAATCTCTTCCATTCGTCTTCAGAATCTACGCCCTTTTATATTAACTTCGGCTTTCATCCTCGTGTGCCAGAGTTCCATCCATTGCCAGCCCTAGAGGTTCCAGCAGCAGATCAAGAGCTTCAACGTCTATCTAGAATCTGGAGTTGTGTGCGTAAGTCGTTGGTCAAAACTTCCGCTCGTTATAAATATTTTGCAGATAGAAAACGTAAAGCTGTACCGAATTACAAGGTGGGAGACCAAGTTTGGATTTCTACGCGCAATCTCAGGTTCAAAGTTCCTTCTAAGAAATTTGCTCCCAAGTTTATTGGTCCATTTCCCATTGTAAAGGTACTCAACCCTGTGTCATACAAAGTCAAGTTGCCACCGTCGTTGAGAATTCCTAACGCCTTTCATACATCTTTATTGAAGCCTTTGATTCTCAATAAGTTCCGTACTACCCAGTCCAAATCTCCTAAAGTTCACTCTTTGCAGGATGAGGAATTTGAAGTTAAAGAGATTGTGGACTCGTTTACAGTTTTTGGTCGACTGGAAGGGTTACGGTCCGGAGGAGAGATCCTGGGTTTTCTCTGAAGATGTTCATGCTCCAAGACTGGTACAGAAATACTTCTCCAAAAATCCTGATAAGGTTCAAAGGTGTTCGGAGACCACCCTTAGAAGAGGGGGTACTGTCACGAACCGGTCTCTCACCTCTGTGGGTTCTGGGGTTCATCCGTTGCCAGTGCGGTTGCTCGCGGTGCTGTGCGCCCATGTGGGGACGCGGCGTGATCAGTGGCACAGGTAATGCAGGGTCTGGGAACTGGGAGTGCGGGGACCAAATGGCCTAAGGCACTGCGGTGTGTCTGCTGTATAGGAGGTGGCCATGTTGGAGACCAAATAGGTAATACAGAGCACTTGTGAAAACACCTGTGGGCAGGTGTAAGCCAATCCCGTGCTTGTGCTGCCTTTAAGTAGGCTGGGATTATGTTACTCTGGGCCAGTGCTTTGTTGTATCAACGCTGTGCTCTAGCTCTGAGCTCTCTCCGTGCATTCCTGTGTGATTCCCGTGGTCCAGATATCGCCTCCGTTCCCAGAGGTCCGTCTGCAGCCTTCACTGCTAAAGATCCACCGGCTCTCCGCTGTGCTGTCAGTTAATTGCACACCTACTGGAAACAGTTGGATTCCCAGAGTCTTGCATGAGGTTACCTAGTCTGCCTGCTTTCAACCATACAAAGTTTGGAGGATTCCACTACCCTCAGCTGTTCGTTTGTTCTACTCTGCATTTAACCCGTTCATCACCTTGTCATCTGCTACAGTTTTCACAGTGATCTCCGGAACCCGCAAGTAACCCAATTCAGTACTTTTATTTTCTATGTTACCATAACAAGGATAATTCTTCACAGCCTCTCAGTTAACTCTCAAAACTTCATTGCAAATCCTTACAGTTATTTCTTCATGTCAGCATTACCCAGTTAAACACATTCTGCAGTTCAGCATCAAAGCTTGTTTATATTTGGACAATTCAACATTTATTCATCAGCTTGTTTTATATACAGTTCCATGAACATTTCTTTTATTTGTCTTTGAGATTTATCCTGCATATTATTTCTGCCATTCCTGCAAAACTTCAGTATAATATGATGATTAACAACTTGTCATTTAACTCTTTACTGAATTGTTATCTTTAATAAATATATGAAACGGAACTTTCTTCGTCCTCCCTGCTTTCTGTTATGCACACCAGTGCCTGCAGGAATGTACTGGTGTTTGAACTGTTATGCAAAACAAATGGACTCACAGACAGACTGGGGAATATGACATAACGTACACAGAAGGTGATAGGGTAACAAAATACACACAAAGTGAACAGAGAAGCCCAGAGGCTAAGGAACTGGGTGTCTCCCTTGTTTTAGTAATGCTCAGATGAGAAAAGCAAGATGTTGTGTTTTAATACGTAGAGAACCCGAAATGCTGTTGCTAAGGGCAACAGCAAAACCCTAAAGGGTTACCAACGGGTGTGGCAGTAAACTCCTTGGTCAGAGATGGAATGATAGACACAAGGAGAGTCTCCACAATCCTAATTCTCACTTGCAGTGCACAGGTTCAGCTTACTGCCACTAAACTGACCCCTGACACCTAGCACAGTGAGACAGGATTAGACAGGCAAGTCTTAGAATACAGCCGCAAACTTGCTAAGTTCACAGAGTAGTAACAGAACCCCAGCAAGCTAAACGACTGACTCCAGTCTTACTGCTAGGTCTGGATTGGCAGAGTGTAATACCAAATCCCCAGGCCTATTTGCAGTAAGCAACAAACAAATACAAAGCTACACAGTACTGGCTAACTTTCAGGAACTGACTAACCAACAAAGATTCAGCAGCATCTGCTTACCCTAAGAAGAGGCCTTATAAAGCAGGTGCTGTCCACGCCCCACTCAGACCTCACAGACTGTGAGCAGAAAAACCAGCACCGGATCCCCTACCGTGCACAGAGCCTGTAACCACTGCACAGCAAAAGACCCGAACCGGAGTATCAGCTGCGCTCAGGTTACTCTGCTAGCACTTGTCTCCCGGTTGCCATGACGATGTGGCAGCACAGGGCAGGAGACCCTAACACTTTCTTCATACCCCAGCACCTACACCTGTGGTTGGTCCCGGGTTAACGGATTCACAAAAACACCCGGACCTGACAGTAGCCGCCTGCCTTCGCAGCTTATTTCATGCTTTTACAACTTTTGCCACAACTTTTGCATTTACTATTCATAACCTTGTGACGAGCAATGCGGAACGAGCCACCGAGTTCGAAGCACGGCGAGCACGCAAGGGAACGCATTTCAACAAATCTGGGTAAAAATGTTTAAAAACATAAATAATACACACAATAATTGTGTCGACCTTTTTACCCTGTCAGCCCTTTGACCCTGTGGACCATTTGCCACTGTCAACCTTTTGACAGTCAACCATATGTGGTTGACCTAATGACATCCTATATAGAATATAAATAAAACGTTAAAGGCCTCAGACATGTTCAGACATGAAGTTCATGACATGGAGTGCTGCTATCCCCACAGTGACCTGATAACTTAAGAAAGGAAGAGTATGCATTGAAGAAACAGAGCCAGATTAACAATGGGGCAGATGGAGCTACAGGTCCAGGCCTCCACATAAAAATTGGCCCATTATCATGACAGCTTGATTATGACCAGCCACCTTCTGGCAACACGGTCGGCCATAAATCATAATTATTACGATTGTATTTCTATTTTCTTGTCAAAGTGATGCAATTTATGCACTTTTCTGTATTTAGGAAGACATTGAGCTGGATGTAGGGGGGTGTACATGGAACTGGCCATACCTACAGAGCAATGGCCACAGCTCCTCTGCTTCTCATATTAGGCCTGTAAATACATGCTGTGCATCATGGGAGATGATGTCATGCCGAGGTGACCCACTTCCTGTTTTGTCTCCTGTTACTTCCACTTGGTGTCTGACTCATGCTGAGTAAAGACCTGTATTACACTGTTGCTGCAAGTGTCGTCCTGATTTTGTTGTTACACATCTACATGGTGTCAGAACTGGGATGCCATGGCACAAGGTCTCAGGAGAATAGATCCGCTGATATTTGATAAAAATGTGTCTGACAACTGGCTGAGGTTTCAAAAGGGAATGGCACGTATACGGCATACACGCTGCTGAACCTTGTAGGCACCGATGCTGTGGACAAATCAGATGTTATTGTATACGCCTACGGAGAAGACAGAGAGGATCCTGACATCCTAATTGCAAAGTTTGAAGAGATCTGCATGCCAGTAAAGAATAGTTAAGGACAAAGAAAAAGAAGAAAAGACTCTGTTTGGGAAGCACTCTTTTTTTATTTTTCAAAAGTTTTTATTGACAGTGAAATCAATAACATACAGTATATGTATACGGTACAAATATACATAATAGAAACATTATATTCCAACAGTATCTAATATCAGCCAAAAGAGAATATACAGGCCATACAGATATACAAGTTTAACATATAAATATATATTCCTGACCAAGTGTAATTCAAAAGGGGGCTCCAGAGTCAAGGACTTCCAAATTATAACATTTGGTATACTGTAAGCATTTCCGTAAAGCTTCTTTAATTAACGGGGACAAAGTGTGAACATATGGGAGCCATGTATTAAAATACCTTTCTGTTAACTTTTCTTTTTGTAATGTGGTGTTAGTCCAATCTAAGTGAAATAGATGTGAGATTCTAGGGTGCAGTAATGAAATGGGGAAGGGGTCAGCAGAAATCCATTGAGAGTATTGTTTTTTTTGTGGCAGCGGCTAATTTGATTAGTAAAATACGGTCCTTTTGACAATTTAGTGGGAAAAGACTTAGGGTAGATCCCCCAAAATGCCCAGGTTTTGTCAATAATAAAGGATATTTTCAATTTGTTTGTAATATATAACTGGAGAGCATGCCAGAGGCCCTGTACTTTTGGGCAAGACCATAAGCAATGAACAATGTCAGCATCTGGTGAGTTACATTTAAAACAATAAGACGTAGGGGTGGCACCAATGAGGTATCTTAATTTAGGTGTGACATAGGCCCTATGCAGTATTTTCTGGTGCATCTCCGTGTATGTGGTAGATCCCAATATCTTAACCAAAGATATAGTAGCATCTAGGATGGTCTGGGAACTCCAATTTCCATTGTAATAAACCCACAGTGCCAGAGTCCAGATCAAGTAAGGATCGTGAGTGGGTCTGTATAAAGGCGGTGGAGAAATGACCGAAAAAACAACAACAAATAGCAGCGCTAATGTATTGGTGAATTAATAAATTGTGATAAGAAGGATTGAGTGATAATTTTTTCACATTTAATAGGGTGTAGAATTAAAATAAGATAAAACCATATATATGGAAACTCCTAACAAGTATTACTTAAAATAGGGTCAAAATAATTGATGCCAATATCAATGTATCATGTTCCTGTTGACAATAAACTGGATGGCAGAAAATAGAGACGGACTGACAGCACAGTCTCACCCTTAGATTTTACCAAAACCGCTAGCGGTGTAGTCCCATAAGAAAGTCTCTTACATCAAGTCAAAACCAGCCCGGTTTTGGGGGTCCTCAATTAGTGCGCTGTCCTCCTTGAATCTGAGGGATTGGTGATGGTCCCAAAAGGTTGAGCGTCTCACTTGTTTTACTGCAAAGTTCAAACTCCAGTATTGGTCCGGATACAGTTCGGCAATAAGATAAAATAGCTGGTGACCCAAAGTGGCTTTCTGACGTGTTTCGCTGCAGGCACTGCAGCTTTATCAAAGGTGGTTTGTATGGGTACACTGACCAGATATTTATACCCTTAGTAATTGCTCAACAGACAACAGCTGTTCACTCAATCCTTCAAATTACTTTAAAAATTCTTAAAAACAATTACATTTCACCTTATTTAAAATATAAGTATGATCCTCGGACAGACTCAGATCGATAAATTCTGTTTTGTGCATTATTAAACCATAACACCTTTTATTGTAATAACAAATTCAATGGATATTTGTACTGCTTCCGGGTCACGGGGGACGTGTGGTTTGATCTCATAAACTTTATCTCCACATTGGCCCGGAAAACTCAATATACATCATTATCTTATCACTCCTATAGATGACCATTAGACACCAGAGATACAGATTATTTGATTATATTTAAACGTTGCAACTAGGAGAGTTGTTTCCAGGTCACTATAGATTATGTCATCGCCGCTATTTGGAACGCACTTGCGTTCCACGCGGCGGTCACAGGAAGCGGAATCACTTCCTGTGTCTGTATTTCCGATCACGTGACCGCCATCTCTCCGAAACTAGTGCGAAACTGGGATACTTATACGTCATAAAGACGTGTTACCAATGACACTGCATAGATAGCATCTGGTTGGCATGGTAACTGTCAATCAGTGAGTTATTCCTTGCTGCCCAATTGTTAACATTATGATCCTACAGAAATCAAAATTCTTGATGGAGCGGGAATATAGAATCCTGTATATATAGTTGAACCCACATCAATTCTACTTTTAACAAAAAAGCCCCACAGCTTATTTCTAAACTTATTTAGTAGGGGAATATATCTCAATCAGAACAAATTTCAACTTTGTTGATTTATATCATATTTAAATGATATTAGTAAGTTATGATTATTCATGTTGCTGTCTCACAACGTGTGTGTCTGTCATTTAGCTTACAGAATCCACAGGATAATATTGAATCCACAGTATAGGGACAGCAATATGAACAGTAGTCCCAAGATATATTAATTTCGGTCAGCTCTAAATATTCTAACCTAATTCAATAATTTCTAGGCACCATTAGAAACATCTAATTGTTGAATGTCTACTCAGTGTGTCCCTTGGTCTCATTGAGACCCCAATGGATATATTGTGTCACGATCCCATACCATCGTATCTAGCCTAAGGTTTCTATCATTATTCAACATCAAATTACTGCTCATTATTTCTATACAGTTTATATTATTGTTATTATTACATACTTATTCTAACGTTTCCCCATAGCGGGAAAAAGGGAAAAGAAAAAGGAAAAAGGGAGAAACAGCATATCTTTGACAATGGATAAAAACCTTTACAATCAAATAACAGTATTTAATTCCACTGATTCATTAAGGCCTTCGGTAAAAAATGCTATTCATCTGATACATCCAGAAGACCTCCTGTCTGCAAAGTCTTCTATATCTGTCGCCACCACATGTGGTTTGGGATATGAATTCTAAACCTGTGAGTTTCAAACATTTGGGATCTCCATTGTGAACATCACCATAATGTTTGGGGACGCTGTGTGTCTGGATTCTTCTAATAATGTTTCTCCTATGCTCTAGAAAGCGTACTTTCAACACCCGAGTCATGCGTCCTATATATTTCTTTCCGCACCCACATTCTAACATATATATAACATATGATGTATCACAGCTAATAAAGCTTTCAATTTCAAACACTTTCTCCATATTGTCTATGATGATTTTCTTTGTGCGATTAGAAATATGTTTGCAGGTTATACATTTATTTTTACCACATTTATAGCAGCCTTTTAGTCTGTCTTGGTGATATTGAAGCCAACCTTGATCCCTACCTCCATCCTTGTCACATTCCTTGAGACTCTTCAAATGGCTTAGAGCCAGCATATTTTTAAGGGATTTACTCTTCCTAAAAATAAACCTAGGTTCTTGTTTTAGTAAGGGAAGGAGTAAGGGATCTTGTCTCAAAATACTGTAGTTCTTAGAAACAATTCATTTAATTTCTATGTGAGAGTTATTGAATGTTGAGATAAATGCTATCTCCTCCTTTGGGACTATGTTGGTGTCCTTGTTTTTCTCCTTTTTAGGTGCTAATAGAGCACCTCTTTCCTTTTTTCTTACCTCTTCTAAAGCCGAATTGACAAGTAATTTGGGGTACCCTCTAACTAAAAAAGCCTCAGACATAATTTTGGCCTGTATGTCGAAAGAGGTGAGTTCAGAGCAATTTCTACGAAGCCGCAGAAATTGACTCTTCGGGATGCCCTTCTTCCAAGGCATGTAATGACTGCTTTTAAAATGTAAATAGGCATCTGTCCCAACTTCCTTCATAAAGTTCGAGGTGGAGATTTTATTGTCCCTGATCTCCAAGGAAACATCCAAAAAATGTATCTTGTGAGGGTGAAATGTGTGAGTGAAGGTCAAATTAAAAGAATTTGAATTCAAGTGAGTGGTGAATAGTTAAGCAGACTCAGCATCCCCATCCCAAATTATAAAAAGATCATCTTTATAACGGCCATAGAGAACCAGGTTCGCGCCAAAGTCGCACCCCCCCACACGAGCTGGTATTCGACCTCGCCCATGTAGAGGTTGGCATAACTAGGCGCGAACCTGGTTCCCATGGCCGTTCCCATCACCTGTAAATAAAACGTGTCAATAAATGAAAAATAATTGTCGTAGAATGAATAGAATGGAATCCAAAATACACTGTTGATGTGATTGTGTGAGATCCCCATCCTCCAACAATTTCTTAGCTATTACATTCGTGCCCAAATCATGAGGAATATTAGTATATAAGCTCTGGACATCGAGTGTGAGGAATCCATAGGAGCTCCTCCACTCGATGTCTTTAATTAAATTCAAAAAATGAGTTGTGTCTTTAATATATGATTTAAGCCCAGAAACTCGTGACTGTAAATAAATATCCACGTAGTGTGAAAGATTAGATGTGAGGGAATCTACACCAGAGATTATAGGACGACCAGGAGGTGAAGTGAGTGATTTGTGGATCTTAGGGAGGTGATAGTAAATGGGGACTGTGGGATGTGCATTGTACAGAAAGTGGAATTCTTCCTTGGAGATCAGGTCCCCACACTGGGCTTGATCCAGAAGATCACGAAGTTCTGACAGAAAGACAGGTGTGGGATCTTTGGATAGAACCTTGTAAAAACCATGATTGTCCAGCTGTCTTCTGGCTTCCATAATATAATCGGATCTATCTTGTATAATGAGCCCCCCCTTGTCTGCTTGTTTAATTATAATTGAACTATCTTTCATCAACCTCCGAATGGCCTGTCTCTCCCATTTGTTTAAATTATCAATTTTATGTGGATCAGATGGCTTTGAACATAGATTTTTAAAATCTTCCAAAGTTGTTTTGTAAAAACTGTCAATACTGGCCCCCTTCGTTTTGATGGGATAGAATTCTGATTTGTTCTTCACCTCCTTTTTCTCATTGCTGTCAAACAATTTTTGAGATTTTGGAAGGGTATCCCCAGAGTTCTCACTTAGGAGATCCGAGAGGGCCTCTAGGGCCCCCACATCTTCACTATCGAGAACTATGGGAGATGCCTCATCTTTCTTTCTAGAAAGGGCTTGTTTTGCAAAATATTTTTTGCGACATAATGTTCGAACAAACTGATTCAATTCTACAAACAAGTGAAATATATTTGGAGGTGTAGAAGGTGAGAATTTTAACCCCTTATTTAAAGTTTGTATTTCATTTTCAGTTAGCTGTCTTGAGTAAGAGATTAAATATACTCTTTTTTTGGGACATTTTTCTAGCCTGTTTTAATTTCTTATAAACTTCTTTCCTCCCTCCTCTTCTTCCTCGAAGCTGACATTTCTTCTTTTTCTCATTGTTTCCCACTGCCACTCTCTGTCTTGGTCCTGAAACCTCCTCTTTCGTTTTTCTAAAAAATTTCTCAATGAGTGGAAGGCATCAGGGTATGTTTTTGATCTTGCTCCTAACTCCTTATTTCTCCCCGGGGAACCATTAGTTTCAGAGTCTTTTATTGGTGGAGAGTTACTCTCAATCCACTCTTGAGAGTATTTATTAGACTGTGTCCTATTTCTCTGATTGAACCTCGGGGTATCTCCTTGTGACTTTCTTTCACCTCCTCTATACTGTGTCGAGAAGAAAAGCTGGCATTTGAAAAATCTTTCTGTTTCAAATTCCTAATGTGTCTGTAGGTTCTAACATTATCAGTTCTATAGTCCTCCATATCACGCTGAAACTTTCTACATTTTTTTTCTAATATTGTTTGTTCAAATGTATTAATTCTCTCTGTAATTAAAGTGTCTCTTTCTTTATATTCACTACTCTGACTATGAGATTCTAGTTTATTTTTCAAAGCTTCAATATCTGCTTCTATCAATTTCAATTTCTCTGTTCTATAGTCTATTACAATCCCCATAAGGGCTAATGAACAATGTTCTAATGTGGAATCCCATCTTTTTTGGTACTCCACATTATCATTAAATATAGAGGGTTTTGAGAGCCTCAAACCCCTTGGTATTATCTTTTTATCTATATATTTTTGCATGTTCACCGTATCCAACCAGTGTCTTATTTCTGATTTTAATAAATCTTCTAATTTATAGAATTCTCCCCTTAATTTGTCATCATGATTCTCTAATTTGTTATTTGTAGAGCTCTCCCATTAAGAGAGATACCCTTGTCGCCTACTGAGTCTGTCCGAAAAATTAGAGAAACAGCCCATGCTGCCCGATCTGAACTACGTGTGAAAGCAAGAAGGGAATTACCAAAAACTGGAAAATCGGGCGCTACTGGGTCCTGTGTCTCTAATGCTGCTGCTAACAATGTTTGGGATAGTCACGCCCAAACCATACAATACAGAAAAAACAACAACAAATAGCAGCGCTAATGTATTGGTGAATCAATAAATTGTGATAAGAAGGATTGAGTGATAATTTTTTCACATTTAATAGGGTATAGAATTAAAACAAGATAAAACCATATATATGGAAACTCCTAACAAGTATTACTTAAAATAGGGTCAAAATAATTGATGCCAATATCAATGTATCACGTTCCTGTTGACAATAAACTGGATGGCAGAAAATAGAGACGGACTGACAGCACAGTCTCACCCTTAGATTTTACCAAAACCGCTAGCGGTGTAGTCCCATAAGAAAGTCTCTTACATCAAGTCAAAACCAGCCCAGTTTTGGGGGTCCTCAATTAGTGCGATGTCCTCCTTGAATCTGAAGGATTGGTGATGGTCCCAAAAGGTTGAACGTCTCACTTGTTTTACTGCAAAGTTCAAACTCCAGTGTTGGTCCGGATACAGTTTGGCAATAAGATAAAATAGCTGGTGACCCAAAGTGGCTTGCTGACGCATTTCGCTGTAGGCACTGCAGCTTTATCAAAGGTGGTTTGTATGGGTACACTGACCAGATATTTATACCCTTAGTAATTGCTCAACAGACAACAGCTGTTCACTCAATCCTTCAAATTACTTTAAAAATTCTTAAAAACAATTAAATTTCACCTTATTTAAAATATAAGTATGATCCTCGGACAGACTCAGATCGATAAATTCTGTTTTGTGCATTATTAAACCATAACACCTTTTATTGTAATAACAAATTCAATGGATATTTGTACTGCTTCCGGGATGACGGGGGACGTGTGGTATCTCCACATTGGCCCGGAAAACTCAATATACATCATTATCTTATCACTCCTATAGATGACCATTAGACACCAGAGATACAGATTATTTGATTATATTTAAATGTTGCAACTAGGAGAGTTGTTTCCAGGTCACTATAGATTATGTCATCGCCGCTATTTGGAACGCACTTGCGTTCCACGCGACGGTCACAGAAATGGAGAAATGACCACCCGGATTGTGATGTAATGTTCCATCTAAGGCATTGGTCTTATCAGTCATAGTTAAAGGTGGATAAAATCCTCTGTACATAACTACTTTCCTGTAAAAAAGGGAATAAGGGGATCAACAACGATGGGAAGCACTCCATGATGAGTGTGTGAGCAGGGCAAAATCCCCTTTATTTAAAAATTGATGGACGTACTTAAGGCCTCCTTCGTACCATGGCCCTCATTCCGAGTTGATCGCACGCTAGCTGCTTTTAGCAGCAGTGCAAATGCTAAGCCGCCACCCTCTGGGAGTGTATCTTAGCTTAGCAGAAGTGCGAACGAAATATGAGCAGAACTGCTTTGAAAAAATTTCATGCCGGTTCTGAGTAGCTCCAGACCTACTCCTCCCTTGCGATTAGTGCAGCCAGTTTAGTTCCTGGTTTGACGTCACAAACACGTCCTGCATTCGGCCAGCCACTCCCCCGTTTCACCAGCCACTCCTGCGTTTTTATCAGGCACGCCTGCGTTTTTTAGCAACTCCCTGAAAACGCTCAGTTGCCGCCCAGAAACACCCACTTCCTGTCAATCATACTACGAACACTCGAGCGACTGAAAAGCGTCGCTCGAGCTTGTGTAAAACTGCATAGTTTTGTGTGAAAGTACTTCACGCGTGCGTGCTGCGTACCATACGCATGCGCAGAAGTGCCGATTTTTAGCCTGATCGCTGCGCTGCGAAAAACGGCAGCGAGCGATCAACTCGGAATGAGGGCCCATGTATGAAAAATGTGTGAGGTGTTATGTGGTTCAAAATCAGGATTGCCCCAAAAAGGTAAAAATAATGACACCTGCTGTGATATCTTAAGTTTACTCCGTATCGTCCTCCATGTTGTGCGTGTAGATGACAACAAAATATTGCCTTTTATAAGGTCATGTATGGAGTACGGCGACGCATGTAATAAAGATACCAGGTTCCAGGTAGGCACAAAAGCTTGTTCCAATTGAAAACTAGCATATACATATATATATATATATATATATATATATATATATATATATTATAGAAATAGAGGAAAAATGGCGCCCAGGGATTTGCAAATACCCTTATACAAAGACTGTTGCTTAACAAGTTTCGCAATCAATATTTATACAAGTTTTTTAAAACATATAACGGACTGTTCTTTTCATAAAAATTTATTAAAACAATTATCTTCATTGAGGAAGAATAAGAATACAACAGAAAAGTTGCCTTCTTTCCTCTATATCGCATTGATGGATCTTTGTAGGAGAAATTACATCATAATGTATATGTAATAATGATGGACACACTTCATGTTTCTGTATAATTGTTTTAATACATTTTTATGAAAAGAACAGTCCGTTATATGTTTTAAAAAACTTGTATAAATATTGATTGCGAAACTTGTTAAGCAACAGTCTTTGTATAAGGGTATTTGCAAATCCCTGGGTGCCATTTTTCCTCTGTTTCTATATTCTATCTTCTTTGCTCAGTTCCTCCTAACAAGGAACTCAGAGGAACCAGGCAGCCCATCCTAGAGATAATTCAATCTAATTGCCTATTCTGAAACCAAATAGCGCAGGAGGAGAGTGTTTGTGGAGTATATATATATATATATATATATATATATATATACATATCCATTGATGCAATCCAAAGCAATTCTGTAGTTAGCTGCCATTGCATAAGTGCGCAGACATGGTAGATTAAGGCCACCAGGGGTTCTAGGTTGGCGCAGTTTAAAGAGTGAAAATCGTGGACGTTTACCCACCCAAATAAATTTGTTCAGTGCCTTGTCCATTTGGGCAAATGTGTTCTTGGGTGGGATCAATGGAAGCATTTGAAACACATATAGAAATCGTGGGAAGCTGATCATTTTAAATAAGTGGCAGCGACCTGTGTACGTCAAAGAAAGATGAGCCCACTTAGAAAAGTCCATATAAGTGTTAGCAAGTAATGGGGAGAAGTCCAGGGAGTATAATGTGGAATGGTGACTAGGAATTTTGATACCTAAGTAAGTGATACAGTCATCTATTTCCCATTGAAATGGGAAGGAGGTGCCCCATCCCTCTTTAGCAGAAGAGAAGAAGGCTAGAGTTCCGTCTTGAGTAGTTAATTTTAAAGCCAGACACTAATTCAAAAGAATCTAGGATGGTGAGTAAGTGAGGCAATGCAATACGAGGGTTACTAAAATAAAGCAAAATATCATCAGCAAACGCTGAGAATTTAAGTTCTAAGTGGGGCAATTTAATACCATGCCATCTATCTTCTTTTAATAAATGTCGAACAAGGGGATCCAAGGCCAGATTGAATAAAAGTGGAGATAAAGGGCATCCCTGTCTAGTGCCTCGATGTAGTGTGAAGTAGTGGGAATTATGGCCATTTATTGTTAAAAAGGCTAGTGGGTTCTGGTAAAGTGTGCGGAACACATGTAAGAAATCAGGACCAAATTTCTGCTGTTGAAGGATCCTATCATTATGGGCCCAGGAGACCCTGTCAAAGGCCTTATCAGCACCGCAGCTTAAGACTATATTTCCCGTCTCCAGTGTATTGTGCTATATTAGAGCACAGGTGACCTAATTAGTACCTCAGTTATTTTGACTAAACATTTGTGCAGGGGTGTAGCCAGAACTTATTTTGTCCCATAGTAGTGTCATGGTTTATTAAATGAGCCATAGCAGTGCCATAGCTCATGTTATGTCACATTGTAGGGCTGCCAGTAGTACACATAATGTTATCACAGTACCCCCAATTACATTATGACACATAGTGTCCCCAATTCATATTATGCCACATTACACTGCCCCTAGTTCATATTATGCCATGCTATAGTGCCTCCACTTTATGTTGTGTCACATTACAGTGCCCCAGTTCATATTATGTAAGATTATAATACCCTCCAGTTCATTTTATATCACATTACAATGAGCGGGCCCAGGGGCGTAACCAGGCCCGGCGCTACCGATTCAGCAAAGGGATGCAGAGCACTTAGGTGCCAGGCTGGAGAGGCACTCTCCCTGCTCTGCTTCCCTGTGCTGTGCCGCCCTGTCCCCCCTGCTGTTGCTGCTGCCGACTGCTGTGACTGTCACACTGACAGACAGCAGTGCCAGTAGCATAAAGAAGCCCCCTCCCCCTGGTGACAGCGTCATTGATGGGGATTGAAAAGTTGGCAGAGCTACATGGACTGAGGGGGCGGGGCTGCACGGACATGCTGCAGTGCTCCAGTCCAGCCAGCCAGACTGTGATAAGTAAGTGGAGGGAGAGTGAGTGAGAAAGTGTGTGTGTATGTATGTATGTATGTATGTATGTGTGTGTATATATGTGTGTGTGTGTGTGTGTGTGTGTGTGTGTGTGTGTGTGTGTGTGTGTGGTGTGTGTGTGTGTGTGTGTGTATGTGTGTGGTGGCCAGGGGGGTGAATGTGTATAAGCTGTACTTCTGTGGATGTTATATGTAAGCTGCACTACTACCGGGGGTGTTATGTGTAAGCTGCGCTACTACCAGGGGCATTTGGGTGTTATGTGTAAGCTGTGCTACTATCAGGGGCGTTTGAGCATTATGTGTAAGCTGCACTACTACTGGGGGCATTATGTGTAAGCTGCACTACTACTGGGGGCATTTCAGCGTTATGTGTAAGCTGCGCTACTACTGGGTTGTTATGTGTAAGCTGCACTACAACCGGGTGCATTATGTGGAAGCTGCGCTACTACCGGGGATGTTATGTGTAAGCTGTGCTACTGTTGGGGCATTATGTGGAAGCTGCGCTACTACCGGGGGCCTTTGGGCATTATGTGTAAGCTGCGCTACTACTAGGGGCGTTATGTGTAAGCTACACTATAACTGTGGGCATTTGGGCATTTGGGCATTATGTGTAAGCTGCACTACTACTGGGGACGTTATGTGGAAGCTGCGCTACTACCAGGGGCGTTATGTCTAAGCTGCGCTACTACTGGGGCATTATGTGCAAGCTGCGCTACTACCGGGAGCATTATATGTAAGCTGCGCTACTACTGGGGGCGTTATGAGTATGCTGCACTACTACTGGGGGCGTTATGTGTAAGCTGCGCTACTACCGTGGGTACTTGGGCATTATGTGTAAGCTGCGCTACTACCGGGGGCGTTATGTGTAAGCTGCGCTACTACTGGAGGCGTTATGTATAAGCAATACTACAACTGGGGGTGTTATTATATGTAAGCTGCACTACTATTGGGGGCGTTATGCAGAGCCGGCCCTAACCAATATGATGCCCTAGGCAAGATTTTGGCTGGTGCCCCCTAGCACCACCGCTGGTTCTGCCTCTGACCTTGCACCTCTTTCCCAGCACCATCACCCCTCACCCATAGCAGTCCTTGTACCCCCTATATTTTAAATAGGAACAGTTCACACATTTGACGCACAGCCCAAAAAGGGGCATCTTCTTGCTGGGAATGGCCACACAATAGTAACCCCAATTCCAATTACACCACACAGTACTGCAACTTTATTCACATTTTATCTTGCGATAGTGTCCATAATTCATATTACATCCCACAGTAGTATCACTTTACCTTATAAACGTTACTCCTCACAGTAGAGCCCCTTATTCACATTACATCACACTGAATTGCTCCTTATTAACATTACACCACACCTTATTGCTCTTTATTCACATTAGATGACACAGTAGTGCCCTTTCTATATGCAACGCCACATAGTAGAGCACCTTATACACATAATGCCACACATTAGTAATGCATTTATACACAATTCCACACAGTAATGCCCCTTACACATATGAGACACATTATTAATGTCCTTATAAACATAATGCACCTTACACATTATGACAACCTTTATTAATGCCCTTTACACATAATGCCCCTTACACATATGAGACACATTAATGTCCTTATAAACATAATGCGCCTTACACATTATGACAACCTTTATTAATGCCCTTTTACACATAATGTACCTTACACATATGGCGCACATTATTAATGCCCTTATGCACATAATGACACACATAGTGCCCCCTACACATTTGCTGCACATTATTAGTGCCCCTATACACATAATGATACACATACAGTAGTGCCCTGTTACACATATGCCGCACATTATTAATGCCCTTATACACATAATGACGCACATAGTGGCCCTTTACACATATGTTGCACATTATTAATGCATTTTTACATAACACACATAATGCTCCTTACACATATTCCGAACACTACTGCACAACCAACCCACTCACATGCACACAGCACTCACACTTCCACTAACACTGTGACCTCTGCCTCTGCTTGGATATAGATGTGTCCTCACAAATCTTGCATCAATGCTAACATCGGGCACCTTTTTTTAATGAAAATGCATCTTATTTGCATTGCTATGTGGCTAGGATGCACAAGCAGCTTTTGCTGATTAAACTGATATGCAGCATGCCTATATACTGTGTGAGACTGTGGCTGTATCTGCATATGAAATGCTACATACAGAATATAGGCATGCCGCATATCATTTTAATCAGCAGAAGCTGCTGATGCCCCTAGGCATCTCAAATGCCCTAGGCAATTGCCTAGTTTACCTATGCCTATGGCCGGCTGTGGCGTTATGTGTAAGCGGCAAAACTACTTGGGGCATTATGAATAAGCGGCGTTACTACTTGCGGTGTAATGTGAATAAGATTGTGCTACTGTGTGGCGTAATTTTAAATGGGAGTACTATTGTGAGATTACATACTTTATTTTGACACGCGCTGTCCCTTTGTAACGTATGGGAGGGCACAAATTTATAGTTTGCAGGGGGGTGCCGAACACCCTAGCACCGGCCCTGTGCAAAAATAGATATATTGTAGGCTGGGTTTGGAAAAAAAGAAAAAAAATATTTAGAAAAAAAATATATATATATATTAGAGATGAGCGGATTCGGTTTTACTCGGATTTACTCGGTTCTCAAAGCGGCATCTGATTGGCTATCCAAAACACGAGACATCCGTGAGCCAATAAGATGCCGTTTTGAGAACCGAGTAAATCCGAGTAAAACCGAATCTGCTCATCTCTTGTTTTCACTGCATAACTTCCCTTGAAATGCAAATATTTGACCTGTTTATTGTGTTGAATTCAGCGTTAAATTTCCTTTCATTTGAGATATGAATGATTGCACTGCGCGAAGTGAAACTGTTTTTATAAGCATTCAAAGTTGAAAAACATTCAAATTTCAAAAAGTGTCCGCAATTTTGGCCACCACTGTGTATATATATATGTATATA